>NC_041384.1:467284964-467362555 GCF_002162155.2 Triticum dicoccoides
ACAGTTCCCGGTGGGGGTGGATGAATAGGACCCCGTGGTGTTGCCTCTGGATGAACATGACCCCGATCGATCGAGCCAGTTGGGGCTGGATGAACAGGACCCCGTGGAGGGCTGGATGAACAGGACCACCCCGTGGAGGGCAGGATAAATAGTAGATGGTGGAGGGCAGGATGAACAGTAGCTCGTGGATGGGTGGTTGAACAGGAGCCCATGGAGAGGGCTGGTTGAACAGTAGTCGGTGGAGTAGCGCGCGGTGGAGGCTGGATGAACAGGAGCCCGTGGATGAACAGTCACAGGTGGAGGCTAGAGGAGGTCGACGGTGGATGAACAATATCTCGTGGAGGCTGGAGGGGGTCGACGGTGGAGATGAACAGTATCCCGTGGAGTCCCATTTTGCGGTATGCCACACCCCTCCCGATGAACACGACCGCCGTTTCGACCGTAGCGCTCCAACACAAGTCTGTTTCGTCCGTTTTGCGGTACGCCACACCCCTCCCGATCAACAGGACCCCCGTTTCGACCGTAGGAGGTCCGTTTCCTCCGTTTTGCGGTATGCCAGACCCCTCCCGATCAACAGGATCCCGTTTCGAACGTGGCCGGTCGAACACAAGGCCGTTTCCTCTGTTTTGCGGTACGCCAGGCCTCGTTTCCATCGCCTATTCCATCCAAGCCCTCCCGATGAACATGACGCATTCCGTTGCCTCCCGATGAACATGACGCATTCTGTTGCCTCCCCATGAACACGACGACGACGCTGTTTCTCCGTTCTGACCCAGCCATGTACACGAGCCCTCGCTGTACGTATGCGCGAGTAAGCGTTCGAGACCTCGCCTGTATGTACACATACGTGGCCGTATTTTCTTTCTTGCACCCTGACCGTTGTACGTACGTGTACATGCTACGTGCGTGCCTCTACTACGACACGTGCGCGCCTCTACATCGACCAGTATATATGTACGTACATGTTCGCGACCAGAATGACAACGCTACGTACACTTCGACCAGGTGGGTCCCGACTGTCAGGCACTTCCTTGCGTGCGAAGATGTAGCTGGTGGGTCCCAGCAGTCAGGGGGCGAATCGTTTTTTTTTGCCCGGACGCACTTCCTTGCGTGCGAAGGTGTAGCTGGTGGGTCCCAGTAGTCAGGGGGAAACATTTTTTTCAAGAAATACGGTGGCCCGTCCGGTGGGTCCCCGCTGTCAGGTGGATGAATAATTATTTTGCATGTAATAAGGAGGCACTTCCTTGCTGCGGCCGTGGACCCAGCTGTCAGCCTCTCCACGTATAGTCCACGTCCAATGGAAGTCGTTCCTTGACCACGTTGACCATGCCGCGCCGAGAGCACCAGGGCGGTGGACGACGGCGAGGCCTAGGAAGGCGACGACAGGGAGCCGGGGAAGACGCGACAGTGGAAGCCCGCGCGGAGAGGAGTACGAGGGTTCACTGATTCGGCTGCGGTGTGAGGCTGCCGTCGCCGCAGGGCCTGGCCAGCGGTGGGAATAGTAGGGGGCGGTGAGGCCTCTGCGGCAGCACAGCCGGCCACGGGAGGCAGGAGCATGCGGCACGACCGGCGCTGCTTTGGGCGGCTGGAGCAAGAAGACTAGAGGTTGAAGAAGCACTACGACCGTTGGATGGACATAGTACGGTCACTGGAGCTAGAATCATTCATATTGACTAAAGTTGACAAAGGCCCCCATCCCAGTCAACTTAGTAGGCCCACAAGCCAGCCTCCCACCATGGTGGGTCCCAACTAGCAGGGGGAGTATTCATTTTTTTGTGCGTAATAAGGAGGCACTTCCAGTGGGTCCGAGCTGACAGCGGGGGAACGTTTTTTTTGCGAAATATGCTGGCTCGTCCGGTGGGTCCGAGAAGTCAGGGGGAAATGTTTTTTCGCAAAATAAGGTGGCCCGTCCGGTGGGTCCCTGCTGTAAGGTGGAGGAATAATTATTTTGCGCCTAATAAGGAGGCACTTCCTTGCGGCCGCCTGGACCAAGCTGTCAGCCTCTCCACGTACAGTACTCTTCCGATGGAAGTCGGTCGTTGACCACGCCACGCCGAGAGCACCAGGGCGGTGGTCTGGACGACGGCGAGGCCTAGGAAGGGGACGACACGGAGCCAGGAAAGACGCAGCAGTGGAAGCCCGCGCGGAGAGGAGTACGAGGGTTCATTGGTTCGGCTGCGGTGTGAGGCTACCGTCGCCGCAGAATAACAGGGGGTGCGGGTGAGTGGAGGGATGGCCTGGCCAGTGGTGGGAGTAGTATGGGGGCGGTGAGGCCTCCGCGGCAGCACAGCCGGCCACGGGAGGCAGGAGCAGGCGGCACAACCAGCACTGCTTTGGGCGGCTGGACCAAGAAGACCAGAGGTTGAAGAAGCACTACGGCCGTTGGATGGACATCGTACGGTCACTGAAGCTAGAAATGTTTATTATTGACTAAGTTGACAAAGCCCTTGGTATGCTCCAACTTAGTAGGCCCACAGGTCAGCCTCCGAAACGGTGCGCCCCAGATGTCAGGGGGAGGAATCATTTTTTGGGGGCCGAAGCTAAGAATATCTGAGATTGAAGAAGAAGCACGACATCCCTTGGATAGACATCCAACGGCCACTGCTGCTAGAACCGTGTGTTGACTATAATAAGTTGGCAAAGCCTTGCATACGTGTCAACTTATTTTTTTAGGGGACGCGTCACTTAGTAGGCCCACAAGTGTGTGGCAGAGAACTTATAGCCCATTTGCGTTTTGTAAGAATGTACAACCCATTTTGGAATTCTAATGGAATTTACAACAACCCATTTACAGTTTGTTAAAAGTACAACCCATTTTCTAGCTAGGACAATGATTAATAATTCCAACCAACCATTGAAGACAGAATTCAATAAAATTTCCGACATTTTGATGGGCTCCGAAATATTTTTATCCCGAAATTTCTAGTCAGATTAAATATAAATTTGTATTACGTAAAAATCCTACGAAACATTGCGCGCGCAATAATGAAAATTTAAGATTTTCAAAATCCATAAATAATATTTTATAAACTAATTTCGTGTTTGGTGCATTTTTTATAGTTACTGCCCAGTTTTTATAATTACATCCCATTTATTATTTTTTAAATCCCATTTTCCTGTTAAGCCTAATGGATCCCTCCTGGGAAAGATTTGCAGCCCAGTGGGGTGGAGAATAACAAGTTGACCTTGCCTAGGTATTCCTCAAAAAGACGTATAGCTGGGCTAGCCATTTTCATCTTGAAAAAAATAGTATCTGGGCTGGATATCTGCCCTGGGCTAGACGGGCCACAACCCGCCCAGTTAATACCCTCACTACTAGGAAAAGGCCTACTAATGGCGCATCAGTTTTGCCTACTAATGGCACACTACTGGTGTGCCATTAGTATCACGCCACTAGAATTTTTTACTAATGGCGCACCACTGGTGCGCCATTAGTATACCAGATACTAATGGCACGCCAGTAGTGCGCCATTAGTATGCCTAGAGGTGCGCCATTACTATCTGACTTAGTAATGGCGCACCACATAGAAGTGCGCCATTAGTAATAAAAAAAATTCATACTCATGGCTCTGGCATTCTCTGTGACAAGAGAGTGCCACAAAAGCTAAAAGGCAAGTTCTACAGGACGACGTTCAACCCGCAATGTTGTATGGCGCTGAGTGTTGGCCGACTAAAAGGCGACATGTTCAACAGTTAGGTGTGGCGGAGATGCGTATGTTGAGATGGATGTGTTGCCACACGAGGAAGGATCGAGTCCGGAATGATGATATACGAGATAGAGTTGGGGTAGCACCAATTGAAGAGAAGCTTGTCCAACATCGTCTGAGATGGTTTGGGCATATTCAGCGCAGGCCTCCAGAAGCTTCGGTGCATAGTGGACGGCTAAAGTGTGCGGATAATGTCAAGAGAGGGCGGGGTAGACCGAATTTGACATGGGAGGAGTCCGTTAAGAGAGACCTGAAGGATTGGAGTATCACCAAAGAGCTAGCTATGGACAGGGGTGCGTGGAAGCTTGCTATCCACGTGCCAGAGCCATGAGTTGGTTGCGAGATCTTATGGGTTTCACCTCTAGCCTACTCCAACTTGTTTAGGACTAAAGGCTTTGTTGTTGTTGTTAATTTTTTTTAAAAAAAATCAATTTTTTTTATTTTTTTCTTAATCTTCGATCAAATCGCACTCTAAGGTCAAACTTCCCAGAAGGTCACCCATCCTCACACTACTCTAGCCCAAGCACGCTTAACTTCGTAGTTCTATCCAACCCCAGCACCACCTCACTTCACAGGCCCTTGTTGATATATCTATCATATCAATCCTATTAAACCTTGCTGATGTCTAGGACTTTGTTCATGTTCATGAGTATGATAAAATTTTAAAAAAATATTTCAAACTTCCCGGTCATATTACGTATCATATTTTGGAAAATAATTCAATTTTTTTTCTAAACCAATTTTTTTCTGTTACTAGTGGCGCACCTAGCATACGGTGCGTCACTAGTAAGTTTGAATTTTTTTGCCTCCGGATCTTAAAAGCCCCGTAACTTTTTTTCTGTTAGGTTTTTGGGGATTTTGAAAATATTTAACGGGGTTCCCACGGTGCACCACACCCACGGTGCACCTAGCATACGTCTTCTGTTAGTTAAACTAGTAATGGCGCACCACACCCACGGTGTGCCATTACTAGTTTTGAAAAAAAGAAAACAAATTCTGAATTTTTTTTAGAAAAAACTTAGTAATGGCGCACCATTTGACAATGCGCCATTACTAGTTTTAACTAGTAATGGCGCACTGTCCACTGGTGCGCCATTACTAGTTTTGAAAAAATAAATAAAAAAATTGAAAATAATTTACTAGTGGTGCACTATGGATGTGGTGCGCCATTACTAGTTTAACTAGTAATGACGCACTATCCACTGGTGCGCCATTACTAGTTTTGAAAAAAAATGAAAATCTTGTCGTATAGGCTATGAATGAAACATCAGACGATGAACTTCTTAAGCACGGAAACAACAGAAGAGGATGATCTTCTTAACAAGCAAATCACTGGCATTAGACCGACATGCAAAACAATACGAAGCATTATTCTCAGGAGGCACGGTGAATAGCTCGTGATGCCGCATGCCACAACATTCCAAGCTCAACTTTGCAATCAAACACAAGGCCTGGCATTACATAGACAATATTCAGAACAAACTCTTCACACAAGAATATCTCAGCAGAGTAACTATTTACTTCTAAAATGAACACGGGAATAGGAAAAAACACTCGACGCTGCTCACAGCAAGGGCGTCCCACTCAAAAATATCAAATGCATGTCTTCTGGCTAACATCAATGAGCAAATTTTGACAAGGTTTTCCAATTCCAATATATTAAACTAACGTCTTCTTGCTAACATCAATGATTAAACTTTGACAAGCTTTTCCCATTCAAAATATGTAATGCCTATGATCGTGGAGTCCTGTCGTAGCTTTTATACTTGTTTGGGCACTTTTTGCTCATGGCACTCCATGTATTGTTAAATTGCCAATGGTCTCTGCAGACTAGTCATGTCACCGGTGTCTAATAATATTCTGTAAAGCTTCTCGGTCATTCCTTCTGTAATGTAGCGCAAACAGTGACTGCTTCTTTCTGCAAAGTGGAACGACCAACTAGACCCAGTAATGCAGCAGTTTGCCTTACACATTGGCTCCTTTTGTGCAGTTCAACTAAAATTGAAGTCGGAATAAAACCGAGCTTTAATTTTGATATCCCTGTAAGCAACAATAGGTATAAGGGAAACAATTACTAAGAAATAACGGTTGATGACTTGTACTCCCAGAAGAAAAGCATCTACTGATCTACTTTATCTTAATGGGAAACAAAGCAGGAGAGTAGCAATTCTCCATCAGTGTGATTCATTCATATTGACTGAGACATTATTAACAATGCCTTGTTTCAACATGTATAAAGAACGACAAAGCTTATAAAGGGGTGATGCTGAATTTGTTGTAACAAAGCAACAAGCATCATGTCTGGGTTGGTCCCATTTTTGTTCACTACTTAATGGGAAAAGACAGCAATACAATAGCTTCAATTCATCATTTATTTAAAACTGTACCAATACAAGTAGCACAACATCTCAAAACACACTGCACGATCATGTGGATGAAGGCAAGTACCAACCTGTCATGACACACACAAGATCACGTACGAATCTACCAACACGAATAGGAAATCCAATCTCGTTTTGTGCAGTTGCACTGAAATCAAGCAAAGTGTTTCGCGTAGCGAAGAAAAATGTCACAATAGCAACAAGTTGAATAGATATCCCTGTATAAATAGAGGCAAAAAAGGAATCAATTACTGGCTAATAAAGGAGGATGAAACATGCGGCCACAAAAATGGTAATCCCGCCAATCCCTAACAAGTGTTGCAGTTTTGAAATAAGATTCAGTAGTTAATTCTGAGAGTGGCATCAATTATTGGCTTATAAAGGGGGTGATGCTGAATTTGTTGTAACAAAGCAACAAGCATCATGTCTGGGTTGGTCCCATTTTTGTTCACTACTTAATGGGAAAAGACAGCAATACAATAGCTTCAATTCATCATTTATTTAAAACAGTACCAATACAAGTAGTACAGCATCTCAAAGCACACTGCACAATCATGTGGATGAAGGCCTGTACTAACCTTTCATGAGACGACCAACATAAAATACGAATCTACCAACACGAATAGGAAATCCAATCAAGTTTTGTGCAGTTGCACTGAAATCAAGCAAAGTTGCCGGTGTGACATTTAAGTTTTCTATAGCAACAAGTTGAATAGACATCCCTGTTTTAAGAGGCAAAAAAGAAAACAATTACTGGCCAATAAAGGAGGATGAAACATGCGGCCACAAAAAGAAGCATCTACCTTATCTTGATGGAAAACAAAATATAGGACACTAGCATTTCTAAAATGGTTGCATTGATTCATATTAACAGAGAAATTCTTTTAAAATAGATCAGTAGTTAATTCTGAGATTAACAACAGCAAAATAGCTGCATGGTACATGCCAGCACCATGTGCGTCCACACGTATAAATGGGTGATGCAGAGTATGTAGCCAAGCAGCATATATGCGCTGGTCCCATATTTGTTCTCTTTGAACCTTCTTCCTATGTGAGGGTAGCAAATCTAGTCGTGCACAAACTACCCGACCCCCCAGTTTCTTTCCCTTTTCAACAAAGAGATCGGTTCCTTACAGATGTGTGTACTGGGTAACCCCCTTTTTCCCTTTTCGACCTACAAAGCGGCTGGATAGCCAGTCTATACTACTTTCCGCCCCTCCTTTCCTCATTGAACCACATCCTAGATTCTTGCTCCAGCCCACCGCACCCTTCATTCCTCTTTGAACCAAGACCTAGATTCAACTACAGATCGAAAAAGATCCACATGCAGCTAGAGCAACGACGGTTTCAAAGAAACTTATACCTTAGGGTCCTCGGGATGTGGCAAGGCGTGCGGCGGGAGGCCGGATCTGCCCACACTAAGTACGGCAGTGAGGAATAAGGGGTCGGTGGCCCTCCCGCACAGGCGCTGGGTGAAAGAGAACAGCGCAGCCGACAGTGGATTGCCTCCCTCGCCGAAGGCGATAGAGTGAACGCTGCACCTCCTCCCCTTCCCGGTGCGACGGGATACGGACGCCTCCTTCACCAGCTGTGAGGGGGGAGAGAGAGACAAGAGGCCAACGCAGTCTTGTTTACATCTGGTGAAGAGAGGGTGAGAGACTGTGAATATAGCAAACTCTAGCAAATGTATCTAGACTCATTTTAGTGCTAGATACCTCCGTATCTAGACAAATCTAAGATAAGTAATTCGGAACGGAGGGAGTAACATATATGTAGTGCGGCGAGCGTGTGGAGGGTGCAAACCCTAGCGAACAAGCGCTGAGGCTCCCCCTTATATATATACTACTGTAGTACGGACTGAGCTCCGGTGCCTTCACTGCACCTACTTTTGGCCGTATGACAGGTGAGCCAGCCACATTTTGGGCCCACCTGTCGTAAAACCCTAGCGAAAATTGCACCAACGTGAAAGACGACTGCGTCTCCAACGCAACCAAGGTGAACTGACGAAGGATATCATCTTTGTGCGTAACAAGCAAAGAGCACTGATGGAAGACAGCTTGTTTTTCGTTGAAAATCAATCAGCTTCACCAGCCGACGCAACCATGAGGCGCAACCATGAGCATCGATAGGTCATCATGGTGATGCATCATCCATTTGGCATCAAGTTTGGGTGAGGCACCTAAGAAGTTCGACAAATCCTCACTATGGTCTGTTTCTTCTTAGTAATCAAGCTCGGGGAAGGAAGAACCACGTGGCAGAGGACAGTGAGGCGGAACAACAATGGCCATCCAATTTTGTGCAGTTCCACTAAAATTGAGGAAGACATGCCCGGGTATGGAGACACGCATCACTATTTCCAAAAATATAAAAAAGGGTTAGCAACGACATCTCAATTGTCAATAAGAATTAATGAAAAGTACACCAACAAATAGAAGCATCATAATTATCTTGATGGGAACTAAACCAGGATACTCGAGAAAAAAAGCATTTCTTCATTTAACCAGTGATAGTACTACCACCATATGGACAATGACTGCACAACCACCATGTACTTTTTGTCAAAACAACATGTATACCTCCACCGAGGCATAAATCAGGACAACTTTTTGAGTGGCATTTCCCCTATAATAGTACTAGTAGGTGATGTTGGACCAGCTGACAAACCCTAGCTACTATGCATGGGGAGCTGGGGAGTAGTCGCATAGAAGAAAACCCGCATGCAGTGACCGTGGGAGCTGGACCAATACAAGAAGTTATACCTCAGGTGGGCGAGATGTCGTTTAGGTGGGCTGGCAGGATCTGCCCACACGACGGCAGCGAACAAGGGCGCGGAGGATCTTCGTCCGTGCTAGCGCTGGCTCCGAGAGGACGGTGCACATCGGCTTCCTCCGTCACCGACGGCGACAACGTCAACGCTGCACCTCCTCACCTCCCGCAGCGGACGGGATTCGGCCGGATCTATGACCACCGATGAGGAGAGAGATAGAGTGGACACTGTCATCTTGTTTTGATATGGAGAGGGTGAGAGAGCGAGACGCGAGAAACTCTATCAAACAAGAGGCTATAATGCAGTAAAAAAAATCTCTCCATAGCAGTGGTTTTAAATAGAATACGCGCGTTCCCGGAAAAAAGAAACGAAAACTGGCGGACAATTTTTTAAGGGTCTGTCTAGGACACATCTAGATGTGACATAGTTATGTCACATATAAGTTGATGTCCACTCTGTTTGTGGTCTTTTCCTAGTTTTTTTTGTTTCTTGTTGCTACATTATATACTTGTGGGAGCTTAGATGTGATATCCTTAAATAACATCTAGATGTGAATTAGACAAACTGATTTTCTAACGTACCAAGAAAGAAAACTCGATCAAAAACACGCCCCCGCTTCCAGGTCGTGAGAGTCGTCGCGCACACACACATAGACATAGACATGCATATCCGTGTTTACGTAAAATTCCATTTCCATCTCCATCTCCAATCATATTTATCCAACTGACACATTATTTACGTTGTTAATTATATACGCAGCAATATTAACGTACAACATCTCTTGTTTGCGCACGTCCGGACCGCTGCCACGACCGGTCCTGACAAACCCGAACCCTCTTCAGCACCCGCGCGTGCTTCCCGCCCGAAACGGTCAGTGCCGCATTCATGCCCGGCCAGAGCGGACGCGACCTCTCACTGGCGCTGGCATTGATTGCGGCACGCCGGTCGAGAGAGCGTCGCCCACGCCGCTTTCGGGTGCACGCAGCTGCTCCGCATTCAAAGGTCGCAATAGCCGGCTACAACATGTGTGATCTCTTCTAGTAGTAAGTTCTTGGGAGTCCGTGCTACAGCTAGCTTTCCTCCCCCAACTCGTCAATCTCTTCCAGTAGTGCTAGTACTCCATGGCGCGATCCATCGACAAGTAGGCGGGAAAGTTATGGTATACTACTCGGTTTTGCGGTGAGTGGCATGCCGAGCGACCGTGTGGGGTCGAGCCATGGAGGAGGGTGAGACACGAACACGACAAACATGATTTAAACGTTGGTTTTGCTCGATGGTGCGATCCAACGAAACGAAACGTTGGTTTCTCTCCGTTTCCATTTTTTCTTCGGAAAAACAGAAACTTTTCCACTCCATTTTCATTCCTATTCCAAGGTTGCCTCGTTACAACATTCCATCAAATAAAAGGAAACTAACACGCATGCTGATGCATCTCAATGATTCACAGATCATAGCCAATATTTACTTCACAACTAAAGAAAAAAGTTGTGAGAGCGTGTACGATAGAAAAACTACTGATGGGGTCACTACGACTTAAACCCTAAGCCCTAAACATGATTTAATTTCTTGGCCAGGTAGAACCTGTCGAAGGAATGTGCTAGAGGGAGATTCTTTAGTGAGAATGTCAGCAACAATAGAAGCAGCACTCTTTGGTTCTCCACCTTCTGGTACCTCTTTTTCCTTAGCACTTTCCATGTCGGGAAGGAAAGATGGCTGGCACCCTTGGATCATATGATGCTTTTGTGCAGTTCCACTAAAATCGACCTGAGCATCCCTGATGGCAAAGATATTGAAGAAGTGTGATTAGAATAATAGTACTAGCACTAGTTCATGAGACATAAACTCATCACAAATAGAAGCCGATAGAAGTAGAGAAAGATCGACATGGAGATGGAGCTACGGCAGTGGAGCAAGCCGGCTCCAAAAGGAAGATGGACTACCTGGGACGTCGGGCTGTAGCTAGAAGGGCGGTTGGGACGCGGCATCGGCCCATACCGCGGTGACCCCCTATTGGGACGCACCGACTGTGGGTTTTCTCCCTCGCCGATGTCGACCGTGTCTACGCAGAACATTGTTCCCTTCCCCCAGCTGCGGGATTAGGCCCGTCGTTCTATGCTTGTGAAGAGAGCAACCTAAGCAAGCAGGCTTGTAGCTTAGGCTCCTGCTAGTGTATATATAGTGGTTTTCTTTTTCTCTCCATATCAACCATTTTATATTGCGTACGTGTCATTCAAGAGTGAAATGATGGTTGCTTCTTCCGACTAACTTACTGTGTGATTTGACTGCTCCTTAGTGGCCCCTACACGTACTCCCCCTACGTGTATGCAACAGTCACACGTACACATGGACGCAAAAACGCGCGCGACGCCCTAATGCATGCATGTCCGAGCACACGACGGAACACACACGGTCACGCTCAAGTGCTCAACCTACACGTGCATGCACACACATACTCAGTCAGGCTGAGCTAGTGACTGTACGAACACCGGAAAATATATATATTGAGCGCAATGAGCGTATTATGAAGTCCACTGATCGTATTTTTACAAATATATAGTGACAGACAGTGTATTTATCTCGTTTGAAATTAAGCCATATTAACCAGAGAGGAGGCAGCATGGACTAGCATTACTTTGCTGTGTCCCGTCAACTTGCCGAACGAGGAGAAGGTTGCAGGGCGGGAGAAGCTTGCGCGCGGTGGCTCACAGGACAAGGAGAAACTTTTGACTACTGCAAGCTCTCCCTCGCTCAGGCGGTGGACGTGCAACAGTTAATTCGGTGTCAGATTTCCAGAAGCATACACTATACTACTAGTGCTATTATTGTTCGACTTCCCGAACAGCCAAGCGCAAAGTTTACTAGTACTACTACTATACTCCCTCCTTTCTGGTTTATAGGGCTTATCTCAAAATTTTAGTTTTTCCATTTTATAAGGCTCAATTTGGTTGTTCCCCATCACATGTTCAGACTTCAAGGTGCATTAAATCATTGCATGCAAGTATTAAGAGAAAACTGACCAATGCATGCACTTTATGCATGCATGCATTGCAATTAATGCATTCGTAAACATAATTTTTTGAGGAAAACAAAAACATTAATTGGGTGCTTTTGCAAACTACAAAAAAATATTCCACCACTCATCATCTACCTTGGTTGGTGAGATTTTTGAATTGAGCCTTATAAACCGGAAAGGAGGGAGTAGTCCATAAAGGTACGTACTATAGTAGTACTAGGAACCGGATGGAGGAGCGTCTGCACTCTTATTATAATTTTAAAATGTGATAAAGCAATCTTCAACACATTTGGTTCTCTTCGAGGGTTCTCGCATGTGATAATGGAAGTTGATTGCATGGAACACTCGCCACAATTCTTGCTTAATTCTGGCTCATATCCTGTTACAAATAGTAGCGCTCAGTAATATTTCCTCTTTTTTTGTTATTCAGCATGTAAACAGGTCAGCAAACCTTGCGGCGCATCTTCGTGCGAACCGTGCTTGCTGCACTTTGAATGTGGCCGAGAGCTGGCTTGATGAAACACCTCACTTCCTACTTCTTTTTTTGCAGGGTACCTCGCTTCCTAGTGACCAGTGTCTTGGCTGATCGTCCTAAGAATGCTTATATATGAATAAAGCTCTCTCATTTACCCGCAAAAAATAACAAGCCATATTAACCGGAAAGGAGGGAGTATGGACTAGCACTACTTTTTGGTGTGTCCCGTCAACTCACAGAATGAGGAGAAGCTTGCAGGACAAGGTGAAGCTCGCTTACGCCTTTTGACTAATGCAACCTACCCTCGATGGACATGCATCAGTCCAATCGGTGTCAGATTGTCAGAGGCATACACTGTAGTACCCAACATGCAGAGTACCATCATTATTTGACTTCACGAAGGGGCGAAGAGCCAAGCGCAGTAGTATGCGTACTTGGTTTTGCACCTTCATACTACTCCAACCTTCGTCACAGTTTACAGGGCGCGCTTCATTATGATGCATTTCCACCACCAGAGAGACTTTAGACGCGTTTGGTATAATGCTCAATTAATTAGGGCGTGGTAACTGCAATCAAGTCCACAATTTTCTCTCCATGTACTATACTACTACGGAGTGCAAGCATGTGTGTACCCAGGGTGGAAGCACTGCATGCATGTGTGTACGCATTATTTCCTCTAGTAATAGACGTCGTGCTATAACTACCAATGCTATTTTTTAGGCCGATCACTAGTCGGCTTGGTCCCACATATTTTTTCTTTTTTCTGAAGCGCGCTGTATAAACAGTGATGGATGGAGTAGTATGAGCGGATTCAAAGAAGAGTGTATTGATGGTTGCTTCTTCAGAGCAACTTACAGTGGGAAAGGTGGGGCTTATGATTTGACTGCTCATTACTCACTATTAATGTGGCGCAACGACCGGGCTGAGTCTCCCATGCGGTTGTGCACTACCCCCTTGGTTCTTAAATATACTCCGGGATATTTGTCTTTCTAGAGATTTCAATGAGTGACTACTCTCTCTCTCTCTCTCTCTCTCTCTCTCAAATATTTGTCTTTTTAGATATTTCAAATGGACTGGCACATACGCATGTATATAGACATATTTTAGAGTGTAGATTCACTCATTTTGCTCCGTATGTAGTCACTTGTTGAAATCTCTGTTAGGACGAATAGAATATTTAGGAACGGAGGGAGTACACATACGAAGCAAAATGAGTGAATCTACACTCTAAAATATGCCCGTTTGAAATTTGTAAAAAGACAAATATTTAGGAACGAAGGAGTATAATTTTGTGCATGGCACATGGACCCGGATGATGAAGAGGCTTCTGGCAATGCTATCAAGCTTCCATCATTTGTTTACATAATTGACGTACTATACAAATAATTTTCCAGCGGCATGAAATTGTACAATGGTGTGAGATTTTAGCTTTTGTTTCGCGTGTCTTGCCATCGATGCTCTTTCCGAAACAATAAAAAACTAACTTCCTTGCTAATGCATGTCAATTATTAGCAGATCAGAGCTAATAATTACATCACAACTGAAGACAAAGTTGTGAGAAGGTGTTAAATTAAAATTGATCCATGCTTTCATTGGCAGCAACTTCCCCCCAGCTCTGTCTAAATCAACAAGGCATGTTGGGAAAAAAGTAGCTGACTGGAGCATGCAACATTCCGATCATTTTGTGCAGTTCCACTAAAATAGAGCTGAGCATCCCTGTTCCAAAGATATCAAGTGTGATTACGATAATAGAGGACTGGTGATGAAACAATAAACACACAAATAGAAGCCGGTCACCTTTGTAGTCTCTCTTAAGACTAACTAGTTGGAGAAGATTAGGCTTGGAGTTGGATGAGGAGGATATAGCAAAACCAATCTCCCTTTGTGCAGTCGCACTGAAATGTAGAGACGTTGCACGTGTGACATTTTAGTACAACTACACAAAATACTCTTAAGAAAAAAGTGATTTGTGCAGTTCACCAAAAGGTCGCAATAGCAACGACATGAAATGGATAACCCTGTTTGCAAAAAAGAGGTAGAAAGGAAACAATTACTGGCCAATAACAGTTGATGACACATGCGACGACAAAAAAGAAGCATATTCCTTGTCCTAAGGGAAGATAAAAACACAGTTGTGTTTGTCTAAAACGGTGTGAGGACGAGAATGCAATATGGAAAGTACGCCGGACGAGCGACGTTTTGGGCAAAGAACTATGGAAGATCCACATGCAGCGACGTGGGAAAATGTGCAGTGGAGCAAGGCCGGAGGGGATACCTGGAGGTCGTCGGGATGTACCTAGGTGAGCGGCGGCAGGCGGAATCTACAAGTAGGTGGCGTAGGCCCTGCCGCGCCGGAGCTTGGTCAGAGAGAATGACATGTACCGCAGATCGGGACGTGCTGCCTCGGCGCTGTCGACCGGAGAAACGATGCACTTCCTCCCTTTCCCCCGGCGGACGGGATGCGGCCGGATCAGTGACCAACGGTGAGAGAGAGAGAGAGAGGCCACCGCACTCCCTTTCCCCCGGCGGACGGGATGCGGCCGGATCAGTGACCAACGGTGAGAGAGAGAGAGAGAGGCCACCGCACTCCCTTTCCCCCGGCGGACGGGATGCGGCCGGATCAGTGACCAACGGTGAGAGAGAGAGGCAACCGCACTCCCTTTACCCCGGCGGACGGGATGCGGCCGGATCAGTGACCAACGGTGAGAGAGAGAGAGAGAGGCCACCTGAGCCTTGTGTGAGATACTCTGAAGAGCAGACTACCTTTTCCCCCATAAAAATCGTTTTACATTCTGTGTACGTGCCATTGAGCGCTATAACTTTATTTAAAAATAACGCGGCAATGCGTCAAGTCAAACTTTGTTTCATGCACGCGTGGTACACGACCTCCCTAGGTAAACAACCGCTACAGGCGTTCAAATTAGCACGTGGGCTGCCATTTTGTAAAGAAATGAGCTCCATCGTGTACCCGCGCGGGTGTGGCTGGGCACGAAGCGTGAGTACGTGCACGGTGCACCTATTCTCTTCTTGTATACGTACACCACCTGCGTGGGGTTGTGTGAGAGATATACAAACCTAGAGAGATATAGTGTGTGGGTTCTTGAGAGTTTTTTGGGGGGGGGGTCAATCAAAAAATTTAACATATGCAATGTGTGTGAAATAGAGTCCTAGATATAACATATATATAGAGGGGGCGATCCACGAGAAGAGAGTGGAGGTATCATCGGCTTGAGGTGTCCATAGAATCGAAGAGAGGGATGATGTGTGTGTGTGTGCGCGCGATCGATAAAGAGTGCCATCGAATTTGTGTGTGCCCACGTCAAATATATAGAGTGGTTGGCCTACTGGAACGTGAGATGGGACATGTGCAGTTTGTCTCTGTGGCATGGATACCTACCTGTAGCGCTCGACTATCGGTGTGTGGTGGGGGAAGAGGGAGGCCCAATTAACTATAGAGGTACAATGGCTGGTATATGTGTGGAGGAGGAGAGAGGCCTACCTCATGTATTAAGGAGATCGATCTGCCTCATGTATTAAGGGAGATCGATCAACATCCATGCATATGTGCAGGAGATGAATAAGGTTGGGAGAGAGACAGAGCTAGAGTGTTGGAGGGGGTGGTAGTGGAGTTGCTTCTAACAAATGGTGGGATATGCTTGCTAGACAAACGGAGGGCACGCCCGCAATATCAATAAGAGAGGAGATGGCTGCTTGTTGTCTGTGCACGTGCGTGTGAGAGACGGGTCAGGAGGCATGCATGAATGATGAGGGGGGACGATGTGGCTGTGGTAAGCAGATGTAACTACATAGGAAGATCAATCGCCCTTTGTAAGAGAAAGGAGAGACATAACTTGTGAGGTACGTCGATCGATGGGGGGGGTAGTTAAAGTCGATGTAGGTATATGTTGGGAGATCGATCAGTATACATGCATGTGTGTGTTAGAAGCAAATGAGGCACGAGGAGAAGGATAGAGAGAGAGGGATGCATGTAGGAGGTGGTACGAGAGGCATACTATTTCAAGGGGGAGGAGTGTGCGAGTACGAGAACAATGAAAAGAGTGGTGGGAGTGAGGCATGGACGGTGACAAGAGAAGAGGGGAATCTTGTGTTTGTGCTAGCCACACCTGGCTAGAGAGGCATATCGATCGATGTGTGCCGTAAATAAGGAGCTGGGGGGCCTACACACACCGTGGGTGAACGACCTAAAGTGAAAAGACGAATTTGCGTGATGGAGCTAGAGAATGCTGAGGGAGGGTGAGAGGGATGCGGGCGTGTGCATGCACAAGAGAAAGTTAGCGCTAGCTACAAAGATAAGAGGGTTGTGTGGGTCTAAAAGACGAATAGAGATCATATATACTTCATTATAAAAAGCGAATTCGGATATTTGAAGAATTTATCATAGTGTTTCAAACCGACGGATGTGTGAATATATATATAACGGTGATACACATGGTGTGGTTATGAACATGGTATACTACATTTAATATGTTTTATCTCTACTCTTATAAAAAACGGAGTTGTTGATGATGGTGTGCCTGCCATCCTGCATTATAGGCCGTCTGATTTATATCTGGCGGATAGCAAGGAAACTATGATGGTTGAAGTTGGCAACAATCATGATTGTAGATTCTTATTGAAATAGAGAAATGACTTCAAATTTAGTTTGAATTGCAGCGGTAGTATAGACATTTGGAATGCACTAAAATGTTGGTATGAGTAGGTTACATGCATTATACAGCAAGCGAAAAAATTTAATCGGACATAACATGGATTCATACTCCCTCCTTCCATCTATATAGGATGTAATGAGATTTTTAAGACCGCCTTTGACTATTGACAAGATTAATAGTACATGACATGCACAATGTGAAAATTATATCATTGAAAGAACCTTTCACAGACGAATTTAACGGTGTGCTTTGTGTAAGTTGCATGTCATATTTCATTGCTCCAATATTTGGTCAAAGTTAGCATCGAAAAACGCATTAGGCCCTATATAGATGGAAGGAGGGAGTAGCTTTGAATAGCATTTGTATAGTAAAATGGGGAAAGACTCTCTCTTTGTGTGGTGTGAATAGTTTTATTTTTTTCATTTTCTTTTTGGTTGAGGGAAGTGCGAATTGATTTGGTACGTACAAGTACAATATTACTACATGTTAGGCTTGTCCCTAAAATTCAACCCGCGTCTTGTTATATCCCGAAAATTCAGATATCATGCTCCCAAAATTGGCACCTTCACAACCCGCACCTTGCTATCCCGAAATTATAACGCGCGCGAAAACTCCCTCCAACTGCCAAATCCTGACACGTGAAATCCCCCTTCTAACCCTAAGCCGAAAGGGCCGCTAGTTCAAATCGGTGGGGGGGTACTTTTGTAACACACCCTACATTTTGGACAAGCGCGTTCCTAAGTCATGCTTCACCCCCTCCCATCGCCCCCTTTTCGCCATTTGAAATCCCAGGCCGCCATAACCTCTCCGCTCCAGCCACGAAACCCCACCCTCCTCCGTTTGCCATGCCACTGCTGCCCCGCCGGAGCCTCTTCCCCGATGACGTCGTCCAGTGCAACAGCTCGACGTCCCTCGTCCACCTCCCCGGATGAGGATCCGTCGTCCATCTTGTCGTCCCGCCGGTTCAGCTGCCCCGTCCTCCACCTCCAAGGAGTTGCTGCGATGATCGCCTCGTCTATCGCGGCTGCTCCATCCCCACAGCGCCGCCTTAACCTGCTCCACCGGAACCGCAGCATCCTCACCGACTCCTCGGACGAAGCCGAGGCCTACTCGGCGCCACCAAAGAGGTTGTACACTCATCGCATCGCACCTTCTCCTTAACTCGACCTCCCGGCACCGACGGTGCTCCATCCCGCACCCCCATGGAGCAGCTGCCTTGAAGCCGGCGCCATGGGCGACATCTCCATGGCGGCTCTCCCCTAGTGCGAGGCCCCTTCGGCAGTAGCGTCCATACCAGCCGGATCTGCTGCTGCTGCTCCGGCCCTTGCTCAATCGCTCGCTCGCCCAGCTGCTGCTGCTGCTCTCCCCCTTGCTCGTGCTGCTGCTCTGCTCTGATTAAGCCACACTTTAGTCGACTGAATCGACTTTTGGGTCAGTCTATTTTCAGGGGTTGGGGGGGGGCTCGCCAGAGTTAAGGAAGAACCACCCACAACGGGGATGGGGGCTCGCCGGAGAGGTACCCCACTATCTATCTTAGGGTTCAGGGTGGGGGCGAGGGGCCTAGAGGGCTGGCCGGGGAGGCGGTGGCGAGTTGTTTCGGGGCGGCAAGGCGGGGCTGGGGCCGACGATTCGGCCGGTGGTGGCTGGCGGCTCAGGGGGGTGCAGGTTGAAGATGAACTACATGCCCTCCCTAAACTACATGTCAAGTGCCTCTCTGCTACCATTGCGTTCAGTTTCGACAGTAGCATTCAGATTCCACAGTAAATTTCAGTTTCGACAGTTAAGTTCAGAGTCAACATTTTTTACCTCATCTGTTGTAGTCAGGTGGTTTTTGGTGATGTTAATTTTACATCCCTTTTACATCATCTATTGGAGATGCTATTAGAATCCCACTTGAGATTGACGATGTCTGTCTTGTGCTGCTTCAGCCTTGACGTCTTACGGCTCACCGGAGCTGCTCCAACGACAGAACGATTTGTCACAACAGAGCAGTGCCTTGGACGCCGTCTACAGATTCCTCAGATCTTCCTCCACACCTCCGACAGCCACCTCTGCCTCAACTGCTTCAGCGACCAACCCAATGATGCTGAGGTCGACACGGCTACGACAAAGATGTTGTACACTTGTTGCATCACTTATTACTATACATTCACGTCGATCCATTAGGACTATTTTGGTTCAACAGAAAAACATCGATCCACTGGTTGTTACCATCACTTTAAATTTCTGCATGCTCTCCTTACATAATCTCACCATATTTTTTCGTATGCATGTCAGATATTGTACACAGTCATGCTGAACATGTAGAGAAAAAGAGAAGAGTTTTGCGCGGCAATACAATGTCATGCAGACATCGCTCCATGGTGGGTTCAATGGCAAACCCTCCCCACCCCTCTCCAGATTGTAATCCAGAGGAAGATATTTGTTCTGAGGCGGATTCGGACGCCGCTGACCACTCCTATTTACCCCCCTAGGTGTTTTCTCTACCTTGGAATGATGATGTTAGTCATATCATGCATATGTTGCCTTGCAGTGCCTACTTTTGACATCATATATGTCATCTACTTAGTTTAGACATGTTCTATAATGCCACATGTTTAGTTTCTATATCATATATGCGAATTATGCAGTCTCATGTCTTTTAGCCAGCCATAATATATGTGAAATGTGCAATGCCATCCTGTTTAACCAGGCATCATATATTTGAATGATATCTTGCCCATCCTTTTCTTCATTACATTTCCATTTGTCGACAATGTTTGTACATTAAACTACTCTTCCTGTGAATCAGCCATTTGGGTGGGAGATGGAAAAATCTGGAGTGAAAACAAGGCCTTTAGAGCAGACAGTGCTACCTGTCGAAGCAGATCTCTTGGTGGGTCCCGATAGCTCCTCGGAGATGGATTCAGAGACAGATGACCAGAACTATTCCCCCACTGAGGTGTATGCTCTAACTTGGCACGGTTATACTGTTGGGTAACGTAGTAATTTCAAAAAATTTCCTACGCACACGCAAAATCATGGTGATGCATAGCAACGAGAGGGGAGAGTGTGATCTACGTACCCTTGTAGACCGACAGCGGAAGCGTTAGCACAACGCGGTTGATGTAGTCGTACGTCTTCACGGCCCGACCGATCAAGCACCAAAACTACGGCACCTCCAAGTTCTAGCACACGTTCAGCTCGGTGACGATCCCCGGACTCCGATCCAGCAAAGTGTCGGGGAAGAGTTCCGTCAGCACGACGGCGTGATGACGATCTTGATGCACTATCGTCGCAGGGCTTCGCCTAAGCACCGCTACAATATTATCGAGGATTATGGTGGAAGGGGGCACCGCACACGGCTAAGAATATGATCACGTGGATCAACTTGTGTGTCTAGGGGTGCCCCCTGCCCCCGTATATAAAGGATCAAGGGGGGGATGCGACCGGTCAGGACGAGGGCGCGCCAGGAGGAGTCCTACTCCCACCGGGAGTAGGATTCCCCCCTTTCCTAGTTGGAATAGGATTCGGGAGGGGGAAAGAGGAGAGAGAGAAGGAAGGGGGGGCGTCGCCCCCCTCTCCTTGTCCTATTCGGACTAGGGGGGAGGGGCGCGCGGCCCAGCCCTGGCCACCTCTCCTCTCTTCCACTAAAGCCCACTAAGGCCCATATACCTCCCGGGGGGTTCCGGTAACCTCCCGGTACTCTGGCAAAATCCCGATTTCACCCAGAACACTTCCGATATCCAAATATAGGCTTCCAATATATCAATCTTTATGTCTCGACCATTTCGAGACTCCTCGTCATGTCCGTGATCACATCCGGGACTCCGAACAAACTTCGGTACATCAAGATGCATAAACTCATAATATAACTGTCATTGAAACCTTAAGCGTGCGGACCCTACGGGTTCGAGAACAATGTAGACATGATCGAGACACGTCTCCGGTCAATAACCAATAGCGGAACCTGGATGCTCATATTGGCTCCAACATATTCTACGAAGATCTTTTATCGGTCAGACCACATAACAACATACGTTGTTCCCTTTGTCATCGGTATGTTACTTGCCCGAGATTCGATCGTCGGTATCTCAATACCTAGTTCAATCTCATTACCGGCAAGTCTCTTTACTCGTTCCGTAATACATCATCTCACAACTAACTCATTAGTTGAAATGCTTGCAAGGCTTATGTGATGTGCATTACCGAGAGGGCCCAGAGGTACCTCTCCGACAATCGGAGTGACAAATCCTAATCTTGATATACGCCAACCCAACATGTACCTTTGGATACACCTGTAGAGCACCTTTATAATCACCCAGTTACGTTGTGATGTTTGGTAGCACACAAAGTGTTCCTCTGGCAAACGGGAGTTGCATAATCTCATAGTCATAGGAACATGTATAAGTCATGAAGAAAGCAATAGCAACATACTAAACGATCGGGTGCTAAGCTAACGGAATGGGTCAAGTCAATCACATCATTCTCCTAATGATGTGATCTTGTTAATCAAATAACAACTCTTTGTCTATGGTTAGGAAACATAACCATCTTTGATTAACGAGCTAGTCAAGTAGAGGCATACTAGTGACACTCTGTTTGTCTATGTATTCACACATGTATTATGTTTCCGATTAATAAAATTCTAGCATGAATAATAAACATTTATCATGAAATAAGGAAATAAATAATAACTTTATTATTGCCTCTAGGGCATATTTCCTTCAGTCTCCCACTTGCACTAGAGTCAATAATCTAGTTCACATTGCCATGTGATTTAGCACCAATAGTTCACATCATTATGTGACCAACACTCAAAGGGTTTACTAGAGTCAATAATCTAGTTCACATCGCTATGTGATTAACACGCAAAGAGTAATATAGCTAATTGCTCCCACTTTCAATATGTATCCAGATTGAGACTTAGAGTTATCTAGATCAGTGTCAAAATTTGCATCGACGTAACCCTTTACGACGAACCTTTTTGTCATGTCCATAATCGAGAAATATATCCTTATTCCACTAAGGATAATTTTGACCGCTGTCCAGTGATCTACTCCTAGATCACTATTGTACTCCCTTGCCAAAATCAGTGTAGGGTATACAATAGATCTGGTACACAGCATGACATACTTTATAGAACCTATGGCTGAGGCATAGGGAATGATTTTCATTCTCTTTCTATCTTCTGCCGTGGTCGGGCTTTGAGTCTTACTCAATTTCACATCTTGTAACACAGCCAAGAACTCTTTTCTTTGACTGTTCCATTTTGAACTACTTCAAAATCTTGTCAAGGTATGTACTCATTGAAAAAACTTATCAAGCGTCTTGATCTATCTCTATAGATCTTGATGCTCAATATGTAAGCAGCTTCACCGAGGCCTTTCTTTGAAAAAATCCTTTCAAATACTCCTTTATGCTTTGCAGAATAATTCTACATTATTTCCGATCAACAATATGTCATACACATATACTTATCAGAAATGTTGTAGTGCTCCCACTCACTTTCTTGTAAATACAGGCTTCACCGCAAGTCTGTATAAAACTATATGCTTTGATCAACTTATCAAAGCGTATATTCCAACTCCGAGATGCTTGCACCAGTCCATAGATGGATCGCTGGAGCTTGCATATTTTGTTAGCACCTTTAGGATTGACAAAACCTTCTGGTTGCATCATATACAACTCTTCTTTAAATCCATTAAGGAATGTAGTTTTGTTTATCCATTTGCCAGATTTCATAAAAATGCGGCAATTGCTAACATGATTTGGACAGACTTAAGCATCGCTACGAGTAAGAAAATTTCATCGTAGTCAACACCTTGAACTTTGTCAAAAACCTTTTTTGACAAGTCTAGCTTTGTAGATAGTAACACTACTATCAGCGTCCGTCTTCCTCTTGAAGATCCATTGATTTTCTATGGCTTGCCGATCATCGGGCAAATCCATCAAAGTCCATACTTTGTTCTCATACATGGATCATATCTCAGATTTCATGGCCTCAAACCATTTCACGGAATCTGGGCTCATCATCGCTTCCTCATAGTTCGCAAGTTCGTCATGGTCTAGTAACATGACTTCCAAAACAGGATTACCGTACCACTCTGGTGCGGATCTCACTCTGGTTTACCTACGAGATTCGGTAGTAACTTGATCTGAAGTTACATGATCATCATCATTAGCTTCCTTACTAATTGATGCAGTAGTCACAAGAACAGATTTCTGTGATGAACTACTTTCCAATAAGGGAGAAGGTACAGTTACCTCATCAAGTTCTACTTTCCTCCCACTCACTTCTTTCGAGAGAAATTCCTTCTCTAGAAAGGATCCATTCAAAGCAACGAATATCTTGCCTTCGGATCTGTGATAGAAGGTGTACCCAACATTTTCTTTTTGGGTATCCTATGAAGACGCACTTCTCCGATTTGAGTTTGAGCTTATCAGATTGAAACTTTTTCACGTAAGCATTGCAACCTCAAACTTTAAGAAACGACAGCTTAGGTTTCTTGCCAAACCATAGTTCATACGGTGTCGTTTCAACGGATTTAGATGGGGCCCTATTTAACGTGAATGCAGCTGTCTCTAATGCATAATCCCAAAACGATAGTGGGAGATTGGTAAGAGACATCATAGTTCGCACCATATCTAATAAAGTACGGTTATGACGTTCGGAAACACCATTATGCTGTGGTGTTCCAGGTGGCGTGAGTAGTGAAACTATTTCACATTGTTTTTAACTGGCCAAACTCGTAACTCAAATATTTTACTTCTGCGATCATATCGTAGAAACTTTTTATTTTTTTTACGATGATTCTCCACTTCACTCTAAAATTCTTTGAACTTTTCAAATGTTTCAGACTTGTGTTTCATCAAGTAGATATACCCATATCTGCTCAAATCATCTGTTAAGGTCAGAAAATAACGATACCCGTCGCGAGCCTCAACACTCATCGGATCACATACATCAGTATGTATTATTTCCAATAAGTCAGTAGCTCGCTCCATTGTTCCGGAGAATGGAGTCTTAGTCATCTTGCCCATAAGGCATGGTTCGCAAGCATCAAGTGATTCATAATCAAGTGATTCCAAAATCCCATCAGCATGGAGTTTCTTCATGCGCTTTACACCAATATGACCTAAACGGCAGTGCCACAAATAAGTTGCACTATCATTATTAACTTTGCATCTTTTGTCTTCAATATTATGAATATGTGTATCACTACGATCGAGATCCAATGAACCATTTTCATTGGGTGTGTAACCATATAAGGTTTTATTCATGTAAACAGAACAACAATTATTCTCTAACTTAAATGAATAACCGTATTGCAATAAACATGATCAAATCATATTCATGCTCAACGCAAACACCAAATAACACTTATTTAGGTTCAACACTAATCCCGAAAGTATAGGGAGTGTGCGATGATGATCATATAAATCTTGGAACTACTTCCAACACACATCGTCACTTCACCATTAACTAGTTTCTGTTCATTCTGCAACTCCCGTATGGAGTTACTACTCTTAGCAACTGAACCAGTATCAAATACCGAGGGGTTGCTACGAACACTAGTAAAATACACATTAATAATCTGTATATCAAATATACCTTTGTTCACTTTGCCATCCTTATTATCCGCCAAATACTTGGGGTAGTTCCGCTTCCAGTGACCAGTCCCTTTGCAGTAGAAGCACTTAGTCTCAGGCTTAGGACCAGACTTGGGCTTCTTCACTTGAGCAGCAACTTGCTTGCCGTTCTTCTTGAATTTCCCCTTCTTCCCTTTGCCCTTTTATTGAAACTAGTGGTCTTGTCTACCATCAACACTTGATGCTCTTTCTTGATTTCTACCTTCATCGATTTCATCATCATGAAAAGCTCGGGAGTCGTTTTCGTCATCCCTTGCATACTATAGTTCATCACGAAGTTCTACTAACTTGGTGATGGTGACTAGAGAATTCTGTCAATCACTATCTTATCTGGAAGATTAACTCCCACTTGATTCAAGCGATTGTAGTACCCAAACAATCTGAGCACATGCTCACTAGTTGAGCGATTCTCCTCCATCTTTTGGCTATAGAACTTGTTGGAGACTTCATATCTCTCAACTCGGGTATTTGCTTGAAATATTAACTTCAACTCCTGGAACATCTCATATGGTCCATGACGTTCAAAACATCTTTTGAAGTCCCGATTCTAAGTCGTTAAGCATGGTGCACTAAACTATTAAGTAGTCATCATATTGAGCTAGCCAAACGTTCATAACGTCTGCATCTGCTCCTGCAATAGGTCTGTCACCTAGCGGTGCATCAAGGACATAATTCTTTTGTGCAGCAATGAGGATAAACCTCAGATCACGGATCCAATCCGCATCATTGCTACTAACATCTTTCAACACAATTTTCTCTAGGAACGTATCAAAATAAACACAGGGAAGCAACAACGCGAGCTATTGATCTACAACATGATTTGCGAAATACTACCAGGACTAAGTTCATGATAAATTTAAGTTCAATTAATCATATTACTTAAGAACTCCCACTTAGATAGACATCCCTCTAATCCTCTAAGTGATCACGTGATCCAAATCAACTAAACCATGTCCGATCATCACGTGAGATGGAGTAGTTTCATTGGTGAACATCACTATGTTGATCATATGTACTATATGATTCACACTCGACCTTTCGGTCTCCGTGTTTCGAGGCCATATCTGTGTATGCTTGGCTCGTCAAGTATAACCTGAGTATTCCGCGTGTGCAACTGTTTTGCACCCCTTGTATTTGAACGTAGAGCCTATCACACCCGATCATCACGTGGTGTCTCAGCACAAAGAACTTTCGCAACAATGCATACTCAGGGAGAACACTTCTTGATAATTAGTGAGAGATCATCTGAAAATGCTACCGTCAAACAAAGCAAGATAAGATGCATAAAAAATAAACATCACATGCAATCAATATAAGTGATATGATATGGCCATCATCATCCTGTGCTTGTGATCTCCATCTTCAAAACACCGTCATGATCACAATCGTTACCGGCGCGACACCTTGATCACCATCGTAGCATCGTTGTCGTCTCGCCAATCTTATGCTTCCACGACTATCGCTACCGCTTAGTGATAAAGTAAAGCATTACAGCGCAATTGCATTGCATACAATAAAGCGACAACCATATGGCTCCTGCCAGTTGCCGATAACTTGGTTACAAAACATGATCATCTCATACAATAAAATTTAGCATCATGTCTTGACCATATCACATCACAACATGCCCTGCAAAAACAAGTTAGACGTCCTCTACTTTGTTGTTGCAAGTTTTACGTGGCTGCTACGGGCCTAAGCAAGAACCAATCTTACCTACGCATCAAAACCACAACGATAGTTTGTCAAGTTGGTGCTGTTTTAACCTTCGCAAGGACCGGGCGTAGCCACACTCGGTTCAACTAAAGTTGGAGAAACTGTCACCCGCTAGCCACCTTTGTGCAAAGCACGTCGGGAGAACCGGTCTCGCGTAAGCATACGCGTAATGTCGGTCTGGGCCGCTTCGTCCAACAATACCGCCGAACCAAAGTATGACATGCTGGTAAGCAGTATGACTTATATCGCCCACAACTCACTTGTGTTCTACTCGTGCATATAACATCAACACATAAAACCTAGGCTCGGATGCCACTATTGGGTAACATAGTAATTTCAAAAAAAATCCTACGCACACGCAAGATCATGGTGATGCATAACAACGAGAGGGGAGAGTGTGATCTACGTACCCTTGTAGACCGACAGCGGAAGCGTTAGCACAATGTGGTTGATGTAGTCGTACGTCTTCACGGCCCGACCGATCAAGCACCGAAACTACGGCACCTCCGAGTTCTAGCACACGTTCAGCTCGATGACGATCCCCGGACTCCAATCCAGCAAAGTGTCGGGGAAGAGTTCCGTCAGCACGACGGTGTGGTGATGATCTTGATGTACTATCGTCGCAGGGCTTCGCCTAAGCACCGCTACAATATTATCGAGGATTATGGTGGAAGGGGGCACCGCACACGGCTAAGAATATGATCACGTGGATCAACTTGTGTGTCTAGGGGTGCCCCCTGCCCCCGTATATAAAGGATCAAGGGGGGGTGCGGCCGGCCAGGAGGAGGGCGCGCCAGGAGGAGTCCTACTCCCACCGGGAGTAGGATTCCCCCCTTTCCTAGTTGGAATAGGATTCGGGAGGGGGAAAGAGGAGAGAGAGAAGGAAGGGGGGGTGCCGCCCCCCTCTCCTTGTCCTATTCGGACTAGGGGGGAGGGGCGCGCAGCCCAGCCCTGGCCACCTCTCCTCTCTTCCACTAAAGCCCACTAAGGCCCAAATACCTCCCGGGGGGTTCCGGTAACCTCCCGGTACTCCGGTAAAATCCCGATTTCACCCGGAACACTTCCGATATCCAAATATAGGCTTCCAATATATTAATCTTTATGTCTCGACCATTTCGAGACTGCTCGTCATCTCCGTGATCACATCCGGGACTCCGAACAAACTTTGGTACATCAAGATGCATAAACTCATAATATAACTGTCATCGAAACCTTAAGCGTGCGGACCCTATGGGTTCGAGAACAATGTAGACATGACCGAGACACGTCTCCGGTCAATAACCAATAGCGGAACCTGGATGCTCATATTGGCTCCTACATATTCTACGAAGATCTTTTATCGATCAGACCGCATAACAACATACGTTGTTCCCTTTGTCATCGGTATGTTACTTGCCCGAGATTCGATCGTTGGTATCTCAATACCTAGTTCAATCTCGTTACCGGCAAGTCTCTTTACTCGTTCCGTAATACATCATCTCACAACTAACTCATTAGTTGCAATGCTTGCAAGGCTTATGTGATGTGCATTACCGAGAGGGCCCAGAGATACCTCTCCGACAATCGGAGTGACAAATCCTAATCTTGAAATATGCCAACCCAACATGTACCTTTGGAGACACCTGTAGAGCACCTTTATAATCACCCAGTTACGTTGTGATGTTTGGTAGCACACAAAGTGTTCCTCCGGCAAACGGGAGTTGCATAATCTCATAGTCATAGGAACATGTATAAGTCATGAAGAAAGCAGTAGCAACATACTAAACGATCGGGTGCTAAGCTAACGAAATGGGTCAAGTCAATCACATCATTCTCCTAATGATGTGATCCCGTTAATCAAATAACAACTCTTTGTCTATGGTTAGGAAACATAACCATCTTTGATTAACGAGCTAGTCAAGTAGAGGCATACTAGTGACACTCTGTTTGTCTATGTACTCAACATGTATTATGTTTCCGGTTAATACAATTCTAGCATGAATAATAAACATTTATCATGAAATAAGGAAATAAATAATAACTTTATTATTGCCTCTAGGGCATATTTCGTTCATATACTGCTCATATGATGCATACAGTGTCTTGCATTGCATAGTTTAGACATCATATACACAATATTGAACACCATGTTCTTAGTTCAGACATCATATCGAATGCCCTCTGTTTAGCATATAAATCACATATGTGAATTAAATGATGCGATCCTGATTACTTAGATAACATGTAGGTGAATTATGTCATGCGATCATGTTTAGTTATTCATCATATCTTTAAATTATGTTATGCTATGCTATCCAGTTTAGATAGACATCATATATGTGAAATTATGTCATGCTATCTGTTTTAGTTAAACAATATACATGTCAACTATTGCATGCCCTCTTTTTTCCACACTATCTATTGCATCTGTCTCTCATACAATGTCTGTACATTCGACTATGTTTCCTGTTTATCAGCCATTTGAATTGGAGCGGGTGATGCCAGTATCTAGCGGACTAAAAACACGATCTTCAAATAAAACAGTGCTACCTCTTGGTGGAGATAGCACCCCGGTTGTACATGCACAAGAACCAGCCCTACCACACATAACCCAAACTCTCGCAGATTGTACCCCTACTACGATGGACAGAGAACCAGCTTCACCCAATCTAACCCCAACCCCAGCCGATAGTAACCCAGTTCCTGTTGACATGGCACCATCTCCACCACAGAGCTCCCAAACAAGAGTAGTTAGTAAGGCAGCTCCAGTGCCCATAGGGCCAGTACTATCACGGCGAACCCCAACTCCACCAGTTAGTACGCCTATTCCCGTGGAGGAAGCACAACCAGCTAGTCGTAGTTTAGCATCTATCGCATTTGATGTTGTTAAATCGTATGTGCGTATCTTCCCATCTTAGAAATATTATACTGAAGATGAAGGAAAATGCCAGTTGCAGGTGTTTGTCCAGGAGTTATGTGTAAGTAATGTTATTCATGGCAATTACTTTGCTTCGTCCCATACATCCTACCTCCATGATGGTCATAATACAGCAAATTTTCCCATTTTTCTCTATAGAGAAAGACCGATTTGCAAACTCAGGATGAGGTAAGCTGTGCTAATACCTCTGCTATCTTCAAGAATGCTTGGTGGTAGTATCGGAATTACCTGAAGAAAACGTACTTCACCGGTAAAGAAACTCATCAGATTCCCTTACGTTCTCCTGAGACACATTTACTAGACGATGACTGGGAACACTTTGTTCTGTACTGGTCCCGAACCAAGAATGTGGTAAGGTCTATGAGCTCATTTTCTATTTTTAAGTATTATATTCTTACGTCTTACTGTACTCTGTTCATGTAGAACAAGTGCCTAAACCTGAAGAACAACTGTTCTAATTTAAGATTCCATTGCTACCATAGGACATAGATATATGTTTGTTTGATGCTTTTATTATGTACTAGTACTTGGCAATAGAAGACTTGGCAGTTTAATCCTGTCCACCTTACTAATGAACTGGTTCACCGAAATGAGTTTCCTATACTAGTACATGCTAAACTTGTTATGTGTCTGCTTGTTTCTTCTTTTAGAATGCTGACAGAATATTGGGGAAGAGTGCCTTATTAAGCAATGGTAAAGGAAGTAATGCAGATAAGGTTCAGGATAGTGACACATCATGTCTTGGTTTAGTGTTGGAGTTACTGGCCACTACCGCTTGCACAAGCTATTCAAACTCACTGTCTGAATCAGTTCGGTTTCTTGAATCTCAACTACAAGCTGAAAGACATCGACCAGCTGTGTTGCGACAAGAAGCGGAAGGACTGTGGAAGTCCCTGGAGCATTCAGATGCATACTTTCTGGTGCAACATCAAGCGTTGGAGGATTTTAGCGCCAAACAAGACAAAGCTAATCCGCTTGCTAAGCTTATTGCCAGCATGGTGGATACCCAGGATAACATTTCTTGAGCTCTTCTAAAGTTGTTTCAGTTATGCTCTTGTTTTGCTGCCGCGTTTATTTGCACTGGTGGCCAATTTTGACGGCCAGTGTATATGATATGCTGCTTTGTTCCCTATATTTGCACTGGTGGCGAACTTTGATGCCCAGTGGATGTAATATGTGTAATAGCCGTGATAGCCTAGCATTAGTTGCTTACTTATTTATTTCCTTGTTGTCTTGTTTATTTGTTTGCTTGTAGTCATTGCAGTTATTTTTCCGCGGTTAACTAGTGGCTGCAATAACCTATTTTTAAAACTAGGCCACAATAACCATGGGGTAATATTTACTATAGTGACACTGGGCCTCCTACGGACCATAGAAACAGTGGGCCTTCTACGAGCCGTAGAAACAATAGGCCTTCTATGGGCCGTATCATCAATGGGCCTTATACGGGTTGTATGATCGATTGGCCAAACATGGGCCAATAACAGGCCGCATTATGGCCGTAAACGGGCTAGAGTTGGAATCGTCCATTCATGGGCCGACCGTAACGGGCCATCGTTAATAGGCCGTATTTGATAACGCTATGAAAACGGCCCAATGTATTAACGAACCACAAACGGGCCGACTGTAACCATAGGCTGAATTTGGCCCACAAGCAGAAAATGACAGTAACGGGCCGTAAGTAAATGAATGCTGGAAATGAGCCCAAGAATAAATGGGCTCTGAGAAGGCCGAAAGATAACATGGGCTGGAAACGGCCCAACGGAATAACAGGCCGTTAATGGGTATAAAGTGATACATTGTTCATTATGGGCCAGTTTCACCACGTGTCATTAATGGGTGTAAAGTGATACACTATTCATTACGGGCCAGTTTCACCACGGGTTGTTAATAGGCCAAGAGTTACATAGGGCCTCATATGGGCTGAAAGACGTCATGGGCCATACATGGGCCAGAAGTGAAAACGGGCTGGAATCATATTGGATGGCCCAGATGACGCTACTGGGCCTAATTCGGATAGGGCATAACGGTCCTTGGGTTAGCGGGCTGTAAATGGGCTATATGCGAACAAGCCGTTAACTGGCTTTCCATGGGCTGGCCTGCCACCTTTTGACCAAGTCAAACAGGCCGGCCTTTTCACAGGAATGGGCCTCTATTGGGTCGTGCCACGTGTCGACGTATCATAGGCGCCTTCCGTCCAATGAGTGGTTGACATCTGTCCCAACGATGAGCCGACACGTGTTTCCTCCAGCCAATGATGATTTTACACATGGAAAATCCCCATTGGTCGGGACTGTTAACGGGTTATCGGATGCAAAACCCGACCCGATAGCTTAACGGCGTTCCGTTACGGTGGATGCCACGTGTCGGTCACTCTTGACGAAAGCACTTCTGTGACGTGCGATTTATCGTCATGGAAGTGGACACTTCCGTGATGATAATTTTGGTAATGTCATGGAACATTTCTACGACAGCACATGTATGACTATCTTGATTCTGTCATAAATTTGTCATGGATGTACATGCATGACAAAAAAAGCGACCTACTGTGACAAACACGTATCATCACGGAAGTGTATTTTTTTGTAGTGGCACAACCACGTTTTTCAAGGACTTTGCTGGTGCTCCTTCAGGTTCGGCAATCACCCTCTTCCTTTTTGATGTCTGATGCACAAGAATAGCATTTGAGTGGAAAAAACATGGTATGATGACAGATGGAAAATGTATTGATAACGGATGGGCATGGCATCTCGACATATATGATGAGTAAACTAAGTATATGGCGGTGCAACAAAGTAGAAGAAATGCAAGACAACATGTGCAAGATACGCGAAATCAATAAAATCTTGCCAAATTAGAACAGGCACCTTGATGGGTGAATAGGACAGGCCATCTGCCTTTGACTCCTTGAGGTTAGAATAGTCATTAGGATCATATTCTGAACAAGAATCAACAGGTGGGGAGCGTATGAGTTTCATTGCATCCAGAATGGCACTCAATGCCTTGGTGCCAATTTTGTAAGTCACTGCGGTGTTTAGCTTCAAGAGTGGACTGCTGCTAGTGCGACACAAAGCAGCTACACAGATCATAGTGTAGATATAACGGGAAAACCGTAAGCATCAGAGTAAAATCAGCAAAGTGGAACTTGCTGGAATATATGCGCTAGTATTGCCGGTACAGCTAGAAAGGCTTCGGATACTAGCTCTCTTCAACTGAAGGTGCGGTACTATTAATATCAGTGTAACTCTCAAAGACGACACAGCTCCCCACATTTCCTTGCTATTCTTATAGGATTCAAGTGGGCAGGCCACTACAAATCCTATTCCCATGTTTACAACATCCTATGAATCAAAGAGGCCCGAAGAGTTCAAAGTGTCCATACCAACCGACCGTATAGACCTCTACACTGCAAATGTCCCTACTCATCTTCACTACAAGGAACATATTGTACTACTATCATACTCCCTCCATTCCAAAATATAAGTCTTGGTAGAGATTTCCACTATGGATCACATACAGATGTATCCAGATACATTTTAGAGTGTATATTCACTCATTTTGCTCCATATGTAGTCCATGGTGGAATCTATACAAAGACTTGTATTTAGGAACGGAGAGAGTACTTATTAAAGAAGAACGGAAGAGGAACATGCTAAAGAAGAGCAAGCAGATTTTGGATAATAAAATGTTCATTGCGCAGTGCCCACACATGATGAATCAGAGCGCATTAAGAAAGAAACTCCCTGCTATCTCTCTATGTGTGGTGCACGTGCTTTTTTGAAAGTAAAGTAGGAACATTAGCTAACCAATTAAATGTTATCTGTTTTAGTAATATCAGCATCATATCAGATTCATACTTGAGCAACAAGTTTGGAATTATGAGTGGCACGTTGTTTAGCTTGATGGATTCAGGAGCAGTGCTAAGCAGGTACGATGATGGTACTGAATATAAAGGCATGTCTACATGCAAGTCGAGTGACTTTTGTCATTTGGGTTAGTCGACCATTTCAGGCGGTTGGATGAAGATCCTACGTCTCCTAACCCTTCTTCTTCCCCGTCTCTGATTCTTCCCATATAGAACACCGCACGGGCCGCCGGCCGGACCACTGGCCCCCACCGCATGTGTTCCTCCGCCACCCCCACCCCCTCCCCCACCCGCGTCGAGTTTTCTTCATTCGATGAGCCCCCCCAACCAAAGTCCCCACCCGAGCCCCTTCCTTCGCACCGACGAACTCCGATGAGCTCTGAAAAATTGACTGACCCAATTTTGAAATTTAATCTACTGTGATTTAACTAGTGTGGAATATAAAAGGGGGAAACCATAAGCATTGGGAGTATAGTGTTGAGCGTGCCATGGCGGATCTGAAGGTGCAAACCGGACAAAGGCAACTTCGTTTGCTTTCAACTAGCAAGTAAGTGATGGACAAGAAATCAGAGTAAAGAAGTGGCGATCTATTTTCTTGCTGCAATAAATAAGTTGAGAAGATATGAAAGAGTATCGCCTCTGGTGCGGCGCCGTGTATGCATCCACTGAGAATTTGACAGTGCTGCGGTAGCGATGGCTGTCAGCGGCGTGGAAGCAGATCTAGGAAGGTAGATGGTGGCGGTGGGGCACGGTGGACGAGACGGTCATAGGAGCGGTGCCGGCAAGGTGGACGACGGTGGGGGTGAAGCGAGAGGACGGGATGCAAGGATCCCGGTCCGAAGCCGTGGATGAGAGAGGTCGATCTCTTGTAATGGACGACGGCGTCGGGGTATCAGCTCCTACATGGTGGAGGAGGACGGCGGTGGATGGGGTGGCGGACGGAGGAGGCTGGGGTGGAGAGGGTGTTTTGGCGCCCACGGAGTATGAATGGGGAAATGGAGGTGGAGAGGAAGGGGGAACCATGTCTTCAGGGCGCGCTTGTCTCAAATGTGAGGAAATGTACAAACATAGCCCTCGTTTCAAATTTCCTACATCACAGCAATATTAGTCGGTTGGGGATAGGACGGTAATCTCGCATACACCGAATATTTGCCGACGAGAGTTTGTTTTTGGCGCCCATCGTGTATGAATCGGGGAGGGAGTCGATTTCGGCCGAGGACACGTTGTGTTTTGGCGCCCACCATGTATGAATCTGGGTGAGAGGCGGTTATGTCACGTTTGAGTGAAATTACAAACCTACCCCTATCGAAACCTATAGAAATCGAGCAGATAGGCTTTGCGTGGCAGGGATAGGCAGTAGTAATTTCCATCTTGCAGATTTTGGTTTCGGGCGATTACTGCGACTTTCCCCGCTTCGTTCAAATTTTGCAGAGTGCACGTTTACCGTGCCAACTCAATTCGAATCCCGTTTGTATTCTATTTTTTTCGGGCGGGGTCCATTTTTGATTGGAATAAAATTCTATATACATCATTTTTTATATATACTTTCAAAAGCACAACAAAGAATTCTGCTCCTTTATATGTATAATATGATTTACAAATACAATGATCTCAAAATCATAAGGTTGAATTCAAAAAGTTAAACCAAATTATGTTCTACTAAATGTATGGATCAGTAATATCTACATATTAAATAACATAGATGTGCGTGAATTCATATGAGTATGCATGTTTGATAGATCAATTTTGGTTCGAGTATGGATTACATGTATCATCATCTCGAATTGAAATATTTGAATCCCTTTTATGTTCACTCCTTTCACGCCCATCTCTCTCGCATGCATGCTCCTTCATGTAGCTATCACTCTCTTTTCTCCAGCTCACCCGCACGCTCACTTCATGTTTCTCCTATCCTTGCAAACATGGTCTCTCGACGTCTCCCTTGAGAAGTGTCACACTCTCCCTATCATTATACATTACACGGTTTTCATTATCTCTCACGTCTCTACCGATCTCTCGTATCACTAGGTACCTAAGCTTTCTTTTTCACCGCCACACACAGTCTCCACTCGTCTTTCACTTTGTCTTTCTCTCTATGGGATTCTCTCACACACCCTATATGTCTCTAGATATGAATCATACCACTAAAATTACTCTCTCTCTCTCTCTCTCTCTCTCTCTCTCTCTCCTGTAGACACAACATTTGTTGCGGTCTCCTTTTCGTCTCCATCCCAGACTGACATTATTCATTTGTTTACCGATCAGACAAACTCCCCCCTCTCTCTCTCACACACACACACAACTCCTGCTTCCACTCCCCTTCCCTACTACCGTCTCTCTCACACACAAAACTCTCGCTTTCGCACCCCGACTCGTATTTCTCTCACAAACATTTATCGACTAGCCTCTAGATAGGTTTATACACCCGCACACTCGTGCTTCCACTATCGCATACATGTCGCTCTCCCGCTCCTTGTATCTATGTAGATTTTTCTTCCCTTCTTGAGACACGCCCTCTCGATCGTGCACACACACACTATCGCCTCATTTTAAGTTGATACCTCTCGCACACACACTCTTTGTGTCTTTGTCACACATGCACTCCGTACTCCTCCTCTCTCCCTCTCTCACACACACATGGGCTTTTTGCAACAACTAGCAAGATGCCCATGCGTTGCACGGAACATGAAGATGCATTTGTATGAGTAGTTTATCTTGTGGGAGAAAAGGATGAACAAGGGAAGGCCTTATTTGCAAGTGTGGAGAGGGGTGTGGGTATATTTTTGCAAAATTGCCATAGTTTCCTTCCTATCTGTCAGATATAGATCGAACGGCCTATATTGCAGGATGGCAGGCACACGATCATCACCGACTATGCTTTTTATAAGAGTAGGGATAAAAAATAGAGTTGGTGATGATGGCGGGCCTGCCATCCTGCAATATAGGTCGTCCGATTTATATCTGACGGATAGGAACGAAACTATGGCAATTTATCCGCACTCCTCTCCACATTTGCGGATAAGGCCTTCCCTCGTTCATCCTTTTCTCCCACAAGATCTTGATGTTCCGTGCAACGCACGGGCATCTTGCTAGTAAGAGTAGAAATTAGACATATACCACTTCTCGAATCTTGAAACCAACAACATTCCTCCCTTATCTCATCAAAACCGCCAAAGGAATATATTTTGAGTGAAACATTACATTTTTTTAGTGATATACGTATTTCAAAACTAGACATTTTTTCTATCAAATCGCTGAATATGTATTAATCTACTCTGATCGTGTGGCAACGCATTGGCACATTGCTAGTAGTTATTATATTTTTTTTGGACACCAGACAAACGGTGGAGTACATATACGAAGAGAAGAGGCGTACGCACGCAGTTAGTCTCTCGTTGTCTCGCACACATGAGTGTTACGTAAAGGCAACGTTATCAAATAAACCCTAAAACCCTAGGTGCACAATTGCTGCATTCGCGGGTACCGGGTACGTGGTGGAGCGCACCTTTATAGGAATAGTCAGCTCGCGTGATAATTTGATCCGTAGGAGTTGATGGTCGGGACCACAGGTGAACGACTTGGAGGCAGTGGTTCGCTAGTTGCCACAGATCGAGTAGCCACGTTTAAAATATCATTTTTAGCAGGGTTAAGAGTTCCGATTTTCAATGGCGCGTTATAAGTACTAAGTAGTTTTTAGAACGATTGGTATGGAGCGAAAATGGAATTCATAGTACTATGTACCTCCTTGGCGTATGCTTGTATGGGTTTATGTTGCGAGATGTTGAACCAGGTAGTTCAAGGGCAAATACTATGGTTTAGATTTAGATGTTGGTTTTCAGTAATGAAAATCGGAAGGGGGAAACCCTTCTTTGATTAAAAAAATACTACCTCTGTTCTGGTTTACTAATCCCCATCGTATTTTGGGTCAAAGTTTGTCCATGAATTTTACTTGTAAAATCTGAATGGAAAAGGAGATTTTGTTATACGCAAACAAAAAAGGACTGGAGGGAGTGGTTGCTCTGACACGGACGCGATCTCTCATAGCGCAGGCATTGAACCGGCGCGCCGGCCAAGAGGGCCCCACTCGCTACAGGCCCGGTTGAACACGCCTCCTCGCCGCATGCAATCGACTTCAGACTGCCCCGCCTGCCTTCATTGAATCCGCGCGTGTGCCGGCAACACATCCTTCTACGAGCCGGCTGGCATTTTTGAATACAAAAATGAGCAAAATATAATTAATTACGCATGGTCTTGACTTGTTGTGCTCACACTGATAGCAGGAACTAGAGATTTTTCTTTATTCATAACTCTCCTCAATTTTTTTGGCTTTGAAGTAAATCATGGTTGTGGACATTATGTATGAATGTGGAGATATCTGTGAACATGAGTTTGATGTGGAAGTTGAACTTGGAATGTCGGGCTTGCGCGTGAACTATACCATGTCCAATGCTTCGTCTGTTATTGTTTGGAAAGTAATTGCTGTTATTACATGACCCGAAAAAATTGTGCCACATCAGTAGATGCACGGACATCACAACAGGCATGCTGACTGGATAAACATTTGAACCTAGCTACTACGAAGGAAATTTTGTATTGACAACAGTTTTAGATAACAGGAGATGCCTAGCCTGCTCTGTTCTGCTAGCTTATTTCTGGCTTCTTCCCTCTCTTCTTTGGCATGGGTGAAGAGAGCATCTGATTGCTCTTTTCGCTTCTTCAGGAGCTCAGCTACATTCTCAAGGGCTGTTGCATGCTTTCTTTCAGCCTTTACTAGAGCCACGAGGACACGAACAACTGACAACTCCACCTGGCTTGTGTGTAATCCAGCATCATCTGGGAATTTGCACCTTGTGTCTAATCCAACATCATTAGGGAACTGACACCTTGTGTGCAATCCAGCCTTATTCTGGAAACATGATCTCGAGGTTGACCATACTTCCCTCCTCGCAGGAACTGCATCCTAACATGAAGTTACTTCTTTTTTAGATCAATACTCAGAGCAACCCAGATCCATTTAGTAGAAGCCAGATAAACAGAACTGGGAGAAGTGAATTCAAAAGGAAAAAAATAAAAACAGACTACAAGGTGAGAACACCCACTTCCTACATCAAGCTAAAAACAAAAGCATTAGGACGATTAAGACTCTTCTTATGAAACATCGAAGAACACGAGGCTTAAGAGAAACAGAAACTACAACATATACACATCGAAGAACACGAGGCTAAACGAAAGTAATTGAAAGGGTGTTACTTACCAAAGCTTGTTTTACAGGTTCGGTGCAGCTCCTCTTTAACTTGCCACGCTCCTTGAAGATGTCCCCAATATCCCGTGTTTGGTCTTCATTGCTCCTCTGCATGTTCGCACTCGTGGTTTTAAAATCTCAACATGGCAAGAAAAATGGAGGTTATAACCAATTACTTTTATGGGAACAATAGCACCCAGGAAATTTGAAGGGTAGGTATGAACAAAGTTGGAACTGCACATATACTGCTAAGTGATTCAATACACACATTGCCAATCGAGGAGGAGAACAATGGTCGCAGCGGCCTCTGTGAGTCATGGTCGGCAACGGGAGTCAGTTCATTGTCCACGACAGTGGTGCTTCTGCGCTTGGCGTCGGCTTCCGGGAAGCAGATCCGAGACCGTGGAAGACGGTGCCGGGAAAGAGGCTCCATGTACGACGACGGTGGACCGGCTCCAGTGCAGCGTACGAGGTCGTCGATGAGGCAGATACGCTGTGGTGGATGAGTGTGCTGATGTAGAAGGGGAGGAGCACGAAGGCTGCGGTGTCGTGGAGAAGTCTATTTTGCGGTGGGGATAGAAAATGGGGAGTATTCAGGTGTACTACTCTGGGTGCCGGGGTGGGGTTTGCTGGGTAGGGTGAACCTGAAGTTACAAAAACATCCCCCTACCAACCGTCATCCGTAGGCCTGTTCCGAAGGCTACGATGGTAACTTCCCACTGCTCGAATCAGGGTCGCGGGAGATTTTCCCACCGACCTCAAAATTTTGTGACACTGAACTCCCCGTGTGGCGTGTTGGGTGATTAGGCTAAGCAACTAGCGAGTAGTACTAGTAAACTTTGCATATTAGGTTTGACCGAAGTCAAACTTCCTAAAGTTTGACCAAGTTTATAGAAAAATATAAACATTTACCATAACAGATATGTATGATGTGAAAGTACATTCAATAATGAATCTAATGGTATTTATTTGTTATTGTATATGTTAATATTTTTTGTTATAAACTTTCTGAGAGTTTACAAAACTTGACTTTGACCAATGCTAATACGCGGACTTAAATAAAAACGGAGGGTGTACACATTTGTTTTCTTAGTATGTAGTGAATTAATCATTTGTTGAAATTGTGAAATAAATATATTAGGCTACTGACTTCGAGTGTAATGGTCTATACAATTCAATAGTTACAATCATTGTCGAATTCCAAGATGTATACGAGGTCTATAGTACTTCACAACATGCTCAAACTCGCATAATCCCAGTCAAATGGCAATCAAAATGCATTTCATAGTTATTACTTTGTAGGATGCAGCAAAAGCAACAATAACTCTACATCAGCCATTATAAAAGCAACATTTTGAACATATGTGTGAATGAAACATGCAGAGAGAGCTTGCGAAGATGGAGCAGATAAGGCGGGAAATATTGTATGTATGTGGACGAGAGAGTAGGAGACAAACCTAACGAAACATAGAGAGGGAGATAGAGAGAGAAAGAGAGAGGAAGAAGTTAGGTCTATGAGAAAGATGGAGACATGTAATATACGTGAGATGCGTGTGCATCCGGATTCTGTACATGTGGAAGGAGAAGAGAGAACAGGTTTGATGAGAGAGCTAGAAAAACATGGACAAGAGGAGAAGGATCTCGTGGGTTGAGGGACTGATAAATTTGTGCGGGGGAGAGAGGGATTGGTAATTTTGTGCGAGAGAGAGAGGGTGGGGGCAGGAGTCAGTCAGCCGTCGTCACATCATCCTGCTTCCAAATGGCCCCGCATTCTCTAGCGCAGTGTGGTCGCCGTCTTCGATCTCCTCGATGCCCTCTTTGAAGATTGAGGTGTTGTGCATGCTGGGGTGCAGAGAAGCACAAGCGAGAGTGGTCACCATATAACCTTGGATGGGGATGAATTGTGTGCTCAGGAGAGGGAGGGGTGTGCTATGTGATGTGTGGTGTGTGTGTGTCAGATATTGAGAGAAAACAAACCTAAGGAGGGAAATGTGTATGTGACGGAAAGCTACATGCTAAACATGGTATTCACGAAGAGATTGTGCGTGCGAGATAGAGAGCGATGTGCGGGCCTTGAGGTGGGCAGGGGCTGGGTGAGGGTGTCAAAATGTGTGTGTTGATGCATGTGTTACATGCGATCGTGCGAGGGACAGACGAATCGAGAGAGATGGTTGTTGTGTTACGGATGCTCCTCTCTCTCACACACACAAACACACACAAGTAAAATAGAAGACCGTTCTCTCATGTATACACAAGTACACAACGTATCGGCATCTGTCTATGTCTCACTCATGCATGATCATTTGCACATTCACACCTTTGTATGTCTCTATCACTCGCACACCGTCTCCACATTGCCCTTCTGCCACAACATACATATGGACACATACACACGTTCTCTCTCAGTCACACACACAAAATCAGCATTAAAAAACTAGGGCACACCTAAAACGTCCAAATCCAAATAAACACGAACTGGAGCTAAATTCAAATATATGGAAATATTGTAGCGTCAAGAACTTTTCCAGGAAAAAAAGTTGAGTAATATTCAGGGATTGTTTTCACACACACAAAAAGGTTCGGTGGATGTCCTTCGAGCGCGACATGGTGACGCACCGTTCGATCGACCGCGTGGCCGCGGTTCACGCGCTTGCACAGGATTCCGTATCGTGGTTGTGGTAACAAATAAAAGTGCTGCCTAAGTCTAATGTTTACGTGTACTAGTACGGTTTTCTTTTAAGTTTGACAAACCCTATATAAAACTAAACTAAGCTCCCATACGCGCACTCATCAATATGCCGCCGCCATTGCGCATGCCGGCGCCCGCCTGCTCCGGCCAACAATTTCTCACCCATCACCGCCGTGTCGCCGCCAAGCCGAAGGCTCTCTCGCTCACGTCGTCTGCAGTCCCTCCTCGCGATGCCGCCGCGCTGCCAAGCACGCGAGCAGCTGGTGGAGCCACGTCTATGCACGCAGCGTACGAAGAGGAGGACGAGCGCATGCTCCAGCACGCCGACGAGGAGGAACTAGCATGTCATTGTCGTTTCCACCCGCGCGGAGGAGGCACGCATGGTGGCTGTCGCGGTGGAAGTCGGTCGCGCGCGCGTCGACCCTGCAAACCGGGTGCGGACGCGGAATCTACCTTCGAGACCTTGAATGCCATGTGGATCCTGCAATCTGAAGGAGCAATTTGGGTCAGTGGACTCTTGTGAGCCGTTTGATGCAACATGGATGGCTAGAAGGGCCTCTTCAACCTCCAAAATTGATGGACGGTTCATCTTCTCAGCCCGCCACATGCCTAACCGACTTCGCCGCCGTCGCACCCTCCCCTGAACCGCCTGCTACCACCATGCTCCCCCCACCCCCGCCATCCGTTTGACCCCGGGCACGATCCATTTTTTTCCAGCGAACTGCATTCCACACCCAACATTCATAAGATAGATCATGGGCACCCTGCCACCCTAATATAGATACTGGGGTAGCTTCTCTGTCATCTTGTTCCTTCGCTCCGTCAAACTTCTTTCACAAATCGACTGACCCAAATTATACTAATAGTCAAATTATACTAATAGTATGAATGTATTAAGTATAGTAGGAACACGAAGATACGAGCATTAGTACCAACTGCAAGAAGAACAGTAGTAAGACATAGTACTAGTACTACTGTATGTACTAAAGAGTTCAAATAACGAGAAAGAACATAAACATAGTTCTGCTGGGGCCTCAGCACAACACACCCTTGAAAATAAACTAAACAACTAGTCCGCTTGACACTGCAGTAGAACCAACATGAGCGACGACACTGCCACCTACTCGGAGTCCGAGTCCACGTCCTCGACTTCGTCCTCGTCCCTCTTCCTCTTCCTCTTCGCCGGTGCTTCTTTGCTTGAACCGGACACTGGGCTCTGCTTCTTCATCCAATCCTTGTAGATATTTAAACAAAGGTAGGCATCCATTGCCGCGTATAGGATGTGATCTTCATCTAATGTCTTCGACTCCCATGCATGATGAAACTTGTGGTGAGGTTTCTTCAGTTTAGCGTACGAAGGATCAATCATGGCTGCTGCCAGGGTCAGCATTGAAGGCTGAGAGGAGGACACCAGGCTTGCCTTCTGGAGATCGAAGGGACGGCCTACAACGAGGCCTATCCGACCCAGGACATCCCTGTCATTCCTAAAGTCTACAATAACGAATTTCACTCTTCTGTCCTTGAGGAAGTTCTTAAAATCCTGGCACTCAACGTCGGCATGGCATATGTGGTAGACCAAGCACACGTTATGTACGCAAACCTGGATCACGATGGGCTTCTTCTTCTCTGCCTCCTTTAGTTTCTTCTCTCTTTGCAGGACTGTGATGTACTCAACATCTAGCCCAGCGACCCACTCATCCGTTGAACTGTTGAACATGCGTAGGAAGCGAGCAAGGCATGCTTTCACCGTAGCGGATCCACGTGTGTAGATGACGAAGAACTCATCGCCGGTGATGGCTCTAACCTGGTACTCAGCGGCGACCATGGAGATTTGGGAGGCCCTGGATTTTGGAGGAGGGTTAGGGCAAGTTGAACTGGTGTAACGTGAAAGGACGGGACGACTAGGAGCAAACTGTTGTAAGGTACTGTACTAGTAGAAGACGGGGATGAGTAGGGCATGCGAACGGCGTGGGGCTGCTGGCTTGCCCAGTGGATAAACGGATGCAAGGCCCCAAAGAGTTCTCGAGAACTATGCGGGACCCAGTAGATGTCATGTCTACTAGACCCATATCGTGCGCCTGACGATATAGCTTCTGCCTGTTTGCACGCCATGCCGGTGCGTGGGTAACTTCACTTAATTCTGTCAACCGGCACACCTCCCACGACCTTCGCCTCCCTCGCGCGGTCGCGCCCTTTGAGACTCGACCGGCTATAAATGAGCAATTTTTTGCCTACTCCACATGCATGATACTCCCTCTTGTCCTTTTTACTTCCGTCAACCGTTTGGAAAGTGTTTGACCAAATTTATACTAAAAATATCAATATCTACAATACTGATTATAATGAGTATAAGAACTACTATTAGATGAGTTAGATGAGTTAAAATTCTAATCCTGAACTAACCCTGAAGTAACTCTAGCGAAAGAGGTGTTTGGATGACAGGGTTAGATGGAGCACAGATACGGCAAGGTGCCTTCATGGGCGGTGCGAGAGGGAGGGAGGGAGGGAGAGGACGAGAAGCTTCGAGGAAGTGGGGAGGGATCTGCTATGGGGAGAGCGAGAGAAAATTGTGTTTTTTAGTGTCCCGAGAAGAACTAACCCAAATAAGCACCTCTTGGGTGGGTTAGATTTTTTTGGGTTAGTTGAGTTCAAACTAACCCAAACTAACTCTAACACATAGATCCAAACAGGGCCAAGGCTTCTAGTTTAAAGGGCTCGATTCAAAATTTTCACCTACTCTTAGCAAGATAGAGGCGGTGGAATAGTTTTTGTAGTTCTTCACAAAAAAATGTTTTTACCAACGCATGCATGAACACTAGTTACTCTAACCCCCCTCTCTTCTTTAATTCTTTGCCACACCAGCATGTTTGCTATTCCCATGTGCATGATACCAGCTAAGATACCACCATTATGGCCAGCCTTAATCATCGCATGCAATAATTTAGTGCACCTTGAAACATGAACATGTGTGGGCAGTGTATGTTTTTACTGACTTCAGACTATACCTAGCCCGGCATGCAACATGAGACTTATTATGCACCGTTCCCCATACCTGCAGGAAGCCCGTCGTCTCCAAATCTTTTCCTCTCCATGCGTGGAAACAATATGCCTGCCAGACTCTCCTTCTCCCTCCGGCGGTCCCACCACTCCACCCCGTGTGGAAAAATCTGCATGCATGACTCTCCTCCCCCGGCCCTCGTCCAATCCGTTGTGACCATTAATATTTCCCCCCCCCCCCCCCCCCCCGTAATTTACTCCAACAAATATGCCCATGTACTACCTCCTTTCCGGTTTATAGGGCTCAATTCAAAAATCTCACCAACCAAGGTAGATGATGAGTGGTGGAATAATTTTCATGGTTTATAAAAGCACTCAATTAATGCGCTCATTTTTCTCAAAGAATTGTGTTTACCAATGCATTAATTGCAATGCATGCATGCATGAAGTACATGCATTGGTCAAGTTTCTCATAATCCTCGCATGCAATGAATTAATGCACCTTGAAATCTAAGCATGTGATGGGAGTAGCTATTACGTTAATCACGCAACATATCTTCCGGGACGCTGCTTTGGTTACTTAACTGTAGGTGCATTGGGTCACTGACATATGGGCCCAACAGGGGTCTGGCCCACATGTCAGTGACGCAACTGGACCTGCAGTTAAGTCAGTGCAGCTCAGTCCATACCTTACGTAGGTGTGCCATTGCTCGCTATAAATACTGCACCTCCCACGACATCGCTATCTCCTCCCCCTCATGTTCACTTTCATCGCTATCTCCTCCCCCTCCCTCTCACGTCGACCACCATGGCATCTCCCCTCCCAAGCCCTAGGCGCCCCTCGCTGCACCGCACGGACGATCATGCATCGCCGTTCCATTCCTTGCCGCCACTAGTCGAGGAGGACGCGTCGGTGTTTCGCCCCTCGCCGCGACGCGTCGAGGTGGACGCGTCTCCATTCCGTTCCTCACCGCCACTAGTCGAGGAGGATGCGTCGGTGTTCCGCTCCTCGCCGCAACGCGTCGAGGTGGACGCGTCGGCGTTCCCAATCTCGCCAGCACGCGCGTCGGAGGACACGTCGGCTCCCGCTATGAGGAGAACACCACGCCGCCCGCCGAGCCCCCCATCCTTGAGGAGCTTTGGAAAGAAATGGATGTCGCCTTGTGGGAGGCTTTGCCTCCAGCAGAGCGCGCCAAAATAGAGGCGGAGAAGAAGCTCAAGGAAGAGAAGCGCATCACGGAACAAGCTTCCTGGCAGGCCTATGTCACGTCCGAGAGAGTCAGGCAATTGGCTCTTTGGCAGAAGGCTCGTGCGAGGGTCGTGAGGGTGGCGGAGGACGCCCGTGCCGAAGCCCTGAGTGTAGTCGGGCCCAAGCGCCTCATCTACGCTTGGCGGTACGTGGACCCGGTGCACGCTTCCAGCGAGGAGGAGTACCTGTTGGCGCCGGATCACCACACCGGTGAGATCGCGCTCGCCCGCCGACAAGCCGCCAATCAGCACCTCGCGAGTTGCGAGGCTGAGAAAGAGGCATTGTGTCGGTGCACTAGGAAACGGCCGCGCACCAGGGCACTCGTGGCGCGCCGCAAGCGCTCCTGCGAGCGTCGTGGCTTTTAGTAGGAGTATAATTTTTGTTTCGTAAGGTGATCTCATTAGTTTTGGCACGCAAATGATAAATCCCGAACATTCAGGAATTATTAGCATGCTTAATTAAGTATGTAAAAGGGAAAGTTTGGAACCATGTGTATTCGTACGCATTTTGTAAGTACGTGCATATAGCACAAACTTTACTATATACTATCGTACTACACGTCTCTCTCTATATATGCTTGAAGATTGTGCTACTCCCTCCGTCCAGGTCAATAAGTCAACCTTGGTTGTGCACCATGACCAAGAAGGAGGGAAGACTTATACACCTAGGACATTTTGATTAGTGAAATTAGGATAGCTGTCATGATAACTTTACATACAAACAGAATAGGATTGTTGATTTGTTAGTCTTTTCAAGGACTTCTTTTTTGAAGAAAAAAAATCAGCGTGGGAGATCTGTTTTCACGAATTGAACTTTGCACGTGCTATGCACGTACCCGCGTACTAGTAATATACTAGTTGTCATTGTCAAATCGAATAGTACTGCACCGTCCACTGCACGCCCGGCTGAACACGCCTCCTCGCCTCCATCAAACCCCTTCGTTAAACCCGCATGCAAACCGAGAAACCTACTCCGGCCTGCGGGGGGAAATTTGTCGGTTGCCGTTGGAGAATAATAGAGTCATGTCCAATCCATTTGAGTTAATTGCGTGTATGATTCTCCCTCCATAAAAAGTTAATTGCATCCTTAATCTTGTATTCTAAGTACTCTGTGGGTTCCACTGTCAGTACAGTGTACATGACTTGCAGGCTGGCTACAGATTCGTACAGAAAGTTAAAAAGAAACAAATCCATCCTTAATCCTGTATTCTAAGTACTCTGTGGGTTCCACTGCCAGTACAGTAGCGAAAGAAGTATAGTATATATTAAAAAAAGGTAAAGTTTAGGACAGAATTCGAACTCAGGTCATCGCGCTGCGAGCATCCGGCCCACACCAGTACACTAGGTGTTGGTTGCAGACAATGCAAGAGATAAAACTTTATAACAATGAGCCCGTCCATTGCAATGGATCCAAAGTAGAATAATACATACTCACAAATTTGAAAGAAAATATTTTACTTTTGATATACGTATCACTAAAAATATCTTATGTTTCACTCCAAACAGTTTACTTTTGATATAACAATGATTGGACCAGTACTGTGATCACTCAAGCAAGTTGTCTGACATCGATATGACCCTAGCTGCTGGTATGTGTCTCATAAGTCAAGCGGCGTGTTGTAGTCATCATCACCTATCCACTTCCCGCAGCACATATTCGCTTCTCTATCTTTGTCCGCTCTTCCATCCCTGCTAAGGCACCTCCCCCTCGTCCAATCTTCCATCCCCACTAAGGCACCTCCCCCCCTCGTCCGAAACCCAAGCACTAACAATGGCAGAATCGAGCAGTGTCCACCGAAAGAGTGGCTGGAATTCACTCCCCACAGAGGTAATCAAGCTCATTGTTTCGCGTGTGGACAATCACAGTACCATGCCGCTCGCCGCGTGCTCGTCGGTGCTGTACCGTTTACTCAAAGCCCTCAGGCCGGAGCTTTTTAAGCCAACTCCTTGCTTGCTGATGCCGCCTGATATTCAGAAACGGCATGTCACATAGCATAACAACCGTAGGGTGGCAAGCATCAACCCCCTTGACTGCGATATGATCCCCGTCACCCTCAACTACATTAACGGTATGTACTGGGTCGGCATGAACACGTCTTGGATGGTGCTCATCGACGGTCGCGACAGCTGGATGCTCGTGGAGGTCTACACCCGACGATTGATCCCCCTTCCTTCGATTAACACTACACTGATTTGGCACCGCGGCCTAGAATACTCGAAATCTTACAGTAGCCAACATGCTACCAAGTTTCATTTGCTCAAGGTTGTAATCTGCCAAGTGCCCACAAGATCTGCGAATTATAAAGACTTCAGGCTAATTGCATTCTTCAACCATGGTCTTGCCTATCTAACAGGTCACTATGGTAAGTGGATAAATCTGCACGTCCATCCAGGATCATACATCCTCCATGGTTCTCTGATGCCATTGAACACAAGGGCTTCATTTACGCTGTTGACTCCTTCTATGGCTGGACGTATTGCTGGCCTACTCCAGTCATCGCTACAAACGGATGTTACAGCAGTATGTTACTTTCCTATGATATCATGATTGCTTGCTTATATTACTGTCAACATTTACTGGAAAAAAAATTCATGCTCATAACATGTTGTTCTTAAGATTGACTACATCAAGAGCCCTTTTTTATTTGACTACAACTTTTTTTTAGGGTTATCTGACTCCAACTTGATATGATGTTGTAGGCCGCCTGGTGTCCCTACCCTTCCTAATCCCAGAACCTTTCAAAGAAAAGCGGCATGGCAGTTGCAAGTGGTTCTTGGCTCAATCAGACGACGGCGGACGATTGATGATCGTTCGCACGTACTGGACGTGTTGTTTCACAGAATACAATCACAGTCACTACAAGGTCTTTGAGCAGGATCCCAGCTTCTTTGGGCCTTCAGGAATTTTTGACAGGAGGTTGGTAAGTAGCCTTGGTACACGCTCTCTGTTTGTTGGACTGAATTATCCGATTGACCAGGAGATAACCGACGGCAAGGATCATGATGGCAGTGCGGTTTCGTTCATCAGGCAAAACTGTGTGTACATAGCGTACCATGCGTCTCTGCATGCACCATACCCTGATATGTGCCGCCATGCTCTGCAGCCCAAAGTAGGAGAGAGGGTCGCAAGTATCAGACTTTGACCTGCTGGCTGGAGTTTCCCCCGTCAGGCACCCATCTGGTTCAAGCCGTCAGCCAATCTTCACAGCTTAATAAATAGTAACGTCTAACTGAGCCAGTTAGTTAGATGCGTACACTTGGTGTAGTAGGATCTTTATTTAGTTTGATGCATACACTTGTTCTTTCTTGGTAGCCCTTTTGTAATGATGGCTGATGTTTGGTTTGGAAGAGAGAGCTGAGTCTTCACTCTTCTGGCCTGCTTACTGCTTCTGTTGCACCCCCAGCCCTGGTTGCTGCTGCTGTTTTCAATGTACAATCAATAGTATATTTCGTTTGTTGGTTGTGTGTTGTTAGAACGACAAACACAATGTTTTGGAAGTCGTTGCACGGTTCGATCCTTCAGTGCCCCGTACCATACGTAGCGCATACTATTTTTCATACGGAACACATTTTCTACTTGTTGATAACATGCAGCCCACTGATGAAGGCCCAATAGAGAAGCCCATAATTAACTAGAAGGGAGGCTCTTACATGAATCCGGCCCAGGTACATGCTCATGGTCCCCTAAACATAAATAAGTAAATAAATAAATAAAGCTAAATGATCATGCACCAGTTCTTTAAATTCACGATTTAACAGGAGTATATTATCTCCTATGATAGTGTCGTTACATTCAGTCCCTATTATTCTTCGGCAAAGATAGCGACCAGTCTTCTTTCTCCCAACATTTTCTTCCTGCAACCAGCGGACCCATGCAAATCATAGTCAACGTCGTAAATAGATCCGGTCCATTTTTATTTTTCAATAAGAATGTCCAACCCAGCCCAGCACATCAGCAGGGGGAGAATTAGGAAATGGACACAGAAGTAGTCTTTAGAATGCATTTATTATGTGATCAAACTCATCTTACCTGCTCATCGGACAAAATCCAAGTGCCCCTCAATGTCGGCATCTCAAGGGGCGTCAACTTGCAACTACGGACACGCCATGCTGGAGAGACACCCAAGGAAACATCCTCGTGCGTTGCACGGAACATCAAGATGCATTTGTATGAGTAGTTTATCTTGTGAGGGAAAAGGATGAACGAGGGAAGGCCTTATTTGCAAATGTGTAGAGGGGTGTAGGTTTCTTTTTGCAAAATTGCCATAGTTTCCTCCCTATCCGTCAGATATAAATCGGACGGCCTATACTGCAGGATGGCAGGCACACCATCATCAACAACTCTGTTTTTATAAGAGTAGAGTAGAGATACAAATAGAGACTACTACCAATGTGCTGGCCCGTGCGTTGCAATGGATCCAAAGTAGTAGAATAATACTTCTTCACGTGCTTGAAATATAAACACTCTAGTTTTGATATACATATATCAATAAAAGTAAATCATGCTTCACTCAAAATATATTCCTCGGGATGTTTTGATGGTTTGAAGATAACAGGTTTTAAAAAAATTGGAGCTGTTTTTTTTTTACATTTTGTAGCGTGGCACGACATCTGGTGCACCTAAGCGTCTGAAAAAAATGAGTTTGGGTCGGTGGCACACCCTGCGGCAAGATGCCCGTGTGGGCTTCTTTTATAACTAGCAAGATGCTCGTGCATTGCAGGGAACATCAAGATGCATTTTTTTACAAAACACCTGTTGTGATTGACCCTTGTAGGAGTAATCCCATGTGTAAAAACTAATGATATCTCGAGAATTTTATCCGAAAAATGGTATCTTTGGAACAGGTTTTCTCTACTACTTGTGTCAACAGACATGACAGCTTGTCCATGGAAGTTGAACCACGGCGACCATCACGTTTCTTGTTTCTAGCAATGCCACACCCACACGCGATTCCCACGATGCCGCTCCAACCCACGGCACGACGTCCCCTGACGTGCGCCTCATCCCTCTCGGCCCCACCGCTCCTCTGCCTTTGTGTGCATGACATGTGGGCCAGCCGAACTGCGGCGACCATCAACTTTCTACCACAGCCACACCCGATTGGACGCGGTTTGCCTGCTCCGCTCATGTCCTCCAATCCGTACTCCCGCGGCATCGAATTTTCATCCAGCGGTTGTGACACATTTTGTCCCGGGCACCAATCCTCGGCTGGAGTACTTCTATACAACAGGTAGTACCCGTCGGTGTGGCCATCTACGCCTCGTAACGCCTCGACGCCCAGGTGTGGCACCCTCGCCACGGCCACGCCACCACCGGCTAGTTCATCTCGAACGAGTGAGTCGCGAACCACGCCACCACCATGAGAATGACATGTGGTCGAGCTGCATTTAAGGTCTGCATGTCATTGACTCATAGGTCGGTGCACTAAGCCACTAAAGCTCGGTCTCGTGGGCCCCGAGAAGGAAATGTAACTCCTGCGGAAGGCCTTGTAGTGCTCCCGTAGTACGAGCTCGTGCCAAACCCGGATGAGATTTGGTAACCAACTAGTAAGGTACACGTGCATTGCACCCAAATCTCTACTCTCTATATCTATATCCGTATCTATATCTATACTCTTATAAAAACAGAGTCGGTGATGATGGTGTGCCTGCCATCCTGCAATATAGGCCATCCGATTTATATCTAAGGGATAGGAAGGAAACTATGGCAATTTTGCAAAAAGATACCCACACCCCTCTCCACATTTGCAAATAAGGCCTTCTCTTGTTCATCCTTTTCTTCCACAACATAAACTACTCATACAAATGCATCTTGATTTTCCGTCCAACGCATGGGCATCTTGCTTGTTATGAGTAAATAACACTCTATCAACGAGCCCCATCATAAACCAAATTTCTTGGCTTCCGTGCTATAGCTAAATCTTCCCCTTGTTTCTGTTTTCCAACCCGGCGGCGGGCGGGGTGCGGTTTGCCAATAGTCGGTTTGCTCAACGGCGGTCCCACATGAAAGTGAAAATGCTAGGCAACACGCCTTCCCTAGCTATGTGGCGTGCCGGACGGGCCGTGGAGTACTCCCGATTCCCGGGCATGTGGGGGTGCGACGCGAACGCAGCAGGCCTTTTCCTTTTACTGGCAATGTGCCCGTGCGTTGCGACGGATCCAAAGTAGTAGCTAGGTTGCCGCATCATCGATTTGGTCACATGCGGTCCGACATGTTCTAGTGTTTCTAGCAAGATGCCCATGCTTTGCACGAAGTTGATGGAAAAGGTAAGAAACACTTATAAATTGATGGATGGAGTACTAGTTACAGTGATGCATAAAATTAAGCAAAGGGATCGCACATGTCGGTATTGACTGGAACGAGAATGCAATAGCACAATAAAAATTAAGGCCATGATGATGCGATCGCAGTGGTGGTTACAGGAGGCAAGAAGAAAGATGCATCCATCAACATAAGACCTCCTCCTCCTCAACTTAGTGCGTCGGGCCACTGACCAGTGGCTAAGGAGCGGCGAATTTTGTGGCGAGTTCAAGGTGCTTCTCAGCAAAGGCATCCAAGGCTTCCAGCCGGTTGAGGAAGGCCAACATCGTAGCATCCTCAATGGCCTTGTAGATACCTATGTACACGATTTGCTCGTACATGTGGATGTATAGGTCGACGAATTCTTGCAAGGCGAGGCACTTTGCGGCGAGCGTGACCTCCAGGTGGACATTCTTCATGGCGTCGGCGGGCAGTCACAGGGCCACCAGTGGTTGAAAGAGGTTCCGACCATGGAGGCTGATTAGGGTGGCAGGCAATGAGGAGCCCAGGCGCGCGGGCTGGAGGAGTACGGCAATGTCGTCCCCGAGCTTCTTGAGGACGGTGAACTTGTTGGTGGTGGCAACGATCATCTGGTCCAACTAAGAGTCGTAGTTGGCGTCGACGGCGGCCATCCACCAGCCGGTAGCGAACACCGTCTGGAGACGATCCTTGGAGCCATTGTTGGGTTTCGTAGTAATTTCAAAAAAATTCCTACGCACAAGCAAGATCATGGTGATGTATAGCAATGAGAGGGTAGAGTGTAATCTACGTACCCTTGTAGATCGACAACGGAAGCGTTAACTTGGTTGATGTAGTCGTACGTCTCCACGGCCCGACCGATCAAGTACCGAAACTATGGCACCTTCGAGTTCTAGCACACGTTCAGCTCGATGACGATCCCCGGACTCTGATCCAGCAAAGTTTCGAGGAAGAGTTCCGTCAGCACAACGGCGTGGTGACGATCTTGATGTACTACCGTCGCAGGGCTTCGCCTAAGCACCGCTACAATATTATCGAGGACTATGGTGGAAGGGGGCACCGCACACGGCTAAGAATATGATCACGTGGATCAACTTGTGTCTCTAGGGGTGCCCCTTGCCTCCGTATATAAAGGCTCAAAGGGGGGGCGGCCGGCCAAGAGGAGGCATGCCAGGAGGAGTCCTACTCCCTCCGGGAGTAGGACTCCCCCCCTTTCCTAGTTGGAATAGGATTCGCGGAGGGGGGAAAGAGGAGAGAGAGGAGGAAGGGGGCCGGCCCCCTCTCCTTGTCCTATTCGGACCAAGGGGGGAGGGGCGCGCGGCCCATCTCTGGCCACCTCTCCTCTCTTCCACTAAGGCCCACTAAGGCCCATATACCTCCCGGGGGGTTCCGGTAACCTCCCTGTACTCCGATAAAATCCCGATTTCACCCGGAACACTTCCGATATCCAAACATAGGCTTCCAATATATCAATCTTTATGTCTCGACCATTTCGAGACTCCTCATCATGTCTGTGATCACATCTGGGACTCCGAACAAACTTCGGTACATCAAAATGCATAAACTCATATATAACTGTCATCGTAACCTTAAGCGTGCGGACCCTACGGGTTCGAGAACAATGTAGACATGACCGAGACATGTCTCTGGTCAATAACCAATAGCGGAACCTGGATGCTCATATTGGCTCCTACATATTCTACGAAGATCTTTTATCGGTCAGACCGCATAACAACATACGTTGTTCCCTTTGTCATCGGTATGCTACTTGCCCGAGATTCGATCGTCGGTATCCTATACCTAGTTCAATCTCATTACCGACAAGTCTCTTTACTCGTTCCGTAATACATCATCCCACAACTAACTCATTAGTTGCAATGCTTGCAAGGCTTCAGTGATGTGCATTACCGAGAGGGCCCAGAGATACCTCTCCGACAATCGGAGTGAAAAGTCCTAATCTCGAAATACGCCAACCCAACATGTACCTTTGGAGACACCTGTAGAGCTCCTTTATAATCACCCAGTTACGTTGTGACGTTTGGTAGCACACAAAGTGTTCCTCCGGCAAACGGGAGTTGCATAATCTCATAGTCATAGGAACATGTATAAGTCATGAAGAAAGCAATTGCAACATACTAAATGATCGGGTGCTAAGCTAACGAAATGGGTCAAGTCAATCACATCATTCTCCTAATGATGTGATCCCGTTAATCAAATGACAACTCTTTGTCCATGGTTAGGAAACATAACCATCTTTGATTAATGAGCTAGTCAAGTAGAGGCATACTAGTGACACTCTGTTTGTCTATGTATTCACACATGTATTATGTTTCCGGTTAATACAATTCTAGCATGAATAATAAACATTTATCATGATATAAGGAAATAAATAATAACTTTATTATTTCCTCTAGGGCATATTTCCTTCAGTCTCCCACTTGCACTAGAGTCAATAATCTAGATCACATCGCCATGTGATTTAACATCAATAGTTCACATCTTTATGTGATTGGTTCACATCTCCATGTGACTAACACCCAAAGGGTTTACTAGATTCAATAATCTAGTTCACATCGCTATGTGATTAAGACCCAAAAAGTGATTATGTTTTGCTTGTGAGAGAAGTTTAGTCAACGGGTCTGCCACATTCAGATCCGCATGTATTTTGCAAATTTCTATGTCAACAATGCTCTGCATGGAGCTACTCTAGCTAATTGCTCCCACTTTCAATGTGTATCCAGATTGAGACTTAGAGTCATCTGGATCAGTGTCAAAACTTGCATCGACGTAACCCTTTACGATGAACCTTTTGTCACCTCCGTAATCGAGAAACATATCCTTATTCCATTAAGGATAATTTTGACCGCTGTCCATTGATCTACTCCTAGATCACTATTGTACTCTCTCTCTTAACACAGTGTATGGTATACAATAGATCTGGTACACAGCATGGCATACTTTATAGAACCTATGACTGAGGCATAGGGAATGACTTTCATTCTCTTTCTATCTTCTGCCGTGGTCGGGCTTTGAGTCTTACTCAACTTCACACCTTGTAACACAGGCAAGAACTCTTTCTTTGACTGCTCCATTTTGAACTACTTCAAAATCTTGTCAAGGTTTGTACTTATTGAAAAAACTTATCAAGCGTCTTGATCTATCTCTATAGATCTTGATGCTCAATATGTAAGCAGCTTCACCGAGGTCTTTCTTTGAAAAACTCCTTTCAAACACTCCTTTATGCTTTGCAGAATAATTCTACATTATCTCTGATCAACAATATGTCATTCACATATACTTATCAGAAATGTTGTAGTGCTCCCACTCACTTTCTAGTAAATACAGGCTTCACCGCATGTCTGTATAAAACTATATGCTTTGATCAACTTATCAAAGCGTGTATTCCAACTTCGAGATGCTTGCACCAGTCCATAAATGGATCGCTGGAGCTTGCATATTTCATTAGCACCTTTAGGATTGACAAAACCTTCTTGTGCATCACATACAACTCTTCTTTAATAAATCCATTAAGGAATGCAGTTTTGTTTATCCATTTGCCAGATTTCATAAAATGCGGCAATTGCTAACATGATTCGGACAGACTTAAGCATAGATACGAGTGAGAAACTCTCATCGTAGTCAACACCTTGAACTTGTCGAAAACTTTTGTGACAATTCTAGCTTTGTAGATAGTAACACTACTATCAGTGTCCGTCTTCCTCTTGAAGATCCATTTATTATCAATGGCTTGCCGATCATCGGGTCAAGTCCACCAAAGTCCACACTTTGTTCTCATACATGGATCCTATCTCAAATTTCATGGCCTCAAGCCATTTATCGGAATCTGGACTCATCATCGCTTCCTCATAATTCGTAGGTTCGTCATGGTCAAGTAACATGACCTCCAGAATAGGATTACTGTACCACTCTGGTGCGGATCTCACTCTCGTTGACCTACGAGGTTTGGTAGTAAATTGATCCGAAGTTACATGATCATCATCATTATCTTCCTCACTAATTGGTGCAGGAGTCACAGGAACAGATTTCTATGATGAACTACTTTCCAATTATGGAGCAGGTATAGTTACCTCATCAAGTTCTACTTTCCTCCCACTCACTTCTTTCGAGAGAAACTCCTTCTCTAGAAAGGATCCATTCTTAGCAACGAATGTCTTGCCTTCGGATCTGTGATAGAAGCTGTACCCAACTGTCTCCTTTGGGTATCCTATGAAGACATATTTCTCCGATTTGGGTTTGAGCTTATCAGGATGAAACTTTTTCATATAAGCATCGCAACCCCAAACTTTAAGAAACGACAACTTTGGTTTCTTGCTAAACCACAGTTCATAAGGCGTTGTCTCAACAGATTTTGATGGTGCCCTATTTAACGTGAATGCAGCTGTCTCTAATGCATGACCCCAAAACGATAGTGGTAAATCGGTAAGAAACATCATAGATTGTACTATATCCAATAAAGTACGGTTATGATGTTCGGACACACCATTATGCTGTGGTGTTCCAGGTGGCACGAATTTGTGAAACTATTCCACATTGTTTTAATTGAAGACCAAACTCGTAACTCAAATATTCGTCTCTGCGATCAGATCGTGGAAACCTTATCTTCTTGTCACGGTGATTTTCCACTTCACTCTTAAATTCTTTGAACTGTTCAAATGTTTCAGACTTATGTTTCATCAAGTAGATATCCCCATATCTGCTCAAATCATCTGTGAAGGTCAGAAAAATAATGATACCTGCTGCAAGCCTTAATATTCATCGGACCACATACATCAGTATGTATGATTTCCAACAAATCTGTTGCTTGCTTCATTGTTCCGGAGAACGGCGTTTTAGTCATCTTGCCCATAAGGCATGGTTCGCAAGCATCAAGTGATTCCAAAAGCCCATCAGCATGGAGTTTCTTCATGCGCTTTACACCAATATGACCTAAACGGCAGTGCCACAAATAAGTTGCGCTATCATTATTAACTTTGCATCTTTTGGTTTCAATATTATGAATATGTGTATCACTACGATCGAGATCCAATGAACTTGTTTCATTGGGTGTATAACCATCGAAGGTTTTATTCATGTAAACAGAACAACAATTATTCTCTGACTTTAATGAATAACCGTATTGCAATAAACATGATCAAATCATATTCATGCTCAACGCAAAAACCAAATAACACTTATTTAGGTTCAACACTAATCCCGAAAGTATAGGGGAGTGTGCGATGATGATCATATCAATCTTGGAACTACTTTCAACACACATCATCACTTCACCCTTAACTAGTCTCTGTTTATTCTGCAACTCCTGTTTCGAGTTACTACTCTTAGCAACTGAACCAGTATCAAATACCGAGGGGTTGCTATAAACACTAGTAAAGCACATATCAATAACATGTATATCCAATATACCTTTGTTCACTTTGCCATCCTTCTTATCCGCCAAATACTTGGGGTAGTTCCGCTTCCAGTGACCAGTCCCTTTGCAGCATAAGCACTTAGTCTCAGGCTTAGGTCCAGACTTGGGCTTCTTCACTTGAGCAGCAACTCGCTTGCCGTTCTTCTTGAAGTTCCCCTTCTTCCCTTTGCCCTTTTCTTGAAACTAGTGGTCTTGTCAACCATCAACACTTGATGTTTTTCTTGATTTCTACCTTCGTTGATTTCAGCATCACGAAGAGCTTGGGAATCGTTTCCATTATCCCTTGCATATTATAGTTCATCACGAAGTTCTACTAATTTGGTGATGGTGACTAGAGAATTATGTCAATCACTATCTTATCTGGAAGATTAACTCCCACTTGATTCAAGCGATTGTAGTACCCAGACAATCTGAGCACATGCTCACTAGTTGAGCGATTCTCCTCCATCTTTTAGCTATAGAACTTGTTGGAGACTTCATATCTCTCAACTCGGGTATTTGCTTGAAATATTAACTTCAACTTCTGGAACATCTCATATGCTCCATGATGTTCAAAATGTCTTTGAAGTCCCGATTCTAAGCCGTTAAGCATGGTGCACTTAAACTATCAAGTAGTCATCATATTGAGCTAGGCAAACGTTCATAACGTCTGCATCTGCTCCTGCAATAGGTCTGTCACCTAGCGGTGCATCAAGGACATAATTCTTCTGTGCAGCAATGAGGATAAACCTCAGATCACGGATTCAATCCGCATCATTGCTACTAACATCTTTCAACACAATTTTCTCTAGGAACATATCAAAATAAACATATGAAAGCAACAACGCGAGCTATTGATCTACAACATAGATATGCTAATACTACCAGGACTAAGTTCATGATAAATTAAAGTTCAATTAATCATATTACTTAAGAACTCCCACTTAGATAGACATCCCTCTAATCTTCTAAGTGATCACGTGATCCATATCAACTAAACCATCTCCGATCATCACGTGAGATGGAGTAGTTTCAATGGTGAACATCACTATGTTGATCATATCTACTATATGATTCACGCTCGACCTTTCGGTCTCCGTGTTCCAAGGCCATATCTGTATATGCTTGGCTCGTCAAGTATAACCTGAATATTCCACGTGTGCAACTGTTTTGCACCCGTTGTATTTAAACGTAGAGCCTATCACACCCGATCATCACGTGGTGTCTCAGCACAAAGAACTTTCGCAACGGTGCATACTCAGGGAGAACACTTCTTGATAATTAGTGAGAGATCATCTTAAAATGCTACTGTCAATCAAAGCAAGATAAGATGCATAAAAGATAAACATCACATGCAATCAATATAAGTGATATGATATGGCCATCATCATCTTGTGCTTGTGATCTCCATCTTCGAAGCACAGTCATGATCACCATCGTCACCGGCGCGACACCTTGATCTCCATCGTACCATCGTTGTCGTCTCGCCAATCTTATGCTTCTACGACTATCGCTACCGCTTAGTGATAAAGTAAAGCATTACAGGGCGATTGCATTGCATACAATAAAGCGACAACCATATGGCTCCTGCCAGTTGCCGATAACTCGGTTACAAAACATGATAATCTCATACAATAAAATTTAGCATCATGTCTTGACCATATCACATCACAACATGCCCTGCAAAAACAAGTTAGACGTCTTCTACTTTGTTGTTGCAAGTTTTACGTGGCTGCTACGGGCTTAAGCAAGAACCAATCTCACCTACGCATCAAAACCACAACGATAGTTTGTCAAGTTGGTGCTGTTTTAACCTTCGCAAGGACCGGGCATAGCCACATTCGGTTCAACTAAAGTTGGAGAAACTGTCACCCGCTAGCCACCTTTGTGCAAAGCACGTCGGGAGAACTGGTCTCGCGTAAGCGTACGCGTAATGTCGGTCCAGGCTGCTTCGTCCAACAATACCGCCGAACCAAAGTATGACATGCTGGTAAGCAGTATGACTTATATCGCCCACAACTCACTTGTGTTCTACTCGTGCATATAACATCAACACATAAAACCTAGGCTCGGATGCCACTGTTGGGTTTCGTAGTAATTTCAAAAAATTTCCTACGCACACGCAAGATCATGGTGATGTATAGCAACGAGAGGGGAGAGTGTGATCTACATACCCTTGTAGATTGACAACGGAAGCGTTAACTTGGTTGATGTAGTCGTACGTCTCCACGGCCCGACCGATCAAGTACCGAAACTACGGCACCTCCGAGTTCTAGCACACATTCAGCTCGATGACGATCCCCGGACTCCGATCCAGCAAAGTGTCGGGGAAGAGTTCTGTCAGCACAACAGCGTGGTGACGATCTTGATGTACTACCGTCGCAGGGCTTCGCCTAAGCACCGCTACAATATTATCGAGGACTATGGTGGAAGGGGGCACCGCACACGGCTAAGAATATGATCACGTGGATCAACTTGTGTCTCTAGGGGTGCCCCTTGCCTCCGTATATAAAGGCTCAAAGGGGGGGCCGGCCGGCCAAGAGGAGGCGCGCCAGGAGGAGTCCTACTCCCTCCGGGAGTAGGACTCCCCCCTTTCCTAGTTGGAATAGGATTCGCGGAGGGGGGAAAGAGGAGAGAGAGGAGGAAGGGGGGCCGGGCCCCTCTCCTTGTCCTATTCGGACCAAGGGGGGGAGGGGCGCGCGGCCCATCTCTGGCCACCTCTCCTCTCTTCCACTAAGGCCCACTAAGGCCCATATACCTCCCGGGGGGTTCCGGTAACCTCCCGGTACTCCGGTAAAATCCCGGTTTCACCCGGAACACTTCCGATATCCAAACATAGGCTTCCAATATATCAATATTTATGTCTCGACCATTTTGAGACTCCTCATCATGTCCGTGATCACATCCGGGACTCCGAACAAACTTCGGTACATCAAAATGCATAAACTCATAATATAACTGTCATCGTAACCTTAAGCGTGCGGACCCTACGGGTTCGAGAACAATGTAGACATGACCGAGACACGTCTCCGGTCAATAGCCAATAGCGGAACCTAGATGCTCATATTGGCTCCTACATATTCTACGAAGATCTTTTATCGGTCAGACCGCATAACAACATATGTTGTTCCCTTTGTCATCGGTATGTTACTTTCCCGAGATTCGATCGTCGGTATCCTATACCTAGTTCAATCTCGTTACCGGCAAGTCTCTTTACTCGTTCTGTAATACATCATCCCGCAACTAACTCATTAGTTGCAATGCTTGCAAGGCTTCAGTGATGTGCATTACCGAGAGGGCCCAGAGATACCTCTCCGACAATCGGAGTGACAAATCCTAATCATGAAATACGCCAACCCAACATGTACCTTTGAAGACACCTGTAGAGCTCCTTTATAATCACCCAGTTACGTTGTGACGTTTGGTAGCACACAAAGTGTTCCTCCGGCAAACGGGAGTTGCATAATCTCATAGTCACAGGAACATGTATAAGTCATGAAGAAAGCAATAGCAACATACTAAACGATCGGGTGCTAAGCTAACGAAATGGGTCATGTCAATCAGATCATTCAACTAATGATGTGATCCCGTTAATCAAATGACAACTCTTTGTCCATGGTTAGGAAACATAACCATATTTGATTAACGAGCTAGTCAAGTAGAGGCATACTAGTGACACTCTGTTTGTCTATGTATTCACACATGTATTATGTTTCCGGTTAATACAATTCTAGCATGAATAACAAACATTTATCATGATATAAGGAAATAAATAATAACTTTATTATTGCCTCTAGGGCATATTTCCTTCAGTCATGCCATAGGCCAGCGTCGTGGACCATCTGGCACATCCGTTTTCCACTCGCGTGCATCACCGCCATGGGTCTGGAGTGAGCACTTTTGCGCTTAGTGTAGGTGCTTAGGCAAATGCTTAGGTGCGTACAATGTGGTAGATGCATTGGAATGGAGGGGTGCCTTTATATGAGTGCAAACTGCGTTGCATTCACATTGTGCGGTCTCTTTTCCTGGTCCTTCTCCCATTACTTCCCTCATGCATGCATGATGCTAATTGAAGGAGGATGCATCATTGGCCGTTCAACATATCGGGAACCGCTACCCCTCCCTCGTCTGCATTAAAGCCGTATCGGGAACTACGCCGCCCGCTGCACGCCCGGCTGAACACGCCTCCTTGCCTCCATCAAACCCCTTCGTTAAACCCGCATGCAACCTCGCTTGGCCCGACGGAGCCAGTTGATGAAGCATATGCGCGAGGTTGCTCGGTGCTTCATAAACCTTGCTTGGCCCGACGGAGCCAGTTGCCGCCCCAATCCGGCGTGTGGTTCATCAACTCGCCGCTCCAGTTCAGCTCGATGAGGAGTGGTGAGTTGCTCCACGCCGGTACGGAGGCGAGCACCCTGGTACGGGCGTCGTTGCTGCAGCGTCGTACCGCGCCACCAGTGTCTGCGGTGGCTGCGCCTCCCATGTCTGTGGTCGTGCCTCCCGTGCCTACAGCCGCGCCTGCTGTGCCTACGGCAACTCCATGCAGGCAGAGACAGAAGCCGGGTGCATGGAGAGCGACGAGTCGGTGCCAGATTCTCCGTGTCCGCCGCCATCATCGATGAGAAGTAGAACACGGGAGGCCGCCGCCACTTGGGTCCCATGAAGGCCACCACCGAGGCGACAACCGCGCATTCACGTGGTTTCTTTGCTGCTTCGTCTCTTCCGAGGACCTTCGTCGACCCCGCAAGTGTTTGCCGGACATGAAGAAGACAAAGGATCCGCGGGCGGCCATTTAGATTAGGTACTCCCTCTCCGGCTAGCGGGAAATATTTGTTCTAAGAATGGATAAATTGGATGTATCTATAACTAAAATAAGTCTAGATACATCCATTTCTAGGACAAGTATTTCTGGACGGAGGGAGTATTAATTATACCAAGAGAGCCGGATTAGCACCGCTTAGTTCATGTAAATGTAATGAAATCCATCATGTTTATATGAAGATCCTACCTTTTTATACGAAATCATGCATGCTTATATGAAAACAGTCCGTGTTTGCATGAATTTCACTGGTTGGTTGGAGTAGTGAAAATGTATGCCACTGGCGTTTGATGTCGTCCTCCACGGAAGGAAGCGGGAGGAAATTTGCCGGCTACCGTTGGAGATGCTCTTATGCTGGAAATAATAGAGTCACATCCAATCCATTTGAGTTAATTGCGTGTATGATTCTCCCTCTATAAAAAGTTAATTGCATGTACAGTGTACACATGACTTGCAGGGTGGCTACAGCTTCATACAGAAAGTTAAAAAGAAACAAGTCCATCCTTAATATTGTATTCTAAGTACTCTGTGGGTTCCACTGTCAGTACAGTAGTGAAAGAAGTATATATTAAATAAGTAATATATAATATAAAAATCTGAAGTTAAAGACAGAATTCGAACTCAGGTCATCGCGTTGCGAGCATCCGGCGTTAACCAGTCCAACACATTTTTGTTGTAGACCATGTTGGAGATATATCTCCATGTCTACTCTTATACTCCATCCGTTCATAAATATTTGTCTTTTTCAGATTTCAAATGGACTACCACATAGGGATGTGTATGTAGACATATTATAGAGTGTGGATTCACTCATTTTGCTCTGTATGTTGTCACTTGTTGAAATCTCTAAAAGGAAAAATATTTGGGAACGGAGGGAGTAGAAAATAGAGTTGGTGATGATGGTGCGCGTGCCATCCTGCAATATAGGCCGTTAGATTTATATCTAACGGATAGGAAGGAAACTATGGCAATTTTGCAAAAAGATACCCACACCCCTCTCCACGTTTGCAAATAAGGCCTTCCCTCGTTCCTCCTTTTCTCTACTCTTACTAGCAATGTGCCTGTGTGTTGCAACGGATCCAAAATATAATAATACATGTTCACAAACTTGAAAGAGAAACACTCTAGTTTGGTGTATATATCACTAAAAATATACTCATATTATGTTTCACTCAAAATATATTCCTTGTGGCTGTTTTGATGAGGTGGGGGATGTGGTTGGTTTCAATATACTAAGGGGTTTCTGCAAATTGGAGCAGAGAAGTGGGGCCTTATTGCAAAAAGCCACGACTTACATCATAGTCGTTAGATGCAGATCTGATGGTCAGAAATGACGGATGGCAGACACACCAACATCACCAACTGAGTCTTTTATAGGAGTAGAGACAAAAAACAGAGTTGGTGATGATGGTGTTCCTGTCATCCTGCAATATAGGTCGTCCAATTTATATCTAACCGGTAGGAAGGAAACTATGGCAATTTTACAAAAGGATACCCACACCCCTCTCCACATTTGCAAATAAGGCCTTCCCTCGTTCATTATTTTCTCTCACAAGATAAACTACTCATATAAATGCATCTTGATGTTCCGTGCAACGCATGGGCATCTTGCTAGTCTCTCACAAGATAAACTACTCATACAAATGCATCTTGATGTTCCGTGCAACGCACAGACATCTAGCTAGTTTCTTTTAAAATATTTACTGCGATAATTGGGTTGAAGTGATATATTTTATGTCTGCCCCGAATGATTTCAGATTCACTAGTAGTAACAAAGAAAAGGTTGTCTTGTTAATTAAAAAAAATAGGGCGAAAACTATCACATGAGGCCGGTAAAAACAAAGCACATTGGGTTCGTCGTCATCGTCACTACAGTTGTGCACGCGTGAGAAGTCTACATATCGAGGGGGCTACGGAGAAAAAGACGTATTGAGTGTGTCTGAGCGAGGCACAGAGACACAATGTTAGAGAGAGTAACCAATTGACAGATTAAGATCATATCGAGTTGTCACCCTTCTGCTGTCATTGTTGGGGTTGGGTGGGGTGGGGAGGGGGAGAGAAAGACATATCGAGAGTGTGTGCGGTATGCACAGAGGCACAACTAGCGAGTGTGTGTGTGTGTGTGTTTGAAAGAGGAGTAGATAGATTACTATCAAGATCGAGGTGCCACCCTACTCCTTCGGTGCCGGGTAGTGTATGTGTGTGTGTGTGTTTTGAGAGAGAAGCCAGTCGATAGATTAGTATCAAGATCGCGGTGTCACCCTACTCCTTCGGTGCCGGGAAGTGTGGGGGGGTGGGGGCAGTGACACTTACAGATCTCTACTCTTATAAAAAACAGAGTCGGTGATGATGGTGTTCCTGCCATCCTGCAATATAGGCCATCCAATTTGTATCTGACGAATAGGAAGAAAACTATGGCAATTTTGCAAAAATATACCCACACCCATCTCCACATTTGCAAATAAGGAATTCCCTCATTCATCCTTTTCTCCCACAAGATAAACTACTCATACAAATGCATCTTGATGTTCCGTGCAATGCATGGGCATCTTGCTAGTAGGGAGAAGGAGTTTGTGTGACACATATCTATATTAAGGGATAGGTAGATAGGATGTCTGTGAGGCATACTTAATGCATCACGGAGATAAACAAATGGTGTGCATGCAAGTGCCGGAAAAAATGAAGTGATAAACAATGTCTGCGTGCGTGTGTGTGTGTGTGAGAGGGAGAGCGAAGTCTCAAAACAAAAGGTGCTCTCCTGGAATCCCATTATATGTATTCATATGGTTTCGGAACTCGAGTTAACCTTAGGCATATGTGTGAGAGACACAATTATCCTTTGAGACATTAGCGGCTGTGGGTGGCGGAATTAAAGGGGTGAGCGTGTTCGACAGAGAGAGCGTGTATGTTTCTGTGTGAGAGACTTGTAGGACGGGGTATAAAGATGAATTCTAACCTTGACGGAGGGAGAGAAATGCACGAAGTGTGCGTGTGTGATTCTGATGCCCACGGGGAAATGAAATATGTACGCATGTGAGAGAGATCGCACAATTCATTCACGTATCACTATCTAGCGATCGTGGACGTGCATTGCTTGAACATAAATCAATACCTACTTCGTATCGTGGCCAAAGGTACAATATCGATTCAAAGCTGTAAAGATTGGACACTCACATATCACATTTTTTTCTATCTAAATAAACCTTTTCAATTGTGCATGCCAAAGTTACAGTGATGTTTCTTCAAACAACCAATGTAGCTATCATGTACATGCACCATTGTTACTCTTGCATTCAAGTTCATTAGTCTTGGATGATTTAAGGTTCTATTATGAAGTAATATATGTAATATTCACATATGAATTCAACGGGTACGCAATTTATGAAATGGGGGCTATTTAATCATATGAGGTAACACTTTTAAGTAGCGGACTACAATATCCATCTCTTTTGTGGGACTGCAATATCCATTTCTTTTTGTGCGCCTCTACACCAACACGTCAATGCAGCATGTTTAAAGTAAATAACCAATGGCACTAAATTATCTATTTACACGAGAAATACATAGGCTGAGCGTTTGATCCCTTTTTAATGTGAACGCGCCTCTACACCCGTACAATTGGTCGTGCCCATGTGAACGTCCAAGTTATCGGCGCATCTTCCCGAGTTATTGTCTTTTTTCTGGGGTGGAGTTCACACTAGTTATTAACTGCTGACGCGTGCCCCGTGTACACAGTCTCGCATGACCTTCCCGCTAGCACGGTCCGAAATTAGTTGAAACTGGATACGAACGATCCCGCGGGCGGCAAAATCTCCCGCCTCCTTCTAAAATTGCCGCTACCTAGTCTTTAGCATGCGAAATTCCCCTTTTGTCCTTGGTGCACGGAGAACAGCAGTAACAATACCGCCCTCATCTACATAATAGGTTGGGGCTGCTTTGGTAACTTCCAGTTCCCCCACCACATGACACCCCCATTTCCTCTCCCCCTCCCGCAAAAACAACTAACTCCATAGCACCAGTGCATCTTACATCACGTCGTCCGTACTTCATCGTCCTTTCTCGCTTGGCTCGACGGAGCCAGTTCCCGCCCCAATCTGGCGCATGGTTCAGCAACTAGCCGCTCTAGTTTAGCTCGATGAGCAGTGGCGAGTTGCTCCACGCCAGTACGGCGGTGAGCACCCCGGTACGGGTGTCGTCGCTGCCGCATCGTACCGCGCCACCAGTGTCTGTGGTTGTTGCGCCTCCCATGTCTCTGGGCGCGCCTCCCATGCCTGCGGCAATGCCATGCAGGCAGAGACAGAAGCCGGGTGCGTGGAGAGCGACGAGTCGGTGGCCAGCTTCTCCGTGTCCGCCGCCATCATTGATACGTCTCCGTTGTATCTATAATTTTTGATTGTTCCATGCCAATATTATTCAACTTTCATATACTTTTGGCAACTTTTTATACTATTTTTGGGACTAACATATTGATCCAGTGCCCAGTGCCAGTTCCTGTTTGTTGCATGTTTTTTGTTTCGCAGAATATCCATATCAAACAGAGTCCAAACGGAATAAAAACTGACGGAGATTCTTTTTGGAATATATATGATTTTTGGGAAGAAGAATCCACGCGAGACGATGCTCGAGGGGCCCATGAGGTAGGGGGCATGCCCCAAGGTGTCAGGCATGCCCCTGACCCTCGTGGCCACCCCGTAAGGCGGTTGGTACCCTTCTTTCGCCGCAGGAAAGCTAATATCCGGATAGAGGTCATGTTAAAATTTCAGCCTAATCGGAGTTACGGATCTCCGGGAATATAAGAAACGGTGAAAGGGAAGAATCCGAGAATGCACAAACAGAGAGAGACAAAGAGACAGATCCAATCTCGGAGGGGCTCTCGCCCCTCCCATGCCATGGAGGCCATGGACCATAGGGGAAACCCTTCTCCCATCTAGGGAGGAGGTCAAGGAAGAAGAAGAAGGAGGGGGGCTCTCTCCCCCTCGCTTCTGGTGGCACCGGAGTGCCACCGGGGGCCATCATCATCACCGCGATCTACACCAACACCTCCGCCATCCTCACCAACATCTCCATCACCTTCCCCCTCTATCTACAGCGGTCCACTCTCTCGCAACCCGCTGCACCCTCTACTTGAACATGGTGCTTTATGCTTCATATTATTATCCAATGATGTGTTGCCATCCTATGATGTTTGGGTAGATTTTCGTTGTCCTATCGGTGGTTGATGAATTGCTATGATTGATTTAATTTGCTTGTGGTTATGTTGCTGTCCTTTGGTGCCCATCATATGATTGCGCGCGTGGATCACACCCTAGGGTTAGTTGTATGTTGATAGGACTATGTATTGGAGGGCAAGAGTGACAGAAGCTTCAACCTAGCATAGAAATTGATGCATACGGGATTGATGGGGGACCAATATATCTTAATGCTATGGTTGGGTTTTACCTTAATGAACATTAGTATTGCGGATGCTTGCTAATAGTTCCAATCATAAGTGCATAGAATTCCAAGTTAGGGATGACATGCTAGCAGTGGCCTCTCCCACATAATACTTTCTATCGGTCTAGTAAAGTAGTCAATTGCTTAGGGGCAATTTCGCAACTCCTACCACCACTTTTCCACACTCGCTATATTTACTTTATTGTTTCTTAATCTAAACAGCCCCTACTTTTTATTTACGTAATCTTTATTATCTTGCAAACCTATCCAACAACACCTACAAAGTACTTCTAGTTTCATACTTGTTCTAGGTAAAGCGAACGTCAAGCGTGCGTAGAGTTGTATCGGTGGTTGATAGAACTTGAGGGAATATTTGTTCTACCTTTAGCTCCTCATTGGGTTCGGCACTCTTACTTATTGAAAACTGTTGCGATCCCCTATACTTGTGGGTTATCAAGACCTTTTTCTGGCGCCGTTGCCGGGGAGCAATAGCGTGGGGTGAATATTCTCGTGTGTGCTTGTTTGCTTTATCATTAAGTAATTTTTTATTTGTTGTTCTTAGTTGTTTTCTATCTTTAGTTATGGGTAGGAAACACAAAATACCAAAAAAATTAGTTGTACCTACTGAACCAATGGTTGAAGAACCACTCAAAATCTATCACACTGCTGAAGCTTATTACTTGGATCATCTTCGATCCCTTTGTGCTCGTGCCGAAACCCCAACTAGCTTAGTTGAGGGAAAATCTTTAGATGAGCATGCTTGTTATGTGCGACACCGTATATCTTAAAAAGGGAAACTATTATGGGGTCAAATTCAACGTTTTCAATGCTATGCTTGGAATTTATGTGAAATATATGATTTTACTTGTTGCTCTGAAAACCCTAAGAAACACCTTCCCTACCAATGTGAGTTTATTGATAATGGAATCTTAACTTCATATGCTAAGGGTGTTTATAATTACTATGATGTTCAACAAATTGAAGAATTTGTTGCTTTTAAGGGTGCTTTTGAAATTGATTCTTTGATTGAAAAGTATGATGCTACTCTTCACAAATCTGAAAAATTTGCCATATTTAAATATTGCTATGATAATTATGCTTCTAATGCCTATGTTGAACCATATATTGAGTACTACTCCGCTGTCCAAGAAGAGACTAATATTTTGCAGGAGTCTATGGAAGAAGAAATTGATGAAACTGTGAGCTCATTGGATGAAAAAGATGAGGAGGAGAGCGAAGAACAAAAGGAGGAAGAGCGGATTAGCTACCCGTGCCCACCTTCTAATGAGAGTAACTCTTCAACCCATACGTTGTTTAATTTCCCTTCGTGCTTACTGAAGGATGATTGCTATGATGATTGTTATGATCTCGTTGATTCTTTTGAAATATCCCTTTTTGATGATGCTTGCTATGCTTGTGGCCAAGATGCCAATATGAATTATTCTTATGGATATGAACTTGATATAGTTCCTTATGTTAAACATGAAATTGTTGCTATTGCACCCACGCATGATAGTCCTATTATCTTTTTGAATTCTCCCAACTACACTATATCAGAGAAGTTTGCCCTTATTAAGGATTATATTGATGGGTTGCCTTTTACTACTACACATGATGATTTTGATGAATACAATATGCATGTGCTTGCTGCTCCTACTGGCAATTATTATGAGAGAGGAACTATATCTCCACCTCTCTATGTTTCCAATATGATAAAATTGCAAGAAACTGTTTATACCATGCATTGGCCCTTACTTTGTGTGCATGAATTGTTCTTTTATGACATGCCGATGCATAGGAAGAGAGTTAGACTTCGTTGTTACATGATATATGTTACTTTTTTCTCACTACTAAATTATAAATCATTGTTAATTAAAATTGGCTTTGATATACCTTGGGATCCGGGTGGATTCATTACTTGAGCACTATATGCCTAGCTTAATGGCTTTAAAGAAAGCGCTGCCAGGGAGACAACCCGGAAGTTTTAGAGAGTCATTTATTTCTGTTGTGTGCTTTTATAAAGTTTAGAAATAAAAATAATGTGCCAAGGTTTGCCTTTAGGATGTTTACATTTGCTTGATGGTTTGTACGGTGCAGGACAGAAACTTTGGCTGTAGTACGCGATTTTACATTTTTAGCTGGAACGTCAAATGGTTCTAATTATTTTTGCACTGTCTTTCTGTACAAATTATTTTTTTTCCTAATTTTGGAGAATTTTTCAAGTATCATAAGTATGGTGAATGTTCAGATTGCTACAGACTGTTCTGTTTTAGACAGATTCTGTTTTTGATGCATAGTTTGCTTGTTTTGATGAAACTACCAATTTATATCAGTGGATTAAGCCATGAAAAAGTTATACTACAGTAGACACAATGCAAAAACAAAATATGAATTGGTTTTCAACATTACTTAGAGTAGTGATTTGCTTTATTATACTAATGGATCTTACCGAGTTTTCTGTTGAAGTTTTGTGTGGATGAAGTGTTCGATGATTGAGAAGGTCTCGATGTGAGAAGAAGGAAGAGAGGCAAGAGCTCAAGCTTGGGGATGCCCGAGGCACCCCAAGTAAATATTCAAGGAGACTCAAGTGTCTAATCTTGGGGATGCTGGGGAGGCATCCCCTCTTTCTTCAACAAATATCGGTATGTTTTCGGATTTGTTTCGTTCATGCGATATGTGCAATCTTGGAGCGTCTTTTGCATTTAGTTTTCATTTTTCTTTTATGCACCATGCTGGTATGAGATAGTCCTTGGTTTATTTATAGAATGCTCTTTGCACTTCACTTATATCTTTTGAGTATGGCTTTATTGAATGCTTCATATGCTTCACTTATATCATTTGAAGTTTGGATTGCCTGTTTCTCTTCACTTAGACAACCGCCATTTGTAGAATGCTCTTTTGCTTCACTTATATTTGATTAGAGCACGGGCATATCTTTTGTAGAAAGAATTAAACTCTCGTGCTTCACTTATATCTATTTAGAGAGATGACAGTAACTAGTCATTCACATGGTTAGTCATAAAATCCTACATAAAACTTGTAGATCACTGAATATGATATGTTTGATTCCTTGCAATAGTTTTGCGATATAAGGATGGTGATATTAGAGTCATGCTAGTCAGGTAATTGTGAAATTGAGATATACTTGTGTTGAGGTTTGCAAGTCCCGTAGCATGCACGTATGGTGAACCGTTATGTAACGAAGTCGGAGCATGGGGTGTTTATTGATTGTCTTCCTTATGAGTGGCGGTCGGGGACGAGCGATGGTCTTTTCCTACCAATCTATCCCCCTAGGAGCATGCGCGTAGTACTTTGTTTCGATGACTAATAGATTTTTGCAATAAGTATGTGAGTTCTTTATGACTAATGTTGAGTCCATGGATTATACGCACTCTCACCCTTCCATCATTGCTAGCCTCTTCGGTACCGTGCATTGCCCTTTCTCACCTCGAGAGTTGGTGCAAACTTCGCCGGTGCATCCAAACCCCGTGATATGATACGCTCGGTCACACATAAGCCTCATTATATCTTCCTCAAAACAGCCACCATACCTACCTATCATGGCATTTCCATAGCCATTCTGAGATATATTGCCATGCAACTTCCATCATCATCATATACATGACTTGAGCATTTATTGTCATATTGCTTTGCATGATCGTAAGATAGCTAGCATGATGTTTTCATGGCTTGTCCATTTTTTGATGTCATTGCTACGCTAGATCATTGCACATCCCGGTACACCGCCGGAGGCATTCATATAGAGTCATATCTTTGTTCTAGATATTGAGTTGTAATATTGAGTTGTAAGTAAATAAAAGTGTGATGATCATCATTATTAGAGCATTGCCCCAGTGAGGAAAGGATGATGGAGACTATGATTCCCCCACAAGTCGGGATGAGATTCCGGACTTTACAAAAAAATAAAAGAGGCCAAAGAATCCCAAATAAAAAAAGAGGCCAAAGAAGCCCACCAAAAAAAGAAAATAAAAGAAAATAAAAAAATGAGAGAAAAAGAGAGAAGGGGCAATGTTACTATCCTTTTACCACACTTGTGCTTCAAAGTAGCACCATGTTCTTCATATAGAGAGTCTCTTGAGTTATCACTTTCATATACTAGTGGGAATTTTCATTATAGAACTTGGCTTGTATATTCCAACGACGGGCTTCCTCAAATGCCCTAGGTCTTCATGAGCAAGCAAGTTGGATGCACACCCACTTAGTTTCAGTTTGAGCTTTCGTATACTCATAGCTCTAGTGCATCCGTTGCATGGCAATCCCTACTCCTCACATTGATATCTATTAATGGGCATCTCCATAGCCCGTTAATACGCCTAGTTGATGTGAGACTTTCTCCCTTTTTGTCTTCTCCACATAACCCCCATCATCATATTCTATTCCACCTATAGTGCTATGTCCATGGCTCACGCTCATGTATTGCGTGAAAGTTGAAAAGGTTTGAGAACGTCAAAAGTATGAAACAATTACTTGGCTTGTCATCGGGGTTGTGCATGATGTGAATATTTTGTGTGGTGAAGATGGAGCATAGCCAGACTATATGATTTTGTAGGGATAACTTTCTTTGGCCATGTTATTTTGAAAAGACATGATTGCTTTATTAGTAGGCTTGAAGTATTATTGTTTTTATGTCAAATGATAGACTATTGCTTTGAATCACTTGTGTCTTAATATTCATGCCATGATTAGATATATGATCAAGATTATGCTAGGTAGCATTCCACATGAAAAATTATCTTTTTATCATTTACCTACTCGAGGACAAACATGAATTAAGCTTGGGGATGCTAATACGTCTTCATCGTATCTATAATTTTTTATTGTTCCATGCCAATATTATCCAAATTTCATATACTTTTGGCAACTTTTTATACTATTTTTGGGACTAACATATTGATCCAGTGCCCAGTGCCAGTTCCTATTTGTTGCATGTTTTTTTTTCACAGAATATCCATATCAAACGGAATCCAAACGGAACAAAAACTTACGGAGATTTTTTTGGAATATATATGATTTTTGGGAAGAAGAATCCACGCGAGACGATGCTCGAGGGGCCCATGAGGTAGGGGGCGCGCCCCTGACCCTCGTGGCCACCCCGTAAGGCGGTTGGTGCCCTTCTTTCACCGCAAGAAAGCTAATATCCGGATAGAGCTCGTGTTAAAATTTCAGCCCAACCGGAGTTACGGATCTCCGGGAATATAAGAAACGGTGAAAGGGAAGAATCTGAGAACGCAGAAACAGAGAGAGACAGAGAGACAGATCCAATCTCGGAGGGTCTCTCGCCCCTCCCGTGCCATGGAGGCCATGGACCAGAGGGGAAACCCTTCTCCCATCTAGGGAGGAGGTCAAGGAATAATAAGAAGGAGGGGGGCTCTCTCCCCCTCGCTTCCGGTGGCACCAGAGTGCCACCAGGGGCCATCATCATCACCGCGATCTACACCAACACCTCCGCCATCCTCACCAACATCTCCATCACCTTCCCCCCTCTATCTACAGCGGTCCACTCTCCCGCAACCCGCTGTACCCTCTACTTGAACATGGTGCTTTATGCTTCATATTATTATCCAATGATGTGTTGCCATCCTATGATGTCTGAGTAGATTTTCGTTGTCCTATCGGTGGTTGATGAATTGCTACGATTGATTTAATTTGCTTGTGGTTATGTTGCTGTCCTTTGGTGCCCATCATATGATTGCGCGTGTGGATCACACCCTAGGGTTAGTTTTATGTTGATAGGACTATGTATTGGAGGGAAAGAGTGACAGAAGCTTCAACTTAGCATAGAAATTGATGCATACGGGATTGAAGGGGGACCAATATATCTTAATGCTATGGTTGGGTTTTACCTTAATGAACATTAGTAGTTGCGGATGCTTGCTAATAGTTCCAATCATAAGTGCATAGAATTCCAAGTCAGGGATGACATGCTAGCAGTGGCCTCTACCACATAATACTTGTTATCGGTCTAGTAAAGTAGTCAATTGCTTAGGCGCAATTTCGCAACTCCTACCACCACTTTTCCACACTCGATGTATTTACTTTATTGTTTGTTAATCTAAACAGCCCCTACTTTTTATTTACGTAATCTTTATTATCTTGCAAACCTATCCAACAACACCTACAAAGTACTTCTAGTTTCATACTTGTTCTCGGTAAAGCGAACGTCAAGCGTGCGTAGAGTTGTATCAGTGGTCGATAGAACTTGAGGGAATATTTGTTCTACCTTTAGCTCCTCGTTGGGTTCGACACTCTTACTTATCGAAAACTGTTGTGATCCCCTATACTTGTGGGTTATCAATCATTGAGGAGAAGTAGAACACGGGAGGCCGCCGCCACTTGGGTCCCATGAAGGCCACCGCCTAGGCGATGACTGCGCATTCAGGTGGTTTCTTTGCTGCTTCGTCTCTTCCGAGGACCTTCATCGACCCCGCAAGTGTCTGTCGGACATGAGGAAGACAAAGGGATCCGCTGGCGGCCATTTAGATTAGGTACTCCCTCTCCGGCTGGCGGGAAATATTTGTTCTAAGAATTGATGAATTGGATGTATCTATAACTAAAGTAAGTCTAGATAGTCCATTTCTAGGACAAGTATTTCTGGACGGAGGGAGTATTAATTATACCAAGAGACTCGGATTAGCACCGCTTAGTTCATGTAAATGTAATGAAATCCATCATGTTTATATGAAGATCCGGCTTTTTTATATAAAATCATGCATGCTTATATGAAAATAGTCCATGTTTGCACGAATTTCATCTGGTTGGTTAGAGTTGTGAAAATGTATGCCGCTAGCATTTGATGTCGTCCTCAGCGGAAGGAAGCGGGAGGAAATTGGCCGGCGACCATTGGAGATGCTCTTATGCTGGAAATAATAGAGTCACATCCAATCCATTTGATTTAATTGCATGTATGATTCTCCCTCTATAAAAAGTAAATTGCATGTACAGTGTACACGTGACCTGCAGGGTGGCTACAACTTCGTACAAAAAGTTAAAAAGAAACAAGTCCATCCTTAATCTTGTATTCTATGTACTCTATGGGTTCCACTGTCAGTACAGTAGCTAAAGAAGTATATATTAAATAAGTAATATATAATATAAAAATCTAAAGTTAAAGACAGAATTCGAACTCAGGTCATCGCGTTGCGAGCATCTGGCGCTAACCAGTCCAACACATTTTTGTTGTAGACCATGCTGGAGATATATCTCTATGTCTACTCTTATACTCCATCCATTCCTAAATATTTGTCCTTTTCAGAGTTCAAATGGACTACCACATATGGATGTGTATGTAGACATATTTTAGAGTGTAGATTCACTCATTTTGCTCTATATGTAGTCACTTGTTGAAATCTCTAAAAAGAAAAATATTTAGGAACAGAGGGAGTAGAAACCAGATTTGGTGTTGATGGTGCGCGTGCCATCCTGCAATATAGGTCATCGAATTTATATCTAACGGATAGGAAGGAAACTATGGCAATTTTGCAAAAAGATACCCACACCCCTCTCCACGTTTGCAAATAAGGCCTTCCCTCGTTCATCCTTTTCTCTCACAAGATAAACTACTCAAATAAATGCATCTTGATGTTTCGTGCAACGCATGGGCATCATGCTAGTCTCTCACCAGATAAACTACTCATACAAATGCATCTTGATGTTCCGTGCAATGCACGAACATCTAGCTAGTTTCTTTTAAAATAGTTACTACGATAATTGGGTTGAAGTGATATATTTTATGCCTGCCCCGAATGATTTCAGATTCACTTGTAGTAACAAAGAAAAGGTTGTCTTGTTAATTAACAGAAAACAGGGTGAAAACTATCACATGAGGTTGGTAAAACAAGGCACATTGGGTTCAGCGTCATCGTCACTACAGATGTGCGCATGCGAGAAGTCTACATATCGAGGGGGCTACGGAGAAAAAGATGTATTGAGTGTGTCTGAGCGAGGCACAGAGACACAATGTTTGAGATAGAAACCAATTGACAGATTATGATCAGATCGAGTGGTCACCCCTTCTGTTGTCATTGTTGGGGTTGGGGTGGGGTGGGGAGGGGGAGGGAAAGAAATACATATCAAGAGTGTGCGCGGTATGCAGAGAGGCACAACTAGCGTGTGTGTGTGTGTGTGTGTGTGTTTGAAAGAGGAGTAGATAGATTACTATCAAGATCGAGGTGTCACCCTACTCTTTCGGTGTCGGGTAGTGTGTGTGTGTGTGTGTGTTTATGTGTGTGTGTGTTTGAGAGAGAAGCCAGTCGATAGATTAGTATCAAGATCGAGGTGTCACCCTACTCCTTCGGTGTCGGGAAGTGTGTGTGGGGGGCAGTGACACTTACATATCTCTACTCTATAAAAAACAGAGTTGGTGATGACGGCGTTCCTGCCATCCTGCAATATAGGCCATCCGATTTATATCTGGCGGATAGGAAGGAAACTATGACAATTTTGCAAAAAGATACCCACACCCCTCTCCACATTTGCAAATAAGGCATTCCCTCATTCATCCTTTTCTCCCACAAGATAAACTACTAATACAAATGCATCTTGATATTCCGTGCAACGCATGGGCATCTTGCTAGTAGGGAGAAGGAGTTTGTGTGACACATATCTATATTAAGGGATAGGTAGATAGGATGTGTGCAAGGCATACTTAAAGCATCACGGAGATAAACAAACGGTGTGGATGCAAGTGCTGGAAAAAATGAAGCGATAAACAATGTCTACGTGTGTGTGTGTGTGTGATAGAGAGAGAGCGAAGTCTCAAAACAAAAGGTGCTCTGCTGGAATCCCATTGTATGTATTCATATGGTTCGGGAACTCGAGTTAATCTTAGGCATATGTGTGAGAGACATACTTATCCTTTGAGACATTAGTGGCTGTGGGTGGGCGGAATTAAAGGGGTGGGCGTGTTCGACAGAGAGAGAGTGTGTGTTTCTGTGTGAGAGACTTTGTAGGACGGGGTAGAAAGACGAATTCTAACCTTGACGCAGGGAGAGAAATACACGAAGTGCGCGTGTGTGATTCCGATGCCCATGGGGAAATGAGATATATATGCGTGTGAGAGAGATTGCACAATTCATTCACGTATCACTATCTAGCGATCGTTGACGTGCATCACTTGAACATAAATCAATATCTACTTCGTATCGTGGCCAAAGGTACAATATCGATTCAAATCTATAAATATTGGACACTAACATATCACATTTTTTCTATCTAAATAAACCTTTTCAATTGTGCATGCCAAAGTTACAGTGATGTTTCTTCAAACAACCAATGTAGCTATCATGTACATGCACCATTTTTACTCTTGCATTCAAATTCATTAGTCTTGGATGATTTAAGGTTCTATTATGAAGTAATATATGTTATATTCGTATATGAATTCAAAGGGTACACAATTTATGAAATGGAGGCTATGTAATCATATGAGGTAACACTTTTAAGTAGCGGACTACATTATCCATCTCTTTTGTGGGACTGCAATATCCATTTCTTTTTGTGCGCCTCTACACTAACACGTCAATGCATTATGTTTAAAGTAAATAACCAATGGCACTAAATTATCTATTTACACAAGAAATACATAGGCTGAGCGTTTGATCCTTTTTTGTGAACGCGCCTCTACACCCGTACGATTGGTCGCGCCCGTGTGAACGTCCAAGTTATCAGCGCATCATCCTGAGTTATTGTCTTTTTTTCTGGTGGAGTTCACACCAGTTATTAACTGCTGACGCGTGCCTCGTGTACACAGCCTCGCATGACCTTCCAGCTAGCACGGTCCAAACTTAGTTGAAACTGGATACGAACGATCTCGTGGGCAGCAAAATCTCCCACCTCCTTCTAAAATTTCCGCCACCTAGTCTTTAGCATGCGAAATTCCCCTTTTGTCCTTGGTGCATGGAGAACAACAGTAACAATACCACCCTCATCTACATAATAGGTCGGGGCTGCTTTGGTAACTTCCGATTCCCCCCACCACACGGCACCCCTATTTCCTCCCCCTCCCACAAAAATGACTAACTCCACAGCACCAGTGCATCTTACATCACGCCGCCCGTACTTCATCGACCTTTCTTCCCCTCCCCTCTCGAAACCCTAGACTGCTCATCCACCGGCGTACTAGAGCCCATTCACTGCCAGTGGCGTCCACCTCGCCGGATCTGCTTCTGCGGCCGCATCTACCCCTCCTGCCTCCACTAGAAACAAGTAGATTGCTCATCCACCACTGTACCATAGCCCATTGAGTGTCGGCCTTTTCCACGCCGCTAGATCTGCTTCGCCGGTACTCTCGTCAACCGCAGCGCATCTGCAGTGG
>NC_041384.1:467362887-467409397 GCF_002162155.2 Triticum dicoccoides
ACACCTTCCTCAACCCTACTGGAGCCGCTTCACCGACACCATCGTCAACCCTACTGGAGTAGCTTCGCCTATACCATTCTCAGCCCTACCAGGGCCGCTTTACCAACTCACAAGTCCACGGCCACAGATCCGCTTCGTCGCACCCCCATCCAACCTACCGGAGTAGCTTCTGACGCCTCGTCCACGTTCGCAGATCCGCATCATTGACACCATCCTTAACCCCAACCACCGGAGCAGCTTTACCGACGCCCTCATCCACGGCCACAGATCCGCTTCGCCCACACCGTAGTCCACCCAACCAGAGCCGCTCCACAAACACCCTACTCCACAGTTATAGATATCCTTACCGGACCCCGATAGCCAGCGTAGTGTCATCACCCTCGACGTCTCTAACCTGATTCCCACCGTCTGGCAAGATGCCAAGCACCCGCCATGGCCTAGGTACTTCACCTTTAAACCCGTCTAGCATCACCTGCCCGATGTACTTCAAATATACTAACATGTCGCTGTTACCTGTTATGCAACTGACAAAAACTACAAGGACGATGTTTCTTTTGGATCTAACAGCTTGGCCAACCAAGATCCTGGACTGAGGCATTGCTATGATCTTGTAAATGTGCCTCTCTCTCTTGTATTGTTGTGTGGCTGCCAGCGTGCTTTGCTAGGATTTTCGACCAGTAATCCCTTTGTGCAGACAATGATTTCTACTACTAGCTGCTAAATTAGATATGTAGAGGTCATACATGATACTACCTTGTACCTCCGTTCCTAAATATAAGTCTTTCTAGAGATTCCATTATAGGCTACATACGGAGCAAAATGAGTGAATCTACACTCGAAAATGCATCTATATACATCTGTATGTGGTCCATACTGGAATCTCTAAAAAGACATATATTTAGGAACAGATATAGTACATTACACAAAATCCTAGGTGGCATGTAGGAATTCCAGTGCACTACATTAGGCTCCCTTAGAGTGCCTGCTAGTCCAGCACATAGAGTCATGGCTAGTTTATGCTACACACACAATCGTTAATTGGTGGTTTAAATACGCACAAGGGATATGCAATGTATTATCATGTAAAGATGTCTGAAATTAGTCGTGTCAACTTGCAGATAGGGTTACACAATGAAAAAGTATAAGATGTATGTGGCAATTTCATAGAACATCACAAAAAAGGAGAGGCAGCGGTGAGCCTATACAATGTGCTATGGTAGGTCACTCCTCCATTGCAATCATCGTGACATGTTATTTGTATGTCAGTTCTATTGGCCAACTTTCTTAGGGACAATTATTACGAGTTATCCTAAGAAAATAAGCACATGTGAATATAAGCTCCAGGTAATAAGCCAACCAGTTCTGATCATTGCCTTCCTTTTCAGCTTATCTTTGGTGTGATCAGTGAAAAGTCTAGATTGCATTATATTTTATCATTTTTTGCCCATATGAAAATTAATTTGAATTGCAAACATCACAAATTGAGCCCACTGCAGTAATTAATATGATAGGAAAACAGACCATGACTATTGTTCAAAATGCAAATACAAAGATACCATCTACTTGGCACAATCTACTTTGGTCAATGTCTTCCATAGAGATCCCATTGCCTAATTTAAATAAAGAACACATGGCCCACATTTAAATGAAGAACAATTATTTATTGAAATTCGATGGTCCAAGTGCCTGGTTATTATCATATAGCAGCAGCACCTGAAAGCATCATATAGTAGCAGCAGTGTGCAATTCATCATATACCAGCAGCAGCTCATAGAAATTCATCATATAGCAGCAGCAGGAGCAGCTCATAGAAATTCATCATATAGCAGCAGTAGAAGCAGCTCATAGCAATTCATCATATAGCCGCGATTTGCTTCTCCGCTACCAAATGCTCCTTGAGATCTTGGCTATACTACATGCACCATGGCTTAGGATGGTGCTTATTTTGTGGAGGGGCCGGTGATTTGGGTGGAAGGTGTCGCGCCCGGCGGTCGGGGCATGTGGGATGTGGAAGGAGGAGGAGGATGCAGGTCGGGTGTGGATTACCTGCCTGGATAGATGTAACACCCCGAGACCGATGTGCCAGGTGTCGTCCAGTTATCCGTTGTTGTTGCCTTGTCATGTGCTTGCGTGTCATGCATTTCATATCATGTCATCATGTGCATCGCATTTGCATACATGTTCGTCTCATGCATCCGAGCATTTTCCCCGTTGTCCGTTTTGCAATCCGGCGCTCCTATGTCCTCCGGGGTCTCCTTTTACCTCTTTTCGTGTGCGGGTGTTAAACATTCTCGGATTGGACCAAGACTTGCCAAGCGGCCTTGGTTTACTACCGGTAGACCGCCTGTCAAGTTTCGTGCCATTTGGACTTCGTTTAATACTCCAACGGTTAACCGAGCAACCGTAAAGGCCTCGTGTGTGTTGCAGCCCAACACCTTTCCAAAGTGTCCCAAAACCCACCTAAACCCCCTCCATCATCTCGGTCGTTCGATCATGATCGCGTGGCCAAAAACCGCACCTCATTTGGACTCTCCTAACTCCCTCTACCTATATATATGTGATCCCCTTCAAAATTCACGGATGAAACCCTAGATCTCACCTCCTTCCGAGCCGCCGGACATGTCCGCCCGCCGGCGGACGCGTCCACCCCGCCGCCACGTCGCCCGGACCAATCCCAGGGCAACATGTCAGCACTGCCGCCTCCCGCGCCCAATGACGGGCCGCCATCTGTCGCGCTGCCGCGGCCCGCGGAGCCCGTCGCGGGCCCGCGCGGGCCCATCCCATCGCTGCCGCCTACCCGCGGCCTCCCGAGGCACGCGCCGCCCGCCAAGGCACGCCGCCCGGCCGCCACATCACCGCTCCGCCGCGGAGGCGCTGCTCCGACCTCGCCTCCACCGCCGCCCTTCGCCGGCGCAGGCTCGCCGCGCCGCCCGCCCGGCCGACGTCCGCCTCGCCGCTCCGCCAGGCGCTCCGCCGGCGCCGCGCCGCCCGTCCCCGTCGCACGCCACGCCGGCGCACCCCTCTCCTCTCGCCGGAGAACCTCGTCGCCGGAGTTCACCGGATTTACCTCGCCGGAGTTCGGTCCGGCCAGATCTGGACCAGGGTGGACCAGATCCACCAACCCCCTGATCCAAATAGCCTCCCCGCGTCCCCGGATCCTCTCATCCCGCTCCACCTCGTCCCGCGTTGACTTCTCGCGAGGGTAAAATTCCACTAAGTCCCAGTAATTTTGAGCATACTTCATCATTTCATAACTTCATCAACGTTGCTTCGATTCATGCGTGTAGTATATCAAATTGTTTGTCTCGATGAGTACTTCATTTCATTCCATTGCACCATATTTATTTGAGTTCATCTTGATGTCCTAAATGCTGTTGCAAGAGTGCTAGTTTATGTTAATTTCAGATTCTTATCAGTAATTGGATATTTGTCATTTTTGCCATGATTAATGTGTGCCTCCTATGAACTTGAGCCCTACATGAGTTTTGAAGTATGCCATGCCATCTTTACAGGGGTGTATGCCATGTATTTTTGTGACCTTTGTGGTGACTAGCACAAGCATGCAAAGTAGCTCTCGTAATGTTGTTGATTTCAGGGTCTTCGAAATCTTCTAAGTCTTTGCCTTGTTAATATTTTTATGCCATGTATTCATGTTGCTACAGAGGGATCCATACCTCTTTTGAGTATGATCAGTAAGGATGTTTTGGAGATATTGTTATGCTCTATCTATCCATGTCTTAGTTTGCAATTATGGACCACCCTAGCCTGACTCAATCGAGCTCTACTTTTCCTATAAAATGTTCCTAGCAGATTGTTTACATGTTAAGCAATTTTGCCGAGGTTGTTGTAGTTGATCCATGCATGCTATGAGTGTGTTCTTGCCATGTTTAGCTTCTATGTCATGTCTACTTGTTGGGTGTATGCTTAGTTTGTCATGAAATGCCTTGTGGTGAGTGCATCAAGCTCGTAAACATGCCTACTTAATATCTGTTTTGCCATGTTCCAGTTTTCTGCTAAGTCTGAATCTGTTAACGAAAGTTGCTATGTTCACATGGTTGCCATTGTATTTTCTGATCCCCTTTGGCTTATAGTCAGTAAGGGACTTTTGTTGTATGCCTTGAGTAGCTTCATGCCATGCTTTGCTTTTCCATGATATGTTCCTGTAGCATGTTGTTATCTTGCTCTAAACATCGCTTCCTGATGTTAAATTCCTGACATGTGGTTTATTTCACTAAGTCTGTAACCTGATATCTTTTGCTCTTTTGCATGCTTGTTTGAACCTGCTATTGTGTGATTTAGCTGTAGCTCAGTGTTCATCTTTTTTCAAGCATCTTGAGTGGATCACTGCCATGTGCTTTGTTGTTATGTTAGAGTGCAGTAGCTTGTTGTTCTTGATGCATTTAGATGGCCTCGTGCTGTTAATCACAGATCGGTGCCATATTTGTTTTGCTTGTCATTTGCAAACCGTGCATCCGATTCCGGTGATCTTTATATATGCTAGTGCTTGCTGCAGCTCCACCTCATACCTTTTTTCCTTACCCATAAGCTTAAATAGTCTTGATCACGAGGGTGTGAGATTGCTGAGTCCCCGTGACTCACAGGTTACTTCCAAAACCAGCTTGCAGGTGCCGTTGAACCGTGCAGGTGACGCATCCGAGCTCAAGGAGGAGCTCGATGAAGATCTCGTTCATTGTGTTGTTTCGTTTCAGTTGATCAGTAGTGGAGCCCAGTTGGGGCGATCGGGGACATTGTTGCTTTTGGGGTTGTCTTTATTTTGGTTCCATAGTCGGACCTTGATTGTAACTGGATGATTGCAATGTTATATTTATGCTTTTGTGTGACGTGGCGATTGTAAGTCAACTATGTACCTCTTTTCCTTTTTCATTACATGGGTTGTGTGAAGATTACCCCACTTGCGACATTTCTTAAAATGCGGTTATGCCTCTAAGTCGTGCTTCGACACGTGGGAGATATAGTCGCATCGTGGGCGTTAAAATAGACGAGGCCAAGCAGCGTGAAGGAGGGTCGCCGGTGAGGAGGCGACGCTGCAAGCAAGAGTGAATGTTTCAACTTGGAAAGGAAGGCGGAAATAGGGGAAATGTGGCTTTTGGTAAGGGGGGAAGGTAGATATTTTCGCGGAAGCCAAAAATTTGGAATCGCTTCAGCGAAAAAACTGGCACGCAAAGTGTTATCAGACACGGTCCCTTATTCAGAACTGTGTACGATATGTGAACATCACAAATGATTCAGATAGCTTAACCCGTGTGTGATGAGTTTGAACGTCAAAAATTTTGGTTCAAATTTCCCTGGTTACAGTGGTCATCCACGTCATTGCATAATTTGGGTACACAAAGGAGACTATAGCACACCCACACTTCTTAATCGAGCAAGTTCAACAATTAAACAGAGCTAGCTAACCTAAACATTACTCTAACAAATTAAAGATCGACGCTCTTAATTAAACAAAACAAAGAGTACTACTACAAGTCTACGACTAATGTTGGTCGATCTTCGCCGCTGCCTCCATGTCCAGCTCGCGCCCGACGGTCTCCTAGGGAAGGGGCTCCATGGCATCCATCACACCATACTCGGCAAGCATCTCGCCATCTGCGTCCACCATCTCTTTGGAAAAGGCCGCCACGAGCTGGGTGTGGGCGACCGCGATCTGGGCTTGGACCCGTCGTCGCAAGGTATGCGGCGGTGGAACGGACGGCTGCTTGAACGCTCTCGGCGATTGCCAACTCTTCGGCCATGGGTTGCCGACCGTTGTCGGAGAAGCTTTGTTCGATTTGTGCGGTGACCGCCACGAGCTGGGCATGGGCAGCCTCGACATGGTTGTGGTCGGCCTCCATCAGGGCTAAGGCCGCCGCTGTGGAACGGAGAGCTGCTGTGCCACTCTCGCTAGTTGCTATCCCCGAGGCAGATGTGGTTGCCGCCACCTGAGAAGCAGCAACGTCGTTTGGGCTGCCTTGGCCACCTAGTCGCAGATTGCGGCCACGCTCATACACCTTGTTAGCACATGCATGGCGGCTGCGTCCGCGCTCTCGCCGGAGTGGGCCACCGAAGTTGCCCTCACGATGTGGGTCCACGTGCCCATCTTTCATCGGCGATGATTGAACAATGAAATGATATTTGGGGAGCGAGCTGGTGTGCTTGAGACGCCAGTTGTGAACTGTAGTTGACACACCTTCTCACGTAAGCCATAGGCGTACTATACACCGACGGTGCTCCAGGATATTTTGTGTTGCATCTCACACGGTTGATGATAATAAACGGTGTGGGATCGACTTGATTTTTCATCTTGATTTGAATTACATAATGGGATCACAGCGGCAATGAACGGTGTTTGAATTGCTAGACCTTTATCTGCAGTGAACATGCAACTATATGTGTGTCATAAAAGAATTGGAATTATTCAGGGTTCGTTCGAACATTTTACACATTAAATTGGTTTTCTAGCCATTTCAGGTGCATAATTCAAAATTAAACTACATGCACATGCTCCGGTGCACCAACATGGGTTGTAAAATCATATATGTGTCCATGGGTTTATGCTTATGTCACATGCAAAAAATGGGGATGAAATTTGAACACCACGACACTGTGGCTCTCCAGCAAATGTCGATGTACTTGCTTATGTAATTCTAGTAAATCCAAAACTCGTCCGAAATTCATGAAACTTGGCATGCTATCATGGAGCGGCATCAACATGTTTCGGTAGGGAACGTCCCACCTTTGAGGACGCAAACGATATTCATTGCCCTATTGCTTTTAAAATTGTTCTCGTGTCAACTTAGAACAATATGAGTGTTGTGTCAATTTTTGTGATTTTTCAGGGTTCGTTTGGACATTTTATGCATTAATTGAGTTTTCAATGCATTCATGTGCATAATTCAAATTTGAACGACAAGCACATGCTCTAATGCATATAAATTGGTTGAAAATTCAAATATGTGTCCTTGGTTGTATGCTTAGGTCCCATGCAAGAAAGGAGAATGAATGTCAAACACCCTGCCACCGTCACTCGGCCGCAAACATTGAGATACCTGGTTTTTAAATTCTAGTAAATCCAAAGCTCGTCTGAAATTTATGAAACTTGGCATGCTGTCATTGAGAGGCATCAACATGTCGTGGTAAATTTTTTGTCCCAGTTGGGGCAGGTTTGGGGATATGCTTCTCACAAATCAGAGTTTCTCACAACAAGCCTGATGGTTTCGGTAGGGAACATTTCACCTTTTTGGACGGAACGATATCCATTGCCTCTTCTCGACTTTAATTTTTTTCCTAGTGTCAACATAGAACATTAGGAGTGTTGTGTCAATTTTGAGGATTTTGGAGGGTTCGTTTGGACATCTTTATGCATTAATTGAGTTTTCAATGCATTTATGTGCATAATTCAAATTTGAACTGCATGCACATGCTCTAATGCATATAAATTGGTTGAAAATTCAAATATGTGTTCTTGGTTGCATGCTTAGGTCCCATGCAAGAAATGGGAATTAATGTCAAACACCCTGCCACCGTCACTCGGCCGCAAACATTGAGATATCTGGTTTTTAAATTCTAGTAAATTCAAAACTCGTATGAAATCCATGAAACTTGGCATGCTATCATGGAGCGACATCAACATATCGTAGTAAATTTTTTGTCCCATTTGAGGCAGGTTTGGGTATATGTTTCTCACAACAAGCATCATGGCTTCGGTAGGGAACGTCTCACCTTTGGGAACGAAACGATATCCATTGCCTCTTATTGCTGTCAAAAAATTTCTCGCGTCAACGTAGAACAACAGGAGTGTTGTGTCAATTTTTGTGATTTTTCGGGATTCGTTTGAATATTTTTATGCATCAACTGAGTTTTCAATGCATTCATGTGCATAATTCAAATTTGAACTACATGCACATGCTCTGATGCATATAAATTGGTTAAAAATTCAAATTTGTGTTCTTGGTTGCATGCTTAGGTCCCATGCAAGAAATGGGAGTGAATGTCAAACACCCTGCCACCGTCACTCGGCCGCAAACATTGAGATATCTGGTTTTTAAACTCTAGTAAATCCAAAACTCGTCTGAAATTTATGAAACCTGGCATGATATCATGGAGCGGCATCAACATGTCGTGGTAATTTTTTTGTCCCATTTGGGGCATGTTTGGGTATATGCTTCTCATAAACCAGAGCTTCTCACAACAACCATGATGGTTTCGGTAGGGAACATCCCACCTTTGGGAACGAAATAATATCCATTGTCTCTTATTGCTTTAAAAAAATTATCGTGTAAACATAGAACAACAGGAGTGTTGTGTCAATTGTTGTGATTTTTCGGGGTTCGTTGGACATTTTTATGCATTAACTGAGTTTTCAATGCATTTATATGCATAATTCAAATTTGAACTACATGCACATGCTCCAGTGCATATAAATTGGTTGAAAAATCAAATATGTGTCCTTTGGTGCATGCTTGGGTCACATGCAAGAAACAGGAATGAATTTCAAACAACAGGGCACCGTTGATTGCCGGCAAAACATTGAGATACTTTGTTTTTAAATTCTAGTAAATCCAAAACTCCTCTGAAATTCATGAAACTTGACATGCTATCATGGAATGGCACCTGACATGATGTGGTATTTTCCGTGTCCATTTTGAAAGAAGGTGCACTCGAATAACAACCAACAAAAGCATTTTGAAAAAATAGTTGTCACTTTAATATCTCAAATGTTTGTATAATTCAACCGTGTGCGTTCTGTTAACCATTCACATGACGCCACGTGTCTTGGTTATAATGGCTATAGAAGGTGTCGTGCGGACAACTACTTAATCTTGACTGAACGGAAGGCGTGCGAGCGCAGTCCAATGCGCAGGCTGACCGAGAGGCGTGCAAGCTGTCCTCCAATGCGCAGGCTCACCGGGAAGTGTGCGAGTTGTACGCTGCGCAGGCTCACTGGGAAGCGAGCCCTTTGACTTCCATGGACGTCCGCCTTTCTCTCCATTAATGGCGCCCGAGCCGCTGCTTAATACGGGCGACCTTACTGTTCGCCTCCCATTCCCCTCCCCCCCGCAGACCTCCACCAAGACCATGCGCAGAAGGATCATCTGCCACTAGTCTTCAAGTTTGGTGAAGTCGACTCCGAGCCGGAGGAGATAGAAACTAAGGAGGAATGGGGCCTCATGGACATGGCCCAGAACGAGCTGGTCGCGGCGGTTGCTGCCCCCGCTCCCGTCCTAGCTCCCATCCCCGCGCCCGCGCCAGCGACCATCCCCATAGCATTGACGAGCTGGTCGCCAAGCACTATCGCAGAGCTAGAAGCCGCAGGCGTCAGCGAGGTCTCCACGGATCCGCACGAGCTCGTGTACATGCCAGCGCCAGTGCCCGTGCCCGTGCGCGCCCCTCCACCCACCGCGACGCCGGTCCCCGTGCGTTTGGCTGCACCCGCCGTGCCCGTACCCGTGTGCGCGCCCCCCTCAGCGGCATGGGACGCCGCCGTCGACCGCTACCTCTCAGCACCGCCAGCTGCCGTCCTCTCGCGCCCCGCCCGTCGATCGCACGACGATATGATGTTTGATTTACAAGTGAAGAACATTTTGTGCTGCATTGAAGACTTCAACAACGGCGTCTCGGAGGATGACAACGACAGCGCGGCACGCCGCCTCCGCCGCCGTCGAAAATAGTTTTTTTCTTAGGTTTAATATTGTGTCTCGATCATATGAATATAAATTCACAGTATGACTGAATGAAAGATATGGTTTGAGCGAACTTGCGTTTTTCTCTCTTAATGTACAGACTTATTAAACGATTTTTTTTTTGAAAAAACGTCAAAGGTTATTAAATATAAAACACTCATCGCAAACGTTTTAGTTAGAACACCCGTATACAAACCAACAGCTTCCTCAAGAAGCCAAAGAAAAATGTGCCGAGCAGAATTTGTGCAGCACTTGATCGCAAATGTTTTAGATAGAACACCCGTATACTTTGAAGGTTGACGTATCGGGATCATAAATAGAAGAAATCAAGAAAGGCTAGAGTTTCGTTACAATATCTCAACGGGCTGTCAGAGTCTTAGATCCACCTATCTATCACATGCGGATTAGCTCTTTTTCACTGATTAGTGAGCTATTATATGTAGGCGATGATTAAAGGATACTAGTCTGCTAGACTTGGTTTGTGTCAGGAAGATCACCACATAGTCGTAACAGAAATTTCAGTACATGTGCCAAAATTATATACGTACGTATATTATGCTGCATATACATTACAAACTGAAATATGAACGAACCCATGACAATGAATCCACACAATATATGTGCTCCCGCTCCATGTCTGAAATCACGTTCCGAACAAGATGGCGGCGCGACTCCGCGACCCCGCCACGCTGCTCCCGTCCCTCGTCGGGGCCTCCTCCCCCCATTCCCGCCTCCGCGAGATCCACGCGCACCTCCTCGTCTCGGGCCGCCTCGCCTCTCCCTCCCACCACGCCGACTTCGTCGCCTCCCTCGCCTCCTCCAGCCACCTCTCCTACGCGCGCCTCCTCCTGCCCCGGCGCCCGGCCACGCTACTCGTCCACAACGGCCTCCTCCGCGCCCTCGCCCGCGGACCATGCCCCGGCCTCGCCTTCGCGGCCTTCCGCGAGCTCCCCCTCGCGCCCGATCACTACTCGTTCACCTTCCTCGTCCGCGCCGCGACCTCCCTGGCCGCCGCCGCCTCCTCGGCGACGCCCGTGCCCACCGATGTCGCCGTGAGCCTGCTCGCTGGTTCCGTGCACGCGGCGGCGTTCCGCCACGGCCATGCAGCGGACCTGCACGTCCAGAGCGGCGCCGTATCCATGTACGCGGCGGTCGGGGACGTGGGCGCCGTGCGGGCCGCCTTCGCGGAGATCATGAGCCCGGACGTGGTGTGCGTCACTGCTATGTTGGGCGCTCTCTCAGCCGGAGGCGATGTTGACACTGCGCGCGAGCTGTTTGACAGAATGCCGCAGCAGGACCATGTCGCCTGGAACGCCATGCTCACAGGTTATGTGCGCGTGGGCAGGGCAAGGGAAGCCTTGGGGCTGTTCGACGAAATGCAGAAGGCTGGGGTTTCTGTCGGTGAGGCGACTCTGGTGTCAGTGCTCACTGCCTGTGCACAGATGGGTGCACTAGAACGTGGCATGTGGGTGCACTCCTATGTGTGCAGCCGAGGGATGCGGGTTTCGGTCACACTGGGCACTGCTTTGCTGGATATGTATTCCAAGTGTGGAGTTGTCACGATGGCGATGGAGGTGTTCGAGAGCATGACCGAAAGGAACATCTACACCTGGACCAGCGCACTGAGCGGCCTCGCGATGAATGGCATGGGGGAGGAGTGTCTTGAGCTGTTCAAGCGTATGGAGAGCACAGGCATGGAGCCTAATGGTGTCACATTTGTCGCGGTGCTCCGTGGATGCTCCGTGGCTGGGTTGGTAGAAGAGGGACGAGCATGCTTTGATTCGATGAAGGATAAGCACAAAGCTGAGCCTTGGCTTGAGCACTACGGCTGCATGGTTGATTTGTATGGTCGAGCAGGGTGTCTGGATGATGCTGTCAATTTCATCAATTCTATGCCAGTGGAGCCACATGAAGGTGTCTGGGGAGCACTACTCAACGCTTCTCGGATTCACAACAACGCCGATCTGGGCAAACACGCAATGTACAAGCTCACGAAGATTGAGTCCAAAAATGATGCGGCTCACGTGTTGCTGTCTAATATATACGCGGAGTCGCACAACTGGAAGGGCGTCAGCAAAGTTCGGAACATGATGAAGTCCAAGGGAGTGAAAAAGGTGCCTGGGTGTAGTGCCATTGAGGTTGATGGCAAGGTGCATGAGTTCTTCGTCGGGAGCAAGTCTCACCCCAGATACAAGGATATCGAGACCATGCTTGCAGGTATGAGCCATAAGCTGAGATTGCAAGGGTACACCGCAAACACAAAAGAGGTATTATTCGATATCGAGGAAGAGGAGAAAGAAGGTGCGATCTCCTTGCACAGTGAGAAGCTTGCCCTCGCCTTCGGTCTTATCACGTTGCCAGAAGGCACGGTGATCAGGATCGTGAAGAACTTGAGAGTGTGCAAGGACTGCCATGATTATACCAAGATGATATCTAAGGTCTTCGACAGGGAGATTGTTATGAGAGATAGGAATAGGTTTCACCATTTCAAGCATGGCGCGTGCTCCTGTAGGGATTACTGGTGATTTTGTTGTGTAACTGTTCCCGTGCAAATTTTGATGATCCATTCGCAATCAATGATTCAAAGGTAGCACTCAGATCCATCTGCGAGAATAAGAGTAGAGATATTTTCCTCCCTGCATCCCGCCACAAACTAATATAGTTCAAAAGGAAAAAGAGTATACAGGATGATCTGTCTGGCAAAGGGCTGACAGGTTTTGAGCGCGTTCCTACACAGGCAAAAGAGGCTGGGAAGAACTTCAACATATATATAGTTCAGGTACCATGGCATATCTTGGTACATCCGGCTTTCATCATGTCTCAAGTAAAGAAGAAAGGGCGGTAAGCTGTGGTGCCACGAGTTTGCCTGAGCAAATGATATGCCAATCAGGGGAATCCAGCGGGAACAAGAAAGCTACACCAGCCAAAATGCCAAACTGGCAGGTGTACAGTACAGCCGCAGCTGGCATCCCACGCCAGAGCTTCGTGATCTTCGTCAGGCCAGGCAGCAAAGCAAAGCCATGATACAGGCAGATAGGAAACCAGTATTTTGATAACTGTATTTAGCACTGGTAGAGGAGAGAAGGAGAGAAGAAGTAATTTAGCAGTTAAATTTCTCGCTAAAGCACCATCAAGGGTCAGTGAACGAAATCTTCACAGAAACAGAGCGCACACCAGTTTGTTCGGCTATATTTATTCATGCACACTTGCTACAAGCAAAAATGCCACACTGGCAAACCGCGTAGTGTATATGCTAAACATAAGGTCAAATATAAGTGATCTATAATAAGATGTATTTGTTCTGAACATTTACATGTAGTATGTCACTGCCCAGTACATCTCCAACATTGACGGCAAACTGGAAGGAGTGGCGAAAAGTGTGCTTGCCATTAGTAACCTGTCAAAAATTGAAGTGAGGCTAGGTTAAAATTCAGCGGAAGAACCAAGACAAACTTAATTTCAGATAACCAAATATGAAAATACGAAGTTGGAACAGTTGAAGCATAGCATGCCATAGTTAGTCAAGGAACGACATAAATTTTGTAGCATAAATACACAAAATCATGAATGATGCCCAGGCTATTGTCAACATGAAGCTGTCAGTTTCTTAGTACTCCTTCCACCCCAAATATAAGGCGCACATTCAATTTGAGGTTAAGTCAATTTGAGGTTAAATCGGACGAATAATTAGACAAAAATTATACTGCCATAGGAGCTCTCGACTCCACTACCCCAACAAAGTGAGCTAGGATCACTTCCTTGTTGTCAAAGAAAAAACAAGAGCTAGGATCACTTCGTGTTTTTGTCATATAAAAGCACGTGTCGTTGGTCTAATGGTCAGATGTAACTGAATCTTGGAATATGTGCACGCCTTACCTTTTCGGATGAAATGAGTAGTAATTAGGGGTAACTAAGGATGGACAGTTCATTTTTCGTTTTAATCGGAAGCATTGAGTATCTTTGCTTTGTACAAGATCTCAAACTGCACAGGCACAACACCATAGTTCATAACTATGACTGATAATTTAAAGAAAAACCCTAAAGCATAATTTGCATTCGATGGCCGATACCTATTAGTATTACAACTCACTTCCTATGTAGCATGAAGCTTTGACAGTAACCTAGTATGTCTCACATTATACTCATAAGATTTCACGGCAGCGTTCAAACCAACACCAGGAATTGTTTCAACCATAAAAGAGAGGACCAACTAGTAAAACTGTTGCTACCTGCTCACGAGGACCAGCCAATCTTCTTCATGACATCCCTGGTTCTCTTCCGGAGCCTCATGAAGACAATGACCATGCAAGCCAGCACCCACGGTGGGAATTTCAGGTTGCCCAGCTTAGTTCCCTTAAGCCACTCGGGCATCTTCCCCTCCTTCAGTAACACCGCAACTACCACTGTCATGGCGCAGACAGTGAGCATCACCTTCGTGATGGGCTTCAGCAAAGGATCCTAAATCACCAAAGAGGCAAACACGGCACATGAAGACTTACTAACTATGAGTAGACCTGGCGGACATCACAGCAGACAAACTGCGCGAAATTTCACAGGGGACCGGGTATCGCGACTTACCTTGGGCTCGCCGTCAAGGAAGATGGTGGAGTCGGCGGCGTAGGGGAGGAGGGAGCGGCCGTTGCGGGGGTTGAATCGGATGGCGACGCCGCGCGCGCGGGAGGCGGCGTCGAAGGCGAAGACGCACTTGAGGCCGTGCTTCTCCAGGATGTCCCCCACCTCCAGCTGGTCCTGCGTGTACCCGCCCAGGGGCGACCGGAACACGGCCACCGGCCCCCGGCCCCGCCGGAAGAGCTGCACCTCCACCTCGGGTGCGGCCGCCGGCTCAGATCCGGGCCTCCCGTTCTGGGCGGAGGCCGGCAACTCCTCGTGGATGCCGTCGTCGGCCGGCGCCGCGGCCTTGTCGGCTTGCTTCTCCATTGGTTTGCTCGATCGGGTTCAGGGGAAGGCGAAAAGGGAATCTGCCAATCTGTGCCTCGCGCTGTAGCCGGGAATTGGGCTGCTTATAGGAGGCAAATCTACGGTTACCAAAAACAAAAATAGGCAAGTTCTAGGCAAATCTCTTTGCCGGGGCACCGGGCCAGGCCAAAAAAGGAAGGCCAACACTCGGTTTTTTTGTTGTTTTTTTAGAATTAGAAGGCCAACACTCATGAAACAAAGAGTACCGCAATCAAATCAAGAGGAGTGTCATTTCATATTGTTGGAGAAGTAAGGTGATGTACAAAAATATTCTGTACCGTACAGAAAGGTATTTTGAATGGAGTACACGTGCTAAAAGGGTGGAATTATATGGAGAGTAGGAGATGGAAACACCGGAAAGTAAATTTGGCAAATAGTTGCCCATGAACCGAAAGTCATCTTCTACTCGCAAGCTCGTGATGAACAGTAAAATACAAAAATATTGAAATAAAATATAAAAAAATCTGATTCTTTTTCCAACTTTGACAGATCTTTTGAGTGCCTGCAAAATTTCATCATGAAATGACATTTGTGGGAGTCATGGCAAAAAACCAAAATCAGCACTCCAAAAAGCTTTCGAAAACACCACTTTTGGAGCATCTTTTGTTTTTTGCCATGACTTCCAAAAATATCATTCCATGATGAAATTTGGTGAGCACTGGAAACTTTTGCCAATGTTCACTCGAGCCGAGAAACACCACGTCCCCGTGCACCCCATATTCTCCCTCTTTTTTTATTTTTGGAGTTCTCACAAATCCTGAAATATTATGGATATAAGTTATGCTATATAACTTGCACCTGCAAAAACTCATTACGAGATATAACATCTTGTGAACTCTACAGAAAAGACAAATGTATATCATGTGTATGCTATTTAACTTAGTAGTACTATTCATATGAATCTTGACTTTTTTTGTAGGTCACAAATGATAATATTATTGGATGAATTTTTACAAGTGCACATGACATATCATTACTAACATCTAGGAATTATTTCATATTTTCTGGAAATCAGGACAAAATAAAAAGGAGTGGAGAGAATAGGGGTTGTGCGGGCAACTAGTTGCACAAAATCAATGTAACATCTCAGCAAGGCAGCCATATTTTTGCTAAGGTTCCAGATTTGACTGACCCTACCTCTAGCACATGGGATATACAACAGCTCCGATCAACTTCTAACGAAGAAGATGTACATGTCATTCTCCAAATTCCGATCCAGGAAGGGCTGAAGATACACCAGCTTGGACAACCAAACCAGGAACTCTGCGCACGGTGCAGCTTCATCATCAAGTGATAGTGTTCAAAGTGGCAGCATATTTTGGAAGAAATTGTTGACTTTACCCCTGTCCAGCATGTGGATAGACCATGTCCAATATGCTGTTAATTACTCCTAGATGAAGACAGAGGTCATTGCTTTCTACAGTGCATATTTGTCAAGGTTATTGCTTTCGAAAGTGTAAATTTGTCAAGGTTAGTGCTTCCTAAAGTGCAAATTTGTGAAGGTTACTTGGAGAACTGCTTTTTTGGAAGTGTCGAATGCAACTTATCAATTGCCCAAATGCTATCTCGTTGATGGAGGATATTCTGAAAATAGAGGCAAAATGTCTGAAAGTCTATATTCTTTTGTAGTATATTGTGGTTTGAAAGAAACAGAGCTAATCAAAGAGAAGCGATAGGACTGCATATGAGATCATATACTCACTCCAACTGCATATGATGCAATCTCTGTCAGAAAAAAGAGATGTGTTGCAATCAGCTTTTCAGTTGTTTAAGGTAGAAGCTTGCTCACGGCTTTGTAATATTTCTGCAACATTGTTTAGCTACTTATGGAGTCAAGAATCTATCAGATTTGGCTTTGATACCTTTCCAATATATGTAAAAGAATTTGTCTGCTGGCGAGTGCAGCTCGCCCAATGAATGGAATGCTTTGTGTTTCTTCCAAAAACAGAGCTCTCAGCTGTCAAAAATAAAAGTTCAACAGAACTCTGAAACTAGCAGGTCGGGATCAGAGTCGGCTCGGTCCAAGAGCAACCCCAAGCCGTGGACGACGTCATAAATCTCAGCTGATCTCGGGTGGTATGTGTCTTGCACCAGGAACTTGTGCACCTCACCATCCAGCTTTATCCAACTGTAGGCAGACAGCTTCTGCACGTTCTTACTCCTCATCAGGTCCCTGATCTCCCTCACATCGCCCCAGAGGCCGGCATCGGCATATATATTGGACAGGAGGACGTAGATTGAGGAGTTGTCGGGCTCCATTTCCAGGAGCTTGCTCGCGGCAAGCTTGGCGAGCTCGACATCGGCATGGACTCTGCAGGAGCTGAGCAGTGTGGTCCAGATCACCGCGTTTGGTTTGACTTCCATGTCGCAGATAAACTTGTACGCCTCCCACAGTTTGCCGGATTTGCACAGGAGGTCCACTATGCATGCGCAGTGCTCCACTTGAGGGGAAACATGGTGTTCTCTCTTCATCTCTTCGAAGAATGCCATACCTTGGTCTACCAAACCAGCATGCGTGCACGCTGCTAGCAGCGCAACGAAGGTGATCTCGTTGGGCTGGACCCCGTTTTCCACCATTTTTTCATACAAGCTGATTGCATCTTCTGCAAAGCCATTCATTGCTAGGCCTCTGATCATGGAGTTCCAAGTGATAACCCCCTTTTGTTCCATCCGGCTGAAGACACTCCAGGCTCTTCCAACATGCCCGCACCTGGTGTACATGTCAATTAGGGCAGATCCTAGGTAACTCGTAAGTGGTAACCTCTGGTTCTCAGCATAGTTCCCAATCTGCTCAACCAATTCATCAGAACCCAACTGCGCACACGCGGATAGCACACCAACAAGTGTCACTTCATTTGGTCTGCAATCGGTTTCCTTCATCCTCTCAAACAGTTCTAGAGATTCGAGTGGCCTGCCATTCTGCGCATAACCTGCAATCATGGTGCTCCATGCCACGACATCTCTCTGCGACATCCAGTCAAACTCCCGACGTGCATCGTCGATAGCATGACACTTTACATACATTTCCATCAAAGCAGTGTGCACTATCACGTTCTGCAATTCCTCCTCACCGATCAGAGCCCTTACGCGCTTGCCAGTATCAAGATCACCAGACTTGGCGCATATCGAAAATACCGATGTAATGGTGATAGCGTTTGGTCTTGCACCCTCACTCAGCATCCGATCAAACAACGTCAATGCTTCCCGGAATTCCCCACCATGAGCATAACAGGCGATCATTGAATTCCACGAAGCGGATGTCCGCCTCTCCATACCGTCAAATAGCTTCCTGGCCTTATCCACATCACCAGACTTTGAATATCCGGTGATCAAACAGTTTATCGGTATCGGATCCTTGACCGGCATCTCTTCAAAGACACTGACAGCGGACTCCATGTCTCCGTTCTTGGCATAGAAATCCACCAGAGCTGTCAGCACAAAGACATCCCTAAGCAGCCCACGGACAAGAGCATGGGAGTGCACCTGCCTGCCCTGGCAGGACGATGCGGTGAGCGCGCACGACTTGAAAACAAGGGGGATGCAGCCGGACGGGACGTCAGCGCCCTTGCGATGAATCGACGAGAAGGCTTGGAGGAGCTCCTGGTGGGAGGAGCTCCTGGAGAGCGCGGAGAGGAAGGTGCTGCAGAGCGCCTGGATCGGGCGCGGCACCGCGTCGAACAGGTTGCGTGCGGCGCGGGAGATGGTGGCGTCTGAGAAGATGGCGTGGAGCGGTCGGGTCTTGAGGAGGCGGGCCTCCATTGCTGGCAGCGGGCGGGGCTCGGCGGGAGATTTGGGTGGGCGGCGGCGGCGGCGGCGGTCGTCAGCGTGGGTGTTTGACGGCTCGACGGGGTGCGGCAGCAAGGCATGTCGTGCTGTGAAAAGGTGAGGCTCGGTTAACTTGTTCAGTTATATGGCAGCGCGGAGCGCAGTTGTAGTGGCGGCGACCTCCGGCGGTCGTGCCGTCGGCGTCACTGATTTGGGTTCGCGAAAGCATCGGCGAGGCGCTGGCCGTGCGTGTGCACAAGGGACCTGTTGCTGCTAGACTGCTAGGGAAGTGTTTGGTTGTCGTTGTGAACAGTTCCTGCATCACATACACTTTTCAACCCAGTGTGGTTAAGCAAAAACAGACTCTAATACGCAATCTGTAAATTGTTCGGTTACCTGCATGTAGTGTCCCTGCATTAGGTAATACGCAAGTGCACTTTGTTTGGTTGCCTGCATTGGCCCGAGCGGCACATGAACACGACGTTTGGTTGCATACGGCGTACATGTTGTGTTTACCTTATACCCTAGCTGATGCTACCCACACCTAGCACATCAACGCCACAGCACCGCAATGACGATAAATTGGGCAAAGATGATGAAGTTCTTCAGCTTCAGGCCAAACTGACGATCCACCTTGACACCTCCAACCTTACCACTATCAACACTGTTGTCGTGTTTTCGCACCCACTCGTACTAGGCTTGTTTAGCTGCCTGCCTAGTATTGAACCCTCTATGGGTGCTGTTGCTATATGATGCCACTTATGCACTGGCTTCTTCCCATGAACCATAAACCCCCGGGACCTTACCGATGAACACGGCATACCACTTGCCCTAGCAATGCACAAGAGCAAGAGTTGAAGCAGCAAATCAATGGAGCACACAAGTAGTAAGCAAAGTAGCACACAAACAACAATAGAGCAGAAGAGAAGTAAAACATGCATGATCATACGGCATAGCAAGTTCTTCCTAGCACTACCTTGGTGTTAACCTACCACCACATCCAAAAAAGGGTGTCGTCCTACCACCGCAAGTTCACCATCAGCGTGAGGGGTTAGTATATACCATCTCATCAAAATCTACAGACCATCAAATAGTTTTTGAGACCTAGCTACACAAAATGTACGTCGTCATCATCGTCGTCGTCGTCGTCGCCACCGCCATCGCCATCGCCATCGGGGATCATGCACGCTCACAGGCAGCACTACTCTAGTAGTAGTGCTTGCCCAACCATCTCCTGAGCCACAACACCCCGTGAGCGTCGGCCATGGCAACGAACCCAACACCCTAGGCCTTGTTGTTAAGCAGGTGGCTGAGAGCTGCCATGAGAGCCTCGCCACCCTGGGTCATGACAACGCCATACAGGTCAGGGTGGACGTCGAGGGTCTTGCACTCCATGATGGCTATTGCCACCTCCTTCACCGCCCCAGTCATGCTGCAAAAGACATTGATCTCCTCCTTCATCAGGCCTCCTCTCTTCATCTTCCTATCATGGACGGGGTCAAATGCCTTGTCGAAGGGCTTCGCAGCGGACTTGTTAGGGCCATCAAGGACCTCGACGTTCGGGGTCCCAGGGAAGTCTGGCATGGGAGAATCAAGAGGCTCCCCCGAGCCCATGGCATGCTTCCCAGTTGCTAGCCCGAAGGAGAAGATGTGCTGCATCTGGCTGTAGTTCTGTATGGGTGTGTTGAGGAACTCAGCGTCCTTGGGTGGTCCTAAGAATGAAACACAAGTGTTGTTAGTTGCGATTAGGAGCAGGCAATGGTGGACAGTATGAAAAATAAGAGGGTTGTGAGCTAACCGCGACATGGCCGGTGTAGTGCTCTGCCTCCAGAACTATGGAGCAAGTGCTCTCATCCCATGAGGCGCCGCTAAGGTCTCTCAGCTTGGACACTTGGATCCATCGACTTCTCCACTTCCTCAGGTGGTTGTACACCTGGGTGGGCAGACACCTGTTGCCCATAGAACTCGAACACCTGCTGCTAGCTTGAGTGCAGTGGTAGTAGCAGCAGCAGCAACAGCAGTAGTTGGCTCAACGAGCACTACTGGCACATAGAGGGAATCATACGCGAACACCTCTGAATCAGGTGCCATCTCGGACATAGGCTGCGAGTCCTCGACAAACGATGGGAGCAAACTGGTTGTTGGACACGACAAGGGCCTGACTAAGATGTTGCGTCTGCGTGGTCATGTCCTATAATCGTAGCACGCATTGACAGTAAGTATAGCACACAGCATACCAGACAATCCATGAAAGCAGAAGCATACATGTACATGGTTCATCGCTATCATACCATGCATATCGGACAATATATGAGCAGGAACAAACATCTACAACAAACAACATGCTACAAATGGACCACCAATAGCTACAAATCACAGATCTAAGCACGAATCAACACAAACACAAGGTTCAACTTCAAACTCTACCATTAATCTAGCCAACCACATGCTTGAACATCTAGCCCTACCACAAATTGCAACCGTACCATAGCAATCAACCATACCAGCTCACAGATCAGACCATTAACCAACCATGCATCTAGATCAAACCCTAGCTATAGGTTAGATCTAGCAAGAAGGAACAGAGAGAAAGGGGGATTGAACTCACAGAGGCCATGGCTGCATCTCGAGGACGATGGGGGGGCGGTCGTGGAAGATCAACGCCGGCCGGTGAAGTGCGCAGACGCCGTGGACAGCCGACCAATGAAGATGCGCCGCTTACCTGCTCGTCGGTGCCGATGCGCGTCGATGAGAAAGCTCGAACGGAGGGAGAATGGTGGCGGGAGTTGGGGCGGTGAGGGAGGGGCTAAATAGGGGTGGACTCGGCGGGAGGTGTGCCGAAATCCTCCCGCCGATTTTTCGGCGCGCGGGCGAGCTCGCGCCATCTCCCCTGCTTGCACGAGGGGAGAAGCGCGTCGCCCTCCCCTGCCTCGCCCGAGCCAGGCTTGCGAGCTACTACTGATTCGGGCGTTTCCCCTGGGCCTAGCCTGAACGTGCTTTAAGTTCCGTGCGATGCGGGCCACACAGTGAACGCAGGCAACCAAACGGGCCACTTTCTTCCTGCACGGGCCAGGCTAGGCCTAATGCGGGCAACCAAACACGTCCTAGGTGAAAGATCGTAGATGTCGCCTAGAGGGGGGTGAATAGGCTCTTTTAAAATAATTACGGTTTAGGCTTGAACAAATGCGGAATAAACCTAGCGGTTAATTTGTCAAGCACAAAACCTACAACAACTAGGCTCACCTATGTGCACCAACAACTTATGCTAAGCAAGATAAACTACTAGGTGATAGCAAGATATATGACAAGAAACAATATGGCTATCACAAAGTAAAGTGCATAAGTAAAGAGCTCGGGTAAGAGATAACCGAGGCACGCGGAGACGATGATGTATCCCGAAGTTCACACCCTTGCGGATGCTAATCTCCGTTTGGAGCGGTGTGGAGGCACAATGCTCCCCAAGAAGCCACTAGGGCCACCGTAATCTCCTCACGCCCTCGCACAATGCAAGATGCCGTGATTCCACTAAAGGACCCTTGAGGGCGGTCACCAAACCCGTACAAATGGCAACCCTTGGGGGCGGTCACCGAACCCGTACACTTTGGCAACCCTTGGGGGCGGTCACCGAAACCCGTCAAATTGCTCGGGGCGATCTCCACAACCTAATTGGAGACCCCGACGCTTGCCCGGAGCTTTACACCACAATGATTGAGCTCCGAACACCAACAACCGTCTAGGGCTCCCAAGCACCCAAGAGGAACAAGCTCAAGGGTACCAAGCACCCAAGAGTAATAAGCTTCTCAACTTGTAACTTCCACGTATCACCGTGGAGAACTCAAACCGATGCACCAAATGCAATGGCAAGGGCACACGGAGTTCCCAAGTCCTTCTCTCTCAAATCCCACCGAAGCAACTAATGCTAGGGAGGAAAATGAGAGGAAGAACAAGAAGGAGAACACCAAGAACTCCAAGATCTAGATCCAAGGAGTTCCCCTCACATAGAGGAGAAAGTGATTGGTGGAAATGTGGATCTAGATCTCCTCTCTCTTTTCCCTCAAAAACTAGCAAGAAATCATGAAGGGATTGAGAGTTAGCAAGCTCGAAGAAGGTCAACAATGGGAAAAGAACATGAGCTAAAAGGATAAGGTTCATTGGGGGAAGAAGACCCCCTTTTATAGGTGGGCGAAAATCCAACCGTTACCCACCAACCAGCCCACGGCCAGCGGTACTACCGCGCCTGGACAGCGGTACTACTGCAAGGCCGCGCGGTACTACTGCTTGCATCCAAGCGGTACTACCGCATGGCTGTGCGGTACTACCGTACCGACCCACGGTACTGCCGCAACCCCAGCACAGAACCGATAAACAGACGCACAGGAGCTGGGGGCGGAACTTCCACACGCGCGGTACTACCGCGCCCCCCATGCGGTACTACCGCGAGGCAAAAGTCCCAACCAGGGGAAAAAGGAAACTTTCGAGCCTACTTCCACAAAGAAACAGAAGTAGCAAAAACCCGGCACAGTAGTACTGCCGAGGGGCGGTACTACTGCCTGACCGCATAGCGCGGTACTACCGCACGGTGAAAGCAGTACTACCGCGGTAGGTGCGGATGTAAAAAATTACATCCGCTCCTACTACCGCAAAGGGGCGGCACTAGCCTGGTGGCCAGCGGTAGTGCGGCTCCAGGGGAGCGGTACTACCGTGGGCACCTGCGGTACTATCGTGCCACTGCACGGTACTACTGCTGATGCCTACGGTACTACCGCTTTCTTGGGAGCAGTACTACCGCAACCAACAACGGCAGCCACACAAGGGAGGCAAGAAACGGAGGAAGCTCCAAGGAAGAAGGAGGGGAAAAGAAGGAGACGTGTACGTGATGAATCCACCCAAACCTTTCCAATGCGGACCCTGACAAGACCACACTCAAGAGAACAAGAACTGCCATAACTTCTGCATATGAGCTCCGAATTGAGCAAACTCAAGCTTGTTGGAAACAAGACGACGAGTAGCATCAAAACAGCGAGAAGAACCGGCAAAACCTCCAACAACGAAATAGAGGAGTGAAACCTCCAACCGAGAAGAACCGGCAAAACCTCCAACAACGAAAACATCATAGAGTATGCAAGCGAACTCCGTTTTCGATGAACTCAAGCTTGTCATCAAGATGACCAAAAGCTCTAAGACACTAAAAGAGAACCAAACAAGAACCAAGAAAGATGATGCAAGGATGCAATGGTTTGAGCTCTCAGCGAACGATACGATCAAGCTACTCATCGAGAGCCCCTCTTGATAGTACGGCAATCGATCCTATAACCCAGTCTCCCAACTACCATCATGAGACCGGTAAAATAGAAAACCTATCAAGGGCAAACCTTTGCCTTGCACATGATCCACTTGAGCTAGATGAAGACGATCTTGACTCCCTCAAGTTGGACCACCTTTCTTGATTGGGTTGACTTGATGAAGACTAGTTGATTGCTCCCCATACTCCACTATGGCTGAGCCACTCTTCCGCACATCTTCACAAGTCCATTGTCACCACAAAGGACGGCAAGCTTCAAGCATTTGATCTCTTCGTGATGCTCCACTTGAACTTGCACACCGCAACCTAACCCCACAAAGAGCCCTCACGAAGACCATGGGTTAGTACACGAAGCGTAATTGACAATGCTTACCATACCATGGGATCACTTGATCCCTCCCGGTACATCTTCTACGCTTTGTGGGTTGGTCAACTTGATTCACTCTTTGACTTAGTCTTGATGAACCTCTCACAAGACCAATCTTTAGGTAATTCCTTGAATAGCACCTTGGTCGACACAAACTCTCCTTGAAACCAACACATGTACTCCAAGAAAAGCCTATGGACAAAAACCTTCAAATATAACTCAAGGCAACCATTAGTCCATAGAGATTGTCATCAATTACCAAAACCAAACATGGGGGCACCGCATGTTCTTTCACTAGGTGTCTCTCCTCACCAGGGATCTGTGCAGAGTAGCGACACACAAAGGGAAAGAGATCATCCGTGTTATCTGAGACTAACACAATGCCGCTCAAACACTTGGACAAGGGGATTGAAGTTTGCACAAAGTGTGTTTATAGAGGGATTAGACATGAAAAGTAGTTTTTACTCTCATTTCTTTTTTTATACGATGAGAATAAAACTCCGCTCACGAATTAACAGGCGGCTCCAAGGTTCCCCTGAAAAGAAATAAATGGGAATTGGCTTCCTCAACTCCCATTCCTCTTCTCACTTAAACTCGCATTCCCTTTAATCAAACAATGGACTTTCAATCTCATCGTCCCTCAACTCTCATTCCTCATCTCTAATTTCTCCGAACCAAACACGCTGTCAGTTGTTACGAAGCCATAAAAAGAGAAGTTATCAATGGCCTTACCCGCAAAAAAATCAATGACCTAGGAGATTGTCAAGAGATGATGGTGTCTTGCAGGCGTTACATGGGTCATGGTTAGAAAGATGGCGAAAATAACTAAAGGTCATGTTGCGGTCGCTAAGGAGTCTTGAGCAATCATAGTGGGCCCTTTGCAAGATGTACAGTGAGATTACATTTAGAATTTTAAAATGTTTGAGAATGAGAAAGGATAAGTCGAATGCACAAGATTGTGGATTACATAGAAGGACAACATCTATCATCATGTTGAAATTGCAATTCGTTTACCCTCTTCTGCTATGCCATAGAACTGAAATAATTGGTTGGTAAAAAAAACTAAAAATCTAAAATCAAAACCATGAGTTTGAACTGGAGTCACATACTTGTATTTATAATTTGTGTTTTTACAAGAGTGTTATTCTCACAAGAGGGTAGCACTATTTTTTTTGCGATTGGTCTCACATCTAATAAAAATAACATTTGTTTAGTTATATTATATCTTTTGAAATATGGCTAGTCCTACATGTGGATAAAAGTATATATTTTTTTATTTTTTTATGTGGTCCCACATGTAAACTTGTCATCAACTCCAACCTTTATATATAAATAAAAAAATATCTTATTCATGTTTCTAAAACATTAGATTCAATTGATCATCGTCCCATCCTGACTCCTTAATAACCCAACACCAAAATGCAGTACTGTTGCAACTTCTGATAAACTTTATAATCGATCTGTGTCTTTTTCCAAAACATAAAACCAATGTGCAATTTCAAGTTTTTTTAGGGAAGACCAAAGGACATATATTAAGGGAAAACTTTGTTTTTGCCACTCTAGTTTTTTCCAACTTTGCTTAAGCCACTCTAGAATTTGACATTTCACTTTTGCCACTCTTAGATTTTGACAATATATCACTTTTGCCATTCCGTGGCAAAAGCAAAAAATTTAGAGTGGCAATTGTGATACATGTCAAAAGCTAAGGGTGGCAAAAGTGAAATGAAAAATTATCGTTTTTGCCACGGAATGGCATTTGTGATGCATTGTCAAAAGCTAAGAGTGGCAAAAGTGAGATGTCAAATTCTAGAGTGGCATAAGCAAAGTTGGCAAAAACTAGAGTGGCAAAAACAAAATTTTCCCATATATTAAAGTCGAACAATCCTTACAAGGACATTTATAATAAAAGATGCACAAATCCTTGGTAAAATCGAGTCATCTTCTTGCATTTGGTGATGACGCGTCGTGAGTGAAACTCGATTCCTCTTTCCACCTGGTAAACACCATCGGAATAGGGGTGTTGTTGACAAGTGATCGAGAAATCGCCAGAGCCAAAAGACACTAGTGATGGCGATTTGGAAAATAAACCGTCATCCTGCAGAAAAAAGGGATCTCTCTGGATTCAATCGGACAAATCCAAGAAGGCCTAACCTGCTGGCCAAACATAGTCAATAGGAGGAGCCAAAAGATGAAGACACGAAGCATTGTAGTCACTCCATGAGAAGACACCTCCGAAGACCACATGCATAAACGAAAACACAACTACATCCACCACCCCAGAAGAGCAACGACCAAACTATCATCTGCCCTCCTCTATGCCGCCAATGAGGTGGACTAGGAGTTTAGGAAACCTTATTCTTGGTTCGCATGGCGGCATGGCACCGACGTCGCCACCGCGAGGAAACAAAACTCTAAACCTAAGGCCAACTCAAGCGCGCCGATTCAAATGGACACATATATCGTCTGTTTTTAGTCAGTTTGGATCGGTGTTTTTGTCCGACAGCCCGTAGGTGCGCCCAACGCAGGCTGGCACATTTCAGGTTGGGCAGACATTGGAATTAGAAAATATAAACAACTGGCAAAAGTTCATCTCATACATTGAGTAAAACTAATAAAAACATTAAAGTAAGGACCACGAAACTAGGCATCGTCCTCCTCCTCCTCCTTGGTCAGGTTGAGTACAACGACGCCAGCATCCAGGGGAAGGCCTTCTGGAAGGTTGCCAGCGCCGAATCCAGCTACGCCACCAACTCGACCGATTGTTGTGCCGCTTGCTAGACCGCATACTGGTGTGTCACCTGCTGCTACTCCACCTGCCACTCGGCCTCCAATGCGTGCTCTGTCGCCTGCCACTCTTCCTCCAACTCCGCCGCTCTGCCTCCAACAGGTACTGCATGGCCTCCTCGTCGGTCACGCCCACTCACACGGTCAGGCATGACACGTACACCAGCACCATAGTCGTCCACGACCACGACTGCCCTAGTGCACTCGACGGTGCTAGTGGCGGTGGGGGTGCGCTGGCTTCCACTCCGCGGTTGACTCGGCCATGGCCTGCGCAAGGTCAGGCCACCTGGCCATCTCATGGAGCTTGAACTCCTCATAGGCCCTTCTTGTGGCCTCCTCGAGGGCTGTAGTGTAGGAGGGCTCCTCTCCTGGCCCTCCTCCTTCACCACCACCGGCGTGTTGGGGAACATAGTAATTTCAAAAAAAATTCCTACGCACACGCAAGATCATGGTGATGCATAGCAACGAGAGGGGAGAGTGTGATATACGTACCCTTGTAGATCGACAACGGAAGCGTTTGGTTGATGTAGTCGTATGTCTCCACGGCCCGACCGGTCAAGCACCGAAACTACGGCACCTCCGAGTTCTAGCACACGTTCAGCTCGATGACGATCCCCGTACTCCGATCCAGCAAAGTGTCGGGGAAGAGTTCCGTCAGCACGACGGCGTGGTGACGATCTTGATGCACTACCGTCGCAGGGCTTCGCCTAAGCACCGCTACAATATTATCAAGGACTATGGTGGAGGGGGCACCGCACACGGCTAAGAATATGATCACACGGCTCAACTTGTGTGTCTAGGGGTGCCCCCCTGCCCCCGTATATAAAGGAGCAAGGGGAGGAGGCCGGCCGGCCCCTATAGGCGCGCCAGGAGGAGTCCTCCTCCTAGTAGGAGTAGGACTCCTACTAGGAGGGGGGAAGAAGTGGGGAGGGAGAGGGAAAGGGGGGGCGCCGCCCCCCTCTCCTAGTCCAATTCGGACCAGGGGGAGGAGGCGCGCAGCCCACCTCTGGCTGCCCCTCTCTCTCTCCACTAAGGCCCATATGGCCCATTACTTCTCCCGGGGGGTTCCGGTAACCCTCCGGCTCTCCGGTTTTCTTCGAAATCACCCGGAACACTTCCGGTGTCCGAATATAGCCGTCCAATATATCAATCTTTATGTCTCGACCATTTCGAGACTCCTCGTCATGTCCGTGATCACATCCAGGACTCCGAACTAACTTCGGTACATCAAAACTCATAAACTCATAATATAACTGTCATCGAAACCTTAAGCGTGCGGACCCTACGGGTTCGAGAACAATTTAGACATGACCGAGACACGTCTCCGGTCAATAACCAATAGCGGAACCTGGATGCTCATATTGGCTCCTACATATTCTACGAAGATCTTTATCGGTCAGACCGCATAACAACATACGTTGTTCCCTTTGTCATCGGTATGTTACTTGCCCGAGATTCGATCATCGGTATCTTAATACCTAGTTCAATCTCGTTACCGGCAAGTCTCTTTACTCGTTCCGTAATACATCATCTCACAACTAACTCATTAGTTGCAATGCTTGCAAGGCTTATGTGATGTGCATTACCGAGAGGGCCCAGAGATACCTCTCCGACAATCGGAGTGACAAATTCTAATCTCGAAATACGGCAACCCAACATGTACCTTTGGAGACACCTGTAGAGCTCCTTTATAATCACCCAGTTACGTTGTGACGTTTGGTAGCACACAAAGTGTTCCTCCGGCAAACGGGAGTTGCATAATCTCATAGTCATAGGAACATGTATAAGTCATGAAGAAAGCAATAGCAACATACTAAATGATTGGGTGCTAAGCTAATGGAATGGGTCATGTCAATCACATCATTCTCCTAATGATGTGATCCCGTTAATCAAATAACAACTCTTTTGTTTATGGTTAGGAAACATAACCATCTTCGATTAACGAGCTAGTCAAGTAGAGGCATACTAGTGACACTCTGTTTGTCTATGTATTCACACATGTATTATGTTTCCGGTTAATACAATTCTAGCATGAATAATAAACATTTATCATGATATAAGGAAATAAATAATAACTTTATTATTGCCTCTAGGGCATATTTCCTTCAGTCTCCCACTTGCACTAGAGTCAATAATCTAGTTCACATCGCCATGTGATTCAACACTAAGAGTTCACATCACCATGTGATTAACACCCATAGTTCACATCGTCATGTGACCTATACCCAAAGGGTTTACTAGAGTCAATAATCTAGTTCACATCATTTATGTGATTAACACCCAAAGAGTACTAAGGTGTGATCATGTTTTGCTTGTGAGATAATTTTAGTCAACGGGTCTGTCACATACAGATCCGTAAGTATTTTGCGAATTCTATGTCTACAATGCTCTGCATGGAGCTACTCTAGCTAATTGCTCCCACTTTCAATATGTATCTAGATCGAGACTTAGAGTCATCCAGATCCGTGTCAAAACTTGCATCGACGTAACTTTTTACGACGAACCTTTTGTCACCTCCATAATCGAGAAATATTTCCTTATTCCACTAAGGATAATTTTGACCAATGTCTAGTGATCTACTCTTAGATCACTATTGTACTCCCTTGCTTAACACAGTGTAGGGTATACAATAGATCTGGTACACATCATGGCATACTTTATAGAACCTATGGCTGAGGCATAGGGAATGACTTTCATTCTCTTTCTATCTTCTGCCGTGGTCGGGCTTTGAGTCTTACTCAATTTCATACCTTGTAACACAGCCAAGAACTCTTTCTTTGACTGTTCCATTTTTGAACTACTTCAAAATATTGTCAAGGTATGTACTCATTGAAAAAACTTATCAAGCGTCTTGATCTATCTCTATAGATTTTGATGCTTAATATGTAAGCAGCTTCACCGAGGTCTTTCTTTGAAAAACTTCTTTAAAAACACTCCTTTATGCTTTGCAGAATAATTCTACATTATTTCCGATCAACAATATGTCATTCACATATACTTATCAGAAATGCTGTAGTGCTCCCACTCACTTTCTTGTAAATACAGGCTTCACCGCAAGTCTGTATAAAACTATATGCTTTAATCATACTATCAAAGCGTTTATTCCAACTCCGAGAGGCTTGCACCAGTCCATAAATGGATCGCTGGAGCTTGCACACTTTGTTAACACCTTTAGGATTGACAAAACCTTCTAGTTGCATCATATACAACTCTTCTTTAAGAAATCCATTAAGGAATGCAGTTTTGTTTATCCATTTGCCAGATTTCATAAAATGCGGCAATTGCTAACATGATTCGGACAGACTTAAGCATATATACGAGTGAGAAAATCTCATCGTAGTCAACACCTTGAACTTGTCGAAAACCTTTTGCGACAATTCTAGCTTTGTAGATAGTAACACTATCAGCGTCCGTCTTCCTCTTGAAGATCAATTTATTTTCTATGGCTTGCCGATCATCGGGCAAATCCATCAAAGTCCATACCTTGTTCTCATACATGGATCATATCTCAGATTTTATGGCCTCAAACCATTTCGCGGAATCTGGGCTCATCATCGCTTCCTCATAGTTCGCAAGTTCGTCATGGTCTAGTAACATGACTTCCAGAACAGGATTACCGTACCACTCTGGTGCGGATCTCACTCTGGTTTACCTATGAGATTCGGTAGTAACTTGATCTGAAGTTACATGATCATCATCATTAGCTTCCTCACTAATTGGTGTAGTAGTCACAAGAAAAGATTTCTGTGATGAACTACTTTCCAATAAGGGAGAAGGTACAATTACCTTATCAAGTTTTCTACTTTCCTCCCACTCACTTCTTTCGAGAGAAACTCCTTCTCTAGAAAGGATCCATTCTTAGCAACGAATGTCTTGCCTTCGGATCTATGATAGAAGGTGTACCCAATAGTTTCCTTTGGGTATCCTATGAAGACATATTTCTCTGATTTGGGTTTGAGCTTATCAGGATGAAACTTTTTCGTATAAGCATCACAATCCCAAACTTTAAGAAACGACAACTTTGGTTTCTTGCCAAAACACAGTTCAGATTGTGTCGTCTCAACGGACTTAGATGGTGCCCTTTTAAACGTGAATGCAGCTGTCTTTAATGCATAACCCCAAAACGATAGTGGTAGATCGATGAGTGACATCTTAGATCGCACCATATCTAATAAAGTACGGTTATAATGTTCGGACACACCATTATGCTGTGGTGTTCCAGGTGGCGTGAGTAGTAAAACTATTTCACATTGTTTTAACTGAAGGCCAAACTTGTAACTCAAATGTTTTACCTCTGCGATCATATCGTAGAAACTTTTATTTTCTTGTTACGATGATTCTCCACTTCACTCTGAAATTCTTTGAACTTTTCAAATATTTCAGACTTGTGTTTCATTAAGTAGATATACCCATATCTGCTCAAATCATCTGTGAAGGTCAGAAAATAATGATACCCGCCGCGAGCCTTAACACTCATCGGATCTCATACATCAGTATGTATTATTTCCAATAAGTCAGTTGCTCGCTCCATAGTTTCGGAGAACGGCGTTTTAGTCATCTTGCCCATGAGGCATGGTTCACAAGCATCAACTGATTCATAATCAAGTGATTCCAAAAACCCATTAGCATGGAGTTTCTTCATGCGCTTTACACCAATATGACCTAAACGGCAGTGCCACAAATAAGTTGCACTATCATTATTAACTTTGCATCTTTTGGTTTTAATATTATGATTATGTGTATCACTATGATCGAGATCCAACGAACTATTTTCATTGGGTGTGTAACCATATAAGGTTTTATTCATGTAAACAGAACAACAATTTATTCTCTTACTTAAATGAATAACCGTATTACAATAAACATGATCAAATCATATTCATGCTCAACGCAAACACCAAATAACACTTATTCAGGTTCAACACTAATCCCGAAAGTATAGGGAGTGTGCGATGATGATCATATCAATCTTGGAACCACTTCCAACACACATCGTCACTTCACCCTTAACTAGTCTCTGTTTATTCTGCAACTCCCGTTTCGAGTTATTAATCTTAGCAACTGAACTAGTATCAAATACTGAGGGGTTGCTATAAACACTAGTAAAGTACACATCAATAACATGTATATCAAATATACTTATGTTCACTTTGCCATCCTTCTTATCTGCCAATCACTTGGGGTAGTTCCGCTTCCAGTGACCAGTCCCTTTGCAGTAGAAACACTTAGTCTCAGGCTTAGGACCAGACTTGGTCTTCTTCACTTGAGCAGCAACTTGCTTGCTGTTCTTCTTGAAGTTCCCCTTCTTCCCTCTGCCCTTCTCTTGAAACTAGTGGTCTTGTCTACCATCAACACTTGATGTTTTTCTCGATTTCTACCTTCGTCAATTTCCGCATTACGAAGAGCTTGGGAATCATTTCCGTTATCCCTTGCATATCATAGTTCATCATGAAGTTCTACTAACTTGGTGATGGTGACTAGAGAATTCTGTCAATCACTATCTTATCTGGAAGATTAACTCCCACTTGATTCAAGCGATTGTAGTACTCAGACAATCTGAGCACATGCTCACTAGTTGAGCGATTCTCCTCCATCTTTTAGCTATAGAACTTGTTGGAGACTTCATATCTCTCAACTCGGGTATTTGCTTGAAATATTAACTTCAACTCCTGGAACATCTCATATGGTCCATGACGTTCAAAATGTCTTTGAAGTCCCGATTCTAAGCCATTAAGCATGGTGCACTAAACTATCAAGTAATCATCATATTGAGCTAGCCAAACGTTCATAACGTCTGCATATGCTCCTGCAATAGGTCTGTCACCTAGCGGTGCATCAAGGACATAATTCTTCTGTGCAGCAATGAGGATAAACCTCAGATCACGGATCCAATCCGCATCATTGCTACTAACATCTTTCAACACAATTTTCTCTACGAACATATCAAAATAAACACAGGGAAGCAACAACGCGAGCTATTGATCTACAACATAATTTGCAAAATACTACCAGGACTAAGTTCATGATAAATTTAAGTTCAATTAATCATATTACTTCAGAACTCTCACTTAGATAGACATCCCTCTAATCCTCTAAGTGATTACGTGATCCAAATCAACTAAACCATGTCCGATCATCACGTGAGATGGAGTAGTTTCATTGGTGAACATCACTATGTTGATCATATCTACTATATGATTCACGCTCGACCTTTCGGTCTCCATGTTCCGAGGCCATATCTGTATATGCTTGGCTCGTCAAGTATAACCTGAGTATTCCGCGTGTGCAACTGTTTTGCACCCGTTGTATTTGAACGTAGAGCCTATCACACCCGATCATCACGTGGTGTCTCAGCACGAAGAACTTTCGCAACGGTGCATACTCAGGGAGAACACTTCTTGATAATTAGTGAGAGATCATCTTATAATGCTACCGTCAATCAAAGCAAGATAAGATGCATAAAAGATAAACATCAGATGCAATCAATATAAGTGATATGATATGGCCATCATCATCTTGTGCCTGTGATCTCCATCTTCGAAGCACCGTCGTGATCACCATCGTCACCGGCACGACACCTTGATCTCCATCGTAGCATCATTGTCGTCTCGCCAGTCTTATGCTTCCACGACTATCGCTACCGCATAGTGATAAAGTAAAGCATTACAGCGCGATTGCATTGCATACAATAAAGCGACAACCATATGGCTCCTGCCAGTTGCCGATAACTCGGTTACAAAACATGATCATCTCATACAATAAAATTCAGCATCATGTCTTGACCATATCACATCACAACATGCCCTGCAAAAACAAGTTAGACGTCATCTACTTTGTTGTTGCAAGTTTTACGTGGCTGCTACGGGCTTAAGCAAGAACCAATCTTACCTACGCATCAAAACCACAACGATAGTTTGTCAAGTTGGTGCTGTTTTAACCTTCACAAGGACCGGGCGTAGCCACAATCGGTTCAACTAAAGTTGGAGAAACTGTCACCCGCAAGCCACCTATGTGAAAAGCACGTCGGGAGAACCGGTCTCGCGTAAGCGTACGTGTAATGTCGGTCCGGGCCGCTTCGTCCAACAATACCGCCGAACCAAAGTATGACATGCTGGTAAGCAGTATGACTTATATCGCCCACAACTCACTTGTGTTCTACTCGTGCATATAACATCAACATATAAAACCTAGGCTCTGATACCACTGTTGGGGAACGTAGTAATTTCAAAAAAATTCCTACGCACACGCAAGATCATGGTGATGCATAGCAACGAGAGGGGAGAGTGTGATATACGTACCCTTGTAGATCGACAACGGAAGCGTTTGGTTGATGTAGTCGTATGTCTCCACGGCCCGACCGATCAAGCACCGAAACTACGGCACCTCCGAGTTCTAGCACACGTTTAGCTCGATGATGATCCCCGGACTCCGATCCAGCAAAGTGTCGGGGAAGAGTTCTGCCAGCACGACAGCGTGGTGACGATCTTGATGCACTACCGTCACAGGGCTTCGCCTAAGCACCGCTACTATATATCGAGGACTATGGTGGAGGGGGGCACCGCACACGGCTAAGAATATGATCACATGACTCAACTTGTGTGTCTAGGGGTGCCCCCTGCCCCCGTATATAAAGGAGCAAGGGGAGGAGGCCGGCTGACCCCTATAGGCGCGCCAGGAGGAGTCCTCCTCCTAGTAGGAGTAGGACTCCTACTAGGAGGGGGAAAGAAGTGGGGAGGGAGAGGGAAAGGGGGGGCGCCGCCCCCCTCTCCTAGTCCAATTCGGACCAGGGGGGAGGAGGGGCGCAGCCCACCTCTGGCTGCCCCTCTCTCTCTCCACTAAGGCCCGTATGGCCCATTACTTCTCCCGGGGGGGTTCCGGTAACCCTCCGGCTCTCCGGTTTTCTCCGAAATCACCCGGAACACTTCCGGTGTCCGAATATAGCCGTCCAATATATCAATCTTTATGTCTCAGCCATTTCGATACTCCTCGTCATGTCCGTGATCACATCCGGGACTCCGAACTAACTTCGGTACATCAAAACTCATAAACTCATAATATAACTGCCATCGAAACCTTAAGCGTGCGGACCGTACGGGTTCGAGAACAATGTAGACATGACCGAGACACGTCTCCGGTCAATAACCAATAGCGGAACCTGGATGCTCATATTGGCTCCTACATATTCTACGAAGATCTTTATCGGTCAGACCGCATAACAACATACGTTGTTCCCTTTGTCATCGGTATGTTACTTGCCCGAGATTCGATCGTCGGTATCTTAATACCTAGTTCAATCTCGTTACCGGCAAGTCTCTTTACTCATTCCATAATACATCATCTCACAACTAACTCATTAGTTGCAATGCTTGCAAGGCTTATGTGATGTGCATTACCGAGAGGGCCCAGAGATACCTCTCCGACAATCGGAGTGACAAATCCTAATCTCGAAATACGCCAACCCACCATGTACCTTTGGAGACACCTGTAGAGCTCCTTTATAATCACCCAGTTACGTTGTGACGTTTGGTAGCACACAAAGTGTTCCTCCGGCAAACGGGAGTTGCATAATCTCATAGTCATAGGAACATGTATAAGTCATGAAGAAAGCAATAGCAACATACTAAATGATCGGGTGCTAAGCTAATGGAATGGGTCATGTCAATCACATCATTCTCCTAATGATGTGATCCCGTTAATCAAATAACAACTCTTTTGTTTATGGTTAGGAAACATAACCATCTTCGATTTACGAGCTAGTCAAGTAGAGGCATACTAGTGACACTCTGTTTGTCTATGTATTCACACATGTATTATGTTTCCGGTTAATACAATTCTAGCATGAATAATAAACATTTATCATGATATAAGGAAATAAATAATAACTTTATTATTGCCTCTAGGGCATATTTCCTTCACGGCGGTGGTGGAGCACGTGCACTGGGCACACCCAAGCTCGACTGGCGGCACAAGTCGTGCTCGGTGAGTCCACTATGTAGTTTGGGTGGCGGCGGCAAGGGTTGGTGTCAGGCGGCTGGGGGCGAGAGGAAGAAGAGAAGTGGACAGGATGCCCCCCACAGCACGTGTGGCATTAAAAAAGATGTGTGTGCACTGTTTTTCGTGGCTAACATGTGGGCCCGAGCGCACACATGCAATTTAATATAACTGGCGGCGGTGGACACCAAATGGATGAGTGGCGTGTCCGTCTCATGTCCATGTGCACGCAAATCGGGCCCAAATTTAGGGCAGAAAATGCGTCACACGGATACCGAACAAACAATATTTGGGTATGCATTCACGCATTAGGCCATGGTCGTTGGCCTCGGGGATCCAAACGGACCAAAGAAAAAGAAATGAGTCGTTGTGCTGGAGTTTCCTAAGGACGCATTTGGTTTCCTGCATCGAACCCAACCAGGCCCGTGTAGGAAAATTTGGACATGTTTGCTTGGATGGGTCGCATCAAAATGTTGGCCCACACAAACCTTAAAGCACCTCTGGGGCTGGCTCTAGGGGAATGATTGAATCGGCTGTTTTTTCACAGCCAAACCCGAACAATGTAACTCGTGGCATGTGGTGTCGTGGTTCTAAGCCTGATAGTAGAATAGGGGGTAGGAATGTAGAGGCAAGATCCTAGCTATGGAGGAGTTTTACACGCGCGTTTTACGAGTTCAGGCCCTTCTCGGAGGAAGTAACAACCCTACGTCTCGGAGCCCGGAGGCGGTCGACTGGATATATGCATGTGAATTACAAAAGGTGCGAACCCTTGTCCCGGAGGAGGGGGTGGATTATATAGAGTGCGCCAGGACCCCAGCCAGCCCACGTTACAAAGGGTTCAATGCACATTAAGGCAGGGCGTTACTGGTAACGCTAGTAATAAAGAGATATAAATGATCTTTAAGGTTACAGAGTGAATGACCGACCATTGTCATCCTGAGTGACGTTAGGCCTCCTACACTTCGAGTGGTTTCTTGTATCGTTGAGTGGTTGTTCGCATAGTCGAGTGTCTTCTATACTGTCGAGTGAAACATAGCTTCACGGTCGAGTGGATGATGATTTTGCTTCGACCGCTTCTGGTTCCTTTAGAGATGTCCTTGGGGAGGGTATCTTGGACAGATCCATGACCCTACCCTAGGTACATAGCTTCATCATTAGCCCCCGAATGGATCAGGGTTTGAGTGAGGAAGGAGTTGGGAACACTTCTGACTCATTCTTTGTGCTATGAGTATAACTTGTTTTGGAACAATGAATCGAGGAGACAACATCAACTTCTTTTTCAATCGCCTTGGTCCATTCTTAGTTTTTGTCGAGTGAACTTTCACGGTAGAATTCCGAATGATAACGTGGAGGATGTTTTCAGTCTGACCAGTTGCTCTGCTCTCCGCAGATTTCACGGGATTCGAATTTCGGGAAGCGCGCCAGACGGGCGAGGCCGTGGTAATCGGGATGGATTAGGCAGGTCTCCTCGATCTCCGCGCCACCTTTTTCGCCACGTACTACGCGCTCGACTGTTGCGGGATTTGTTTAGATCGTCTGGGCCTACCAGTCAGTAACTCGGGGAATGACCTTATATAAGGCACCAGATCGGGTCTCTGCACCATGCACTCCCATTCTCTTTTCTTCTTCCTCCGACCTCTCCGCCATGCTCGCTTCTGCTCTCGTTGCCGAACCCTCGCTCGAACTCGATCCGCCGCCATGGGAAAAGAGAAGACGGTGGCACTGGAGCGCGCAAAGAAGGCGACCGCGAAGGCGAAGGGCAAGCAGACCAGCTGGGGCAGATCCTCGTCGAGATCCGGCCTACCGCCGGGCTGGATCCAGGGCGACTGGATCCGCTCGACGATCTGCCAAGACGACCTGGTGGAGGGGGGACTGATCCCCCACAAATCGGCGCGGCTCCCGGGGAGTGAGACCGAGCCGCAGCCAAGGGAGGGTGAGTGTGTTCTCCTCGCCACCCACGTCGATCGCAGATTTTCTATACCTCCCCATCCTTTCTTTTGGGCCTTTTTGAACTTCTTTGGGGCTCAGCTCCACCACTTCACTCCAAACACCATAGTCTATCTGGCTGCTTTTGTGTCAATGTGTGAAAATTTCTTGGGCTGTCGACCGCACTGGGGTCTCTTCAAACATATCTTCACCTGGCGCTCCCAGTCGGTCAAAAAGGCCAATCCGAGTGATGAGAGGACGCACGTGATCCAGATGTGCGGGGGCCTAGGGATCCAGATGAGGAACAAGAGCACCTTCCCGGCGATGATCCTTCCCGACTCGGTCCGCGGCTGGCAGTCGACTTGGTTTTACTGCAAGGATCAGCCGACCCTGGGTCAGTCGATTGGACTTCCTCCCTTTTCCCTGGCTCGAGTGGAGAAGCCCTCCTCCTTGAAAGTGGTTCCCGAAGAGAAGGCGTAGGTCAACGTGCTGGTCGAGCGGGTCGTCCAACTCGTCCGTGACGGGGTGACTGGGATGGACCTGCTGGACGTCTTTCTCGGTCGATGCATCCAACCGCTCCAGGCCCGTGATCATCCGATGCGGATCTACTCTGGACTCGAGGACTCCACTGGGATCCACCCAGAGGACGTCAGTGAGGACATCTTGGAGAAGTGGCTGATGGGAATCACTAGCAACAAAGACAACCCCCGGGGGTCTAGGAGGGTGGTTCCATTCGACCACTCGCGCCAGCCAGAGCAGGTATGATTCTGTTTTACCAAATATCTTTCCGATTCGCGGTGTGACACCTTGCTGATGGTCGACTGTACTCCTTTTGCTCGTTGTTCTTTCAGGCTCTCATTGACATGTACTCGATGACCAATGGAGTGCAGGAGCAAGACATCGAGGAGGGAGCGAGCGGGGGCGAGAGCGGCGAGTGGCACTCGGATGCAGAGGAGGACGAGGAGAGCGACGACTCGAGCGATGACGAAGAAGTCGACTCGCCTCCTCGCAGAGAGAGGAGATCCAAGCACGCACACGACCCGGCGAGCGCCCCGGACCTGGCGACCGCGCCGACTGGGCAGTCTTCGAAGCGCCCCCGGACGTCTTCTCCAGCGCTGATTGAGAAGTGTTGGGGAACGTAGTAATTTCAAAAAATTTCCTACGCACACGCAAGATCATGGTGATGCATAGCAATGAGAGGGGAGAGTGTGATCTACGTACCCTTGTAGACCGACATCGGAAGCGTTATGACAACGCGGTTGATGTAGTCGTACGTCTTCACGGCCCGACCGATCAAGCACCGAAACTACGGCACCTTCGAGTTTTAGCACACGTTCAGCTCGATGACGATCCCCGGACTCCGATCCAGCAAAGTGTCGGGGAAGAGTTCCGTCAGCACGACGGCGTGGTGACGATCTTGATGTTCTACCGTCGCAGGGCTTCGCCTAAGCACCACTACAATATTATCGAGGATTATGGTGGAAGGGGGCACCGCACACGGCTAAGAAGATGATCACGTGGATCAACTTGTGTGTCTAGGGTTGCCCCTGCCCCCGTATATAAAGGAGCAAGGGGAGGAGGCCGGCCGGCCCTATAGGCGTGCCAAGGAGAAGTCCTCCTCCTAGTAGGAGTAGGACTCCTACTAGGAGGGGGAAGGAATTGGGGAGGGAGAAGGAAAGGGGCGCGCCGCCCCCCTCTCCTAGTCCAATTCGGACCAGGGGGGAGGAGGCGCGCGGCCCACCCTGGCTGCCCTTCTCTTTCTCCACTAAGGCCCATATGGCCCATTACTTCTCCCGGGGGGGGGGGGGTTCCAGTAACCCTCCGGTACTCCGGTTTTCTCCGAAATCACCCGGAACACTTCCGGTGTCCGAATATAGCCGTCCAATATATAAATCTTTATGTCTCGACCATTTCGAGACTCCTCCTTATGTCCGTATCACATCCGGGACTCCGAACTAACTTCGGTACATCAAAACTCATAAACTCATAATATAACTGTCATCGAAACCTTAAGCGTGCGGACCCTACGGGTTCGAGAACAATGTAGACATGACCGAGACATGTCTCCGGTCAATAACCAATAGCGGAACCTGGATGCTCATATTGGCTCCTACATATTCTATGAAGATCTTTATCGGTCAGACCGCATAACAACATACATTGTTCCCTTTGTCATCGGTATGTTACTTGCCCGAGATTCGATCATCGGTATCTCAATACCTAGTTCAATCTCGTTACCCGCAAGTCTCTTTACTCGTTTCGTAATACATCATCTCGCAACTAACTCATTAGTTGCAAGGCTTATGTGATGTGCATTACCGAGAGGGCCCCGAGATACCTCTCTGACAATCGGAGTGACAAATCCTAATCTCGAAATACGCCAACCCAACATTTATCTTTGGAGACACCTGTAGAGCTCCTTTATAATCACCTAGTTACGTTGTGACATTTGGCAGCACACAAAGTGTTCCTCCAGTAAACGGGAGTTGCATAATCTCATAGTCACAGGAACATGTATAAGTCAGGAAGAAAGCAATAGCAACATACTAAACGATCGGGTGCTAAGCTAATGGAATGGGTCATGTCAATCACATCATTCTCCTAATAATGTGATCCCGTTAATCAAATGACAACACATGTCTATGGTTAGGAAACATAACCATCTTTGGTTAACGAGCTAGTCAAGTAGAGGCATACTAGTGACGTTTTAGTTTGTCTATGTATTCACACAAGTATTATGTTTCCGGATAATACAATTCTAGCATGAATAATAAACATTTATCATGATATAAGGAAATAAAATAAAAACGTTATTATTGCCTCTAGGGCATATTTCCTTCAGTCTCCCACTTGCACTAGAGTCAATAATCTAGATTACACAGTAATGATTCTAACACCCATGGAGCTTTGGTGCTGATCATGTTTTGCTCGTGGAAGAGGCTTAGTCAACGGGTCTGCAACATTCAGATCCGTAAGTATCTTGCAAATCTCTATGTCTCCCACCTGGACTAGATCCTGGATGGAATTGAAGCGTCTCTTGATGTGCTTGGTTCTCTTGTGAAATCTGGATTCCTTTGCCAAGGCAATTGCACCAGTATTTGCACAAAAGATTTTCATTGGACCCGATGCACTAGGTATGACACCTAGATCGGATATGATGTCCTTCATCCAGACTCCTTCGTTTGCTGCTTCCGAAGCAGCTATGTACTCCGCTTCACATGTAGATCCCGCCACAACGCTTTGTTTAGAACTGCACCACCTGACAGCTCCACCGTTTAATGTAAACACGTATCCGGTTTGCGATTTAGAATCGTCCGGATCAGTGTCAAAGCTTACATCAATGTAACCATTTACGATGAGCTCTTTGTCACCTCCATATATGAGAAACATATCCTTAGTACTTTTCAGGTATTTCAGGATGTTCTTGACCGCTGTCCAGTGATCCAGTCCTGGATTACTTTGGTACCTCCCTGCTAGACTTATAGCAAGACACACATCAGGTCTGGTACACAACATTGCATACATGATACAGCCTATGGCTGAAGCATAGGGAACATCTTTCATTTTCTCTCTATCTTCTGCATTGGTCGGGCATTGAGTCTTACTCAATTTCACACCTTGTAACACAGGCAAGAATCCTTTCTTTGCTTGATCCATTTTGAACTTCTTCAAAACTTTGTCAAGGTATGTGCTTTGTGAAAGTCCAATTAAGCGTCTTGATCTATCTCTATAGATCTTAATGCCCAATATGTAAGCAGCTTCACCGAGGTCTTTCATTGAAAAACTCTTATTCAAGTATCCCTTTATGCTATTCAGAAATTCTATATCATTTCCGATTAGTAATATGTCATCTACATATAATATCAGAAATGCTACAGAGCTCCCACTCACTTTCTTGTAAATACAGGCTTCTCCAAAAGTCTGTACAAAACCAAATGCTTTGATCACACTATCAAAGCGTTTATTCCAACTCCGAGAAGCTTGCACCAGTCCATAAATGGATCGCTGGAGCTTGCATACTTTGTTAGCTCCCTTTGGATCGACAAAACCTTCCGGTTGCATCGTATACAACTCTTCTTCCAGAAATCCATTCAGGAATGCAGTTTTGATATCCATCTGCCAAATTTCATAATTATAAAATGCGGCAATTGCTAACATGATTCGGACAGACTTAAGAATCGCTACGGGTGAGAAGGTCTCATCGTAGTAAATACCTTGAACTTGTCGAAAACCTTTTGCGAAAAGTCGAGCTTTGTAGACAGTAATATTACCGTCAGCGTCAGTCTTCTTCTTGAAGATCCATTTATTCTCAATTGCTTGCCGATCATTGGGCAAGTCAACCAAAGTCCATACTTTGTTCTCATACATGGATACCATCTCAGATTTCATGGCTTCAAGCCATTTTGCGGAATCTGGGCTCACCATCGCTTCTTCATAGTTCGTAGGTTCATCATGATCTAGTAGCGTGACTTCCAGAACAGGATTACCGTACCACTCTGGTGCGGATCTTACTCTGGTTGATCTACGAGGTTCAGTAGTATCTTGTTTTGAAGTTTCATGATCATCATCGTTAGCTTCCTCACTAATTGGTGTAGGTGTCACAGAAACTGGTTTCTGTGATGTACTACTTTCCAATAAGGGAGCAGGTATAGTTACCTCGTCAAGTTCTACTTTCCTCCCACTCACTTCTTTCGAGAGAAACTCCTTCTCTAGAAAGTTTCCGAATTTAGCAACAAAAGTCTTGCCTTCGGATCTGTGATAGAAGGTGTATCCAATAGTTTCCTTTGGATATCCTATGAAGACACATTTCTCCGATTTGGGTTCGAGCTTATTAGGTTGAAGCTTTTTCACATAAGCATCTCAGCCCCAAACTTTCAGAAACGACAAGTTTGGTTTCTTGCCAAACCACAGTTCATAAGGCGTCGTCTCAACGGATTTTGATGGTGCCCTATTTAACGTGAATGCGGCCGTCTCTAGAGCATATCCCCAAAACGATAGCGGTAAATCAGTAAGAGACATCATAGATCGCACCATATCTAGTAAAGTACGATTACGACATTTGGACACACCATTACGCTGTGGTGTTCCGGGTGGCGTGAGTTGCGAAACTATTCCGCATTGTTTCAAATGTACACCAAACTCGTAACTCAAATATTCTCCTCCATAATCAGATCGTAGGAATTTTATTTTCTTGTTATGATGATTTTCAACTTCACTCTGAAATTCTTTGAACTTTTCAAACGTTTCAAACTTATGTTTCATTAAGTAGATATACCCATATCTGCTTAAATCATCTGTGAAGGTGAGAAAATAACGATATCCGCCACGAGCCTCAACATTCATCGGTCCACATACATCTGTATGTATGATTTCCAACAAATCTGTTGCTCTCTCCACAGTACCGGAGAACGTCGTTTTTGTCATCTTACCCATAAGGCACGGTTCGCAAGTACCAAGTGATTCATAATCAAGTGGTTCCAAAAGTCCATCAGTATGGAGTTTCTTCATGCGCTTTACACCGATATGACCCAAACGGCAGTGCCACAAATAAGTTGCACTATCATTATCAACTCTGCATCTTTTGGCTTCAACATTATGAATATGTGTGTCACTACTATCGAGATTTAATAAGAATAGACCACTCTTTAAGGGTGCATGACCATAAAAGATATTACTCATATAAATAGAACAACCATTATTCTCTAATTTAAATGAATAACAGTCTCGCATCAAACAAGATCCAGATATAATGTTCATGCTTAATGCTGGCACCAAATAACAATTATTTAGGTCTAATACTAATCTCGAAGGTAGATGTAGAGGTAGCGTGCCGACCGCGATCACATCGACTTTGGAACCATTTCCCACGCGCATCGTCACCTCGTCCTTAGCCAATCTTCGCTTAATCCGTAGTCCCTGTTTCGAGTTGCAAATGTTAGCAACATAACCAGTATCAAATACCCAGGTGCTACTACGAGCATTAGTAAGGTACACATCAATAACATGTATATCACATATACCTTTGTTCACCTTGCCATCCTTCTTATCCGCCAAATACTTGGGGCAGTTCCACTTCCAGTGACCAGTCTGCTTGCAGTAGAAGCACTCAGTTTCAGGCTTAGGTCCAGGTTTGGGTTTCTTCTCTTGAGTAGCACCTTGCTTGCTATTCCTTTTGAAGTTCCCCTTCTTCTTTCCTTTGCCCTTTTTCTTGAAACTAGTGGTCTTGTTGACCATCAACACTTGATGCTCCTTCTTGATTTCTACCTCCGCAGCTTTCAGCATTGCGAAGAGCTCGGGAATAGTCTTATTCATCCCTTGCATATTATAGTTCATCACGAAGCTCTTGTACGTTGGTGGCAGTGATTGGAGAATTCTGTCAATGACGCAATCATCTGGAAGATTAACTCCCAATTGAATCAAGTGATTATTATACCCGGACATTTTGAGTATATGCTCACTGACAGAACTGTTCTCCTCCATCTTGCAGCTATAGAACTTATTGGAGACTTCATATCTCTCAATCCGGGCATTTGCTTGAAATATTAACTTCAACTCCTGGCACATCTCATATGCTCCATGACGTTCAAAACGTCGTTGAAGTCCCGATTCTAAGCCGTAAAGCATGGCACACTGAACAATCAAGTAGTCATCAGCTTTGCTCTACCAGACGTTCATAACATCTGGTGTTGCTCCAGCAGCAGGCCTGGCACCCAGCGGTGCTTCCAGGACGTAATTCTTCTGTGCAGCAATGAGGATAATCCTCAAGTTACGGACCCAGTCCGTGTAATTGCTACCATCATCTTTCAACTTTGCTTTCTCAAGGAATGCATTAAAATTCAACGGAACAACAGCACGGGCCATCTATCTACAATCAAACATAAACAAGCAAGATACTATCAGGCACTAAGTTCATGATAAATTTAGGTTCAATTAATCATATTACTAAAGAACTCCCACTTAGATAGACATCCCTCTAATCCTCTAAGTGATTACGTGATCCAAATCAACTAAACCATGTCCGATCATCACGTGAGATGGAGTAGTTTCATTGGTGAACATCACTATGTTGATCATATCTACTATATGATTCACGCTCGACCTTTCAGTCTCCGTGTTCCGAGGCCATATCTGTATATGCTTGGCTCGTCAAGTATAACCTGAGTATTCCGTGTGTGCAACTGTTTTGCACCCGTTGTATTTGAATGTAGAGCCTATCACACCCGATCATCACGTGGTGTCTCAGCAAGAAGAACTTTCGCAATGGTGCATACTCAGGGAGAACACTTCTTGATAATTAGTGAGAGATCATCTTAAAATGCTACCATCAATCAAAGCAAGATAAGATGCATAAAAGATAAACATCACATGCAATCAATATAAGTGATATGATATGGCCATCATCATCTTTTGCTTGTGATCTCCATCTTCGAAGCACCATCGTGATCACCATCGTCACCGGCGCGACACCTTGATCACTATCGTAGCATCGTTGTCGTCTTGCCAATCTTATGCTTCCACGACTATCGCTACCGCTTAGTGATAAAGTAAAGCATTACAGCGCAATTGCATTGCATACAATAATGCGACAACCATATGGCTCCTGCCAGTTGCCGATAACTTGGTTACAAAACATGATCATCTCATACAATAAAATTTAGCATCATGTCTTGACCATATCACATCACAACATGCCCTGCAAAAACAAGTTAGACGTCCTCTACTTTGTTGTTGCAAGTTTTACGTGGCTGCTACGGGCTTAAGCAAGAACCAATCTTACCTACGCATCAAAACCACAACGATAGTTTGTCAAGTTGGTGCTGTTTTAACCTTCGCAAGGACTGGGCGTAGCCACACTCGGTTCAACTAAAGTTGGAGAAACTGACACCCGCTAGCCACCTTTGTGCAAAGCACGTCGGGAGAACCGGTCTCGCGTAAGCATACGCGTAATGTCGGTCCGGGCTGCTTCGTCCAACAATACCGCCGAACCAAAGTATGACATGCTGGTAAGCAGTATGACTTATATCACCCACAACTCACTTGTGTTCTACTCGTGCATATAACATCAACACATAAAACCTAGGCTCAGATGCCACTGTTGGGGAACGTAGTAATTTCAAAAAATTTCCTACGCACACGCAAGATCATGGTGATGCATAGCAACGAGAGGGGAGAGTGTGATCTATGTACCCTTGTAGACCGACAGCGGAAGCGTTATGACAACGCGGTTGATGTAGTCGTACGTCTTCACGGCCCGACCGATCAAGCACCGAAACTACGGCACCTCCGAGTTTTAGCACACGTTCAGCTTGATGACGATCCCCGGACTCCGATCCAGCAAAGTGTCGGGGAAGAGTTCCGTCAGCACGACGGCGTGGTGACGATCTTGATGTTCTACCATCGCAGGGCTTCGCCTAAGCACCGCTACAATATTATCGAGGATTATGGTGGAAGGGGGCACCGCACACGGCTAAGAAAACAACCACGTGGATCAACTTGTGTGTCTAGGGGTGCCCCCTGCCCCCGTATATAAAGGAGCAAGGGGAGGAGGCCGGCCGGCCCTATAGGCGCGCCAAGGAGGAGTCCTCCTCCTAGTAGGGACTCCTACTAGGAGGGGAAGGAAGTGGGGAGGGAGAAGGAAAGGGGGCGCCGCCCCCCTCTCCTAGTCCAATTTGGACCAGGGGGGAGGAGGCGCGCGGCCCACCCTGGCTGCGCTTCTCT
>NC_041384.1:467409721-467471048 GCF_002162155.2 Triticum dicoccoides
GAGAACTCCCGTTTTCTCCGAAATCACCCGGAACACTTCCGGTGTCCGAATATTGCCGTCCAATATATCAATCTTTATGTATCGACCATTTTGAGACTCCTCATTATGTCCCTGATCACATCCGGGACTTCGAACAAACTTCGGTACATCAAAACTCATAAACTCATAATATAACTGTCATCGAAACCTTAAGCGTGCGGACCCTACAGGTTCGAGAACAATGTAGACATGACCGAGACATGTCTCCGGTCAATAACCAATAGCGGAACCTGGATGCTCATATTGGCTCCTACATATTCTACGAAGATCTTTATCGGTCAGACCGCATAACAACATACGTTGTTCCCTTTGTCATCGGTATGTTACTTGCCCGAGATTCGATCGTCGATATCTCAATACCTAGTTCAATCTCGTTACCGGCAAGTCTCTTTACTCGTTTCATAATACATCATCTCGCAACTAACTCATTAGTTGCAATGCTTGCAAGGCTTATGTGATGTGCATTACCGAGAGGGCCCAGAGATACCTCTCCGACAATTGGAGTGACAAATCCTAATCTCGAAATACGCCAACCCAACATTTATCTTTGGAGACACCTGTAGAGCTCCTTTATAATCACCCAGTTTGTGACGTTTGGTAGCACACAAAGTGTTCCTCCGGTAAACGGGAGTTGCATAATCTCATAGTCATAGGAACATGTATAAGTCATGAAGAAAGCAATAGCAACATACTAAACGACCGAGTGCTAAGCTAATGGAATGGGTCATGTCAATCACATCATTCTCCTAATAATGTGATCCCGTTAATCAAATGATAACACATGTCTATGGTTAGGAAACATAACCATCTTTGATTAATGAGCTAGTCAAGTAGAGGCATACTAGTGACATTTTAGTTTGTCTATGTATTAACACAAGTATTATGTTTTCGGATAATACGATTCTAGCATGAATAATAAACATTTATCATGATATAAGGAAATAAAATAATAACATTATTATTGCCTCTAGGGCATATTTCCTTCAAGAAGGCCCCAAAGCAGCCCAAGGTTGTGCCGCCTCCAGCTCCAAAAGCACCGAAGGCCACCTCCTCCAAACTGCCCAAGGCTTTGCCCAGGATCAAAGTGACTGTCCCTACCATCTCCGGGTAATCATCTGACTTGTTCTTTTCATCGACTCGAGCAATAGAACGTAACTGACTGAGTACGGACACTTGCAGTGTTGCTACATCGGGAACCTCTTCCCTCCAGTATTGAGACGAGGATATGGAAGACACGGTTACCTCCAACCCAGGTAGAAACTCTTATGATCTTGTTCTTGATTACTTGGTCGATTACATTCTAGTGGTTCACTTGGGGTCAACTGATCTGTCTTGCAGCTCCACCCAACGTCATCGATCTTCCAGATGACGATGAAGATGTGGCTCTTAAGCCCAGGAAGAGCAAAAAGGTAGCAGCTGGCAAGATGTCTCAGCAAGGGCCAACAACAACACCACCCGTTCGTCAATCTAAAGACGCGGGCAGGACCTTTGTAACCTTCGCTGCACCCTTGTTGAGTGAGCACCCTACACCGTCGACTGCACCGGTGATTCCTTCAGTCGTCCAACTCCACGCCACGGAGCTCCAAACTGCCACACCTGGGTCGTCTGCTCTCTTTTTCACCAGCTACCCCGTTCTAGACAACCAGTCGGAAGCGGCTGCGGAAGCCATCCGTCAGGCTAACGTGATGATGGAGCGGATGAAGACGGTGCATGAGAATAGCCAGGCTGCTTATGACGCCAGCGCTGCTCTCCGGGCCAATGTCCAGGTAAGTAGACTTTTTGGCTGACCTTGTTCTGTCAGGATATGCTATCTGAAACATTTTCTTCCATACAATCTCCTATTGTTTGCATCGAATCTGTACACCCACTGGGTGTTTTGTTGTATTTGGTATTTGCGTTCTTCCACTCGGTCTGGGCGAGTAGGATCTGAACCGGTGGGGGCATGCTAAGTGCACCCACTGGGTGTAGTCCCCGAGACCGCAGTCGACTGCTGGCAGTCGACTGGGGTCTGAGTTCTTTTTCTTTTCTGTTCTTCCACTCGACCCGGGCGGACCGGTCGAATGGGATCTGAACTAGTGGGGGCACGTCAAGTGCACCCACTGGGTGTAGTCCCTGAGACTGCAGTCGACTGCTGGCAGTCGGCCGGGGTCTGAATAGTTTTTTTTGACTTGACCCGGGCGGACCGATCAAGTTAGGTCTTAATCAGCGGGGGCACGTCAAGTGCACCCGCTGGGTGTAGCCCCCGAGACCGCAGTCGACTGTGTGCAGTCGGCTGGGGTCTAAGTGAACTTCTTTAAGTTTTATCCACTCGGAAGTGAACAACCTTTGATCTTGTCGATTGACACGTCTTTTGCCTTCTGTAGAAGTCTTGTACTCTCATTTCCAAGTTTGCTGAACTTGAGGAGAAGCAGAGGCAACTCAACCTTGACTTGGAGTTGGCCCAGCAGAATCTGAAGAAAGCTCAAGACGAAGCTGCTGGTATGGAAGGTAACTGCCTGTCGACTATCTTTTTAAAACATTTCTTCGAGCTCTTGTCTGATCCGATTGCTTCTTTTGCAGAGAAAATGAAGTTGGCTCCGGAGAAGAAGGACTCGGACCTTGCCGCTGCACAGAAGGAAGCCCAAGATAAAACTGCCCTCGCAGACCAGAAGCTGGCTTCAGTCGAAGCACTGGAAGGGGAGGTGACCAAGCTGAAGTCATGTCTCAACGAGTCTAACCGAGAGGTGAGTCATCTGAAGAAGGACAAAATTACCCTGAACGAAAAGCTGGAGTCTGTGGTCCACAAGAGGAATGACATGGAGGCTTATCTGAGAACTCTCGCCAAGAAGCTTTATCTTATGCTGGAAGGTAGTTCTTTTAAACCGACTGTGTTGATGCTTGTGAACGGATCCTGTCTGGTCGACTCACTAATTTTTGGCTGCAGAATTCTGCCAAGACTTTGACGAGGAAACTGGAAAGGTCGAGACGGGTCTGGACCCTATCGCTTCTCCAGTCTGTGACAAAACTGCAATGAACATGCTCCGACTGGAGTCTCATGTCGCGAGTGTCACAAGCTACCTCGCGCGCCTGAAGGAGGCAGTCTCACGAGTCGACACATTGCTCTGGCCAAGGGCGATGCTTCAAAATGACCTAGAATCCCTGATGGCTCGACTCAACGAGATCCCTGACCGAGTGCAGGAATGGAAGAAGTCCTCCGCCCGGTGTGGTGCTGACGTGGCGCTGTCCTTGGTGCGAATCCACTGCAAGGAAGCTCGTGAAGACAAGCTAGTGGCGATCAAGGTCGCTAACACCAAAAGGCATGACTTCCAGTCCTTCATGGAGACTTTCATCGCTGCTGCCACTCGGATCGCGGATGGGATCAACCTGGACGAATTTGTCGAGCCTGTCAGCCCTCCTCCTGCCGAGTGAACAAACTTATGAGACTTGAATCTGCTTTAAATTTGCCTTGGAATGCCGAGTGGTTGCTGTAACCGTTAAACTCCTTCGGGCTTGATGCTCGAATACTTTTGATTCGCTGCTTGGAACTTTAGGATTTATCTGAATTTGGTTTATTTCTGAATATGCTTGTGTTTTGCCTTCAAGTGGACTTTGTTCTTCACTCGGAATAATCTTTGCACTGGAGATGCAGCTCTGAGGTGGCGACTCCAGTCGACCTACGCTTCATCATCCTTGCGGATAGGGATGGAGCGCACATTGTATTTGTGGCGTAGTCCCGAAGGAGAAGGTTGCAGTCGACTTGCACCTCATCCCCTTTGCGGATAGGGATGGAGCGCATGTTGTACTTGTGGCGTAGCTCCAAAGGGGAAGGTTGCAGTCTACCTACACCTCGTCATCCTTGCAGATAGGGATGGAGCGCACGTTGTACTTGTGGCGTAGCTCCGAAGGAGAAGGTTGCAGTCGACCCGCACCTCGTCGTCCTTGCGGATAGGGATGGAGCGCACGTTGTACTTGTGGCGTAGCTCCGAAGGAGAAGGTTGCAGTCGACCTGCACCTCGTCGTCCTTGCGAATAGGGATGGAGCGCACGTTGTACTTGTGGCGCAGCTCCGAACCTCCGAGTGGGAGGGTTGCTCTCCACTCGGTAGGATTTTACAAACTTAGGCGAAACGGATTCGCGGCTAAGCCTCCCGAGTGAGAGGCTTACCCATCACTCGGTAGGATTTTCTTTCGAACTTAGGCGAAACGGATTCGCAGCTAAGCCCACCCACTTGGGGATTTTAGAGGTAAATAAAAGCAACAACAATCATGCGAGAAGACTGAAAAGCTCTGTCTTTGACGAACAAATTACAAAGGTGTTGGGTTTCGTAGTAATTTCAAAAAATTTCCTACGCACACGCAAGATCATGGTGATGCATAGCAACGAGAGGGGAGAGTGTGATCTACGTACCCTTGTAGATTGACAACGGAAGCGTTAGCACAATGTGGTTGATGTAGTCGTACGTCTTCACGGCCCGACCGATCAAGCACCAAAACTACGGCACCTCCGAGTTCTAGCACACGTTCAGCTCGATGAAGATCCCTGGACTCCGATCCAGCAAAGTGTCGGGGAAGAGTTCCGTCAGCACGACGGCGTGGTGACGATCTTGATGTACTACCGTCGCAGGGCTTCGCCTAAGCGCCGCTACAATATTATCAAGGACTATGGTGGAAGGGGGCACCGCACACGACTAAGAATATGATCACGTGGATCAACTTGTGTGTCTAGGGGTGCCCCCTGCCTTCGTATATAAAGGATCAAAGGGGGGGTGCGGCCGGCCAGGGAGGGCGCGCCAGGAGGAGTCCTACTCCCTCCGGGAGTAGGATTCCCCCCCTTTCCTAGTTGGAATAGCATTCAGGAGGGGGGAAAGAGGAGAGAGAGAAGGAAGGGGGGCGCCGGGCCCCTCTCCTTGTCCTATTCGGACTAGGGGGGAGGGGCGCGCGGCCCAGCCCTGGCCACCTCTCCTCTCTTCCACTAAAGCCCACTAAGGCCCATATACCTCCCGGGGGGTTCCGGTAACCTCCCGGTACTCCGGTAAAATCCCGATTTCACCCGGAACACTTCCGATATCCAAATATAGGCTTCCAATATATCAATCTTTATGTCTCGACCATTTCGAGACTCCTCGTCATGTCCGTGATCACATCCGGAACTCCGAACAAACTTCGGTACATCAAAACTCATAAACTCATAATATAACTGTCATCGAAACCTTAAGCGTGCGGACCCTACGGGTTCGAGAACAATGTAGACATGACCGAGACACGTCTCCGGTCAATAACCAATAGCGGAACCTGGATGCTCATATTGGCTCCTACATATTCTACGAAGATCTTTTATCGGTCAGACCGCATAACAACATACGTTGTTCCCTTTGTCATCGGTATGTTACTTGCCCGAGATTCGATCATCGGTATCTCAATACCTAGTTCAATCTCGTTACCGCAAGTCTCTTTACTCGTTCCGTAATACATCATCTCACAACTAACTCATTAGTTGCAATGCTTGCAAGGCTTATGTGATGTGCATTACCGAGAGGGCCCAGAGATACCTCTCTGACAATCGGAGTGACAAATCCTAATCTCGAAATACGCCAACCTAACATCTACCTTTGGAGACACCTGTAGAGCACCTTTATAATCACCTAGTTACGTTGTGACGTTTGGTAGCACACAAAGTGTTCCTCCAACAGATGGGAGTTGCATAATCTCATAGTCATAGGAACATGTATAAGTCATGAAGAAAGCAATAGCAACATACTAAACGATCGGGTGCTAAGCTAATGGAATGGGTCATGTCAATCAGATCATTCACCTAATGATGTGATCCCGTTAATCAAACAACAACTCTTTGTTCATGGTTAGGAAACATAACCATCTTTGATTAACGAGCTAGTCTAGTAGAGGCATACTAGTGACACTCTGTTTGTCTATGTATTCACACATGTATTATGTTTCCGGTTAATACAATTCTAGCATGAATAATAAACATTTATCATGATATAAGGAAATAAATAATAACTTTATTATTGCCTCTAGGGCATATTTCCTTCAGTCTCCCACTTGCACTAGAGTCAATAATCTAGATTACACAGTAATGATTCTAACACCCATGGAGCCTTGGTGATGATCATGTTTTGCCCGTGGAAGAGGCTTAGTCAATGGGCCTGCTACATTCAGATCGGTATGTATCTTGCAAATCTCTATGTCTCCCACCTGGACTAGATCCCGGATGGAATTGAAGCGTCTCTTGATGTGCTTGGTTCTTTTGTGAAATCTGGATTCCTTTGCCAAGGCAATTGCACCAGTATTGTCACAAAAGATTTTCATTGGACCCGATGCACTAGGTATGACACCTAGATCGGATATGAACTCCTTCATCCAGACTCCTTCATTTGCTGCTTCCGAAGCAGCTATGTATTCTGCTTCACATGTAGATCCCGCCACGACGCTTTGTTTAGAACTGTACCAACTGACAGCTCCACTGTTTAATGTAAACACGTATCCGGTTTGCGATTTAGAATCGTCCGGATCAGTGTCAAAGCTTTCATCGACGTAACCATTTACGATTAGCTCTTTGTCACCTCCATAAACGAGAAACATATCCTTAGTCCTTTTCAGGTATTTCAGGATGTTCTTGACCGCTGTCCAGTGATCCACTCCTGGATTACTTTGGTACCTCCCTGCTAGACTTATAGCAAGGCACACATCAGGTCTGGTACACAGCATTGCATACATGATAGAGCCTATGGCTGAAGCATAGGGAACATCTTTCATTTTCTCTCTATCTTCTGAAGTGGTCGGGCATTGAGTCTGACTCAACTTCACACCTTGTAACACAGGCAAGAACCCTTTCTTTGCTTGATCCATTTTGAACTTCTTCAAAACTTTGTCAAGGTATGTGCTTTGTGAAAGTCCAATTAAGCGTCTTGATCTATCCCTATAGATTTTAATGCCTAATATGTAAGCAACTTCACCGAGGTCTTTCATTGAAAAACTATTATTCAAGTATCCCTTTATGCTATCTAGAAATTCTATATCATTTCCAATTAGTAATATGTCATCCACATATAATATCAGAAATGCTACAGAGCTCCCACTCACTTTCTTGTAAATACAGGCTTCTCCAAAAGTCTGTATAAAACCAAATGCTTTGATCACACTATCAAAGCGTTTATTCCAACTCCGAGAGGCTTGCACCAGTCCATATATGGATCGCTGGAGCTTGCACACTTTGTTAGCTCCCTTTGGATCAACAAAACCTTCTGGTTGCATCATATACAACTTTTCTTCCAGAAATCCATTCAGGAATGCAGTTTTGACATCCATCTGCCAAATTTCATAATTATAAAACGCGGCAATTGCTAACATGATTCGGACAGACTTAAGCATCACTACGGGTGAGAAGGTCTCATCGTAGTTAATCCCTTGAACTTGCCGAAAACCTTTTGCGACAAGTCGAGCTTTGTAGACAGTAATATTACCGTCAGCGTCAGTCTTCTTCTTGAAGATCCATTTATTCTCAATTGCTTGCCGATCAGTGGGCAAGTCAGCCAAAGTCCATACTTTGTTCTCATACATGGATCCCATCTCAGATTTCATGGCTTCAAGCCATTTTGCGGAATCTGGGCTCACCATCGCTTCTTCATAGTTCGTAGGTTCATCATGATCTAGTAGCATGACTTCCAGAACAGGGTTACCGTACCACTCTAGTGCAGATCCCACTCTGGTTGATCTACGAGGTTCAGTAGTATCTTGTTCTGAAGTTTCATGATCATTATCATTAGCTTCCTCACTAATTGGTGTAGGTGTCACAGAAACAGGTTTCTGTGATGTACTACTTTCCAATAAGGGAGTAGGTACAGTTACCTCGTCAAGTTCTACTTTCCTCCCACTCACTTCTTTCGAGAGAAACTCCTTCTCCAGAAAGTTTCCGAATTTAGCAACAAAAGTCTTGCCTTCGGATCTGTGATAGAAGGTGTATCCAATAGTTTCCTTTGGATATCCTATGAAGACACATTTCTCCGATTTGGGTTCGAGCTTATCAGGTTGAAGCTTTTTCACATAAGCATCGCAGCCCCAAACTTTCAGAAACGACAACTTTGGTTTCTTGCCAAACCATAGTTCATAAGGCGTCGTCTCAACGGATTTTGATGGTGTCCTATTTAACGTGAATGCGGCCGTCTCTAGAGCGTATCCCCAAAATGATAGCGGTAAATCAGTAAGAGACATCATAGATCGTACCATATCTAGTAAAGTACGATTACGACATTCAGACACACCATTACGCTGTGGTGTTCCGGGTGGCGTGAGTTGCGAAACTATTCCACATTGTTTCAAATGTACACCAAACTTGTAACTCAAATATTCTCCTCCACGATCAGATAGTAGGAATTTTATTTTATTGTTACGATGATTTTCAACTTCACTCTGAAATTCTTTGAACTTTTCAAACGTTTCAGACTTGTGTTTCATTAAGTAGATATACCCATATCTGCTTAAGTCATCTGTGAAGGTGAGAAAATAACGATATCCGCCACGAGCCTCAACATTCATCGATCCACATACATCTGTATGTATGATTTCCAACAAATCTGTTGCTCTCTCCATAGTACCGGAGAACGGTGTTTTTGTCATCTTACCCATCAGGCACGGTTCGCAAGTACCAAGTTTCATAATCAAGTGGTTCCAAAAGCCCATCATTATGGAGTTTCTTCATGCGCTTTATACCGATATCACCTAAACGGCAGTGCCACAAATAAGTTGCACTATCATTATCAACTTTGCATCTTTTGGTTTCAACACTATGAATATGTGTGTCACTACTATCGAGATTTAATAAGAATAGACCACTCTTTAAGGGTGCATGACCATAAAAGATATTACTCATGTAAATAGAACAACCATTATTCTCTGATTTAAATGAATAACCGTCTCGCATCAAACAAGATCCAGATATAATGTTCATGCTTAACGCTGGCACCAAATAACAATTATTTAGGTCTAATATTAATCCCGAAGGTAGATGTAGAGGTAGCGTGCCGACTGCGATCACATCGACTTTGGAACCATTTCCCACGCGCATCATCACCTCGTCCTGAGCCAATCTTCACTTAATCTGTAGTCCATGTTTCGAGTTGCAAATATTAGCAACAGAACCAGTATCAAATACCCAGGTGCTACTGCGAGCATTAGTAAGGTACACATCAATAACATGTATATCACATATACCTTTGTTCACCTTGCCATCCTTCTTATCCGCCAAATACTTGAGGCAGTTCCGCTTCCAGTGACCAGTCTGCTTGCAGTAGAAGCACTCAGTTTCAGGTTTAGGTCCAGGTTTGGGTTTCTTCTCTTGAGCAGCAACTTGCTTGCTGTTCTTTTTGAAGTTCCCCTTCTTCTTCCCTTTACCCTTTTTCTTGAAACTAGTGGTCTTGTTGACCATCAACACTTGATGCTCCTTCTTGATTTCTACCTCCGCAGCTTTCAGCATTGCGAAGAGCTCGAGAATAGTCTTATTCATCCCTTGCATATTATAGTTCATCACGAAGCTCTTGTAGCTTGGTGGCAGTGATTGGATAATTCTGTCAATGACGCAATCATCTGGAAGATTAACTCCCAATTGAATCAAGTGATTATTATACCCAGACATTTTGAGTATATGCTCACTGACAGAACTATTCTCCTCCATCTTACAACTATAGAACTTATTGGAGACTTCATATCTCTCAATCTGGGCATTTGCTTGAAATATTAACTTCAACTCCTGGAACATCTCATATGCTCCATGACGTTCAAAACGTCGTTGAAGTCCCGATTCTAAGCCGTAAAGCATGGCACACTGAACTATCGAGTGGTCATCAGCTTTGCTCTGCCAGACGTTCATAACATCTGGTGTTGCTCCAGCAGCAGGCCTGGCACCCAGCGGTACTTCCAGGACGTAATTCTTCTGTGCAACAATGAGGATAATCCTCAAGTTACAGACCCAGTCCGTGTAATTGCTACCATCATCTTTCAACTTTGCTTTCTCAAGGAACGCATTAAAATTCAACGGAACAATAGCACGGGCCATCTATCTACAATCAAACATGAATAAGCAAGATACTATCAGGTACTAAGTTCATGATAAATTTAGGTTCAATTAATCATATTACTAAAGAACTCCCACTTAGATAGACATCCCTCTAATCCTCTAAGTGATTAGATGATCCAAATCAACTAAACCATGTCCGATCATCACGTGAGATGGAGTAGTTTCATTGGTGAACATCGCTATGTTGATCATATCTACTATATGATTCACGCTCGACCTTTCGGTCTCCGTGTTCCGAGGCCATATCTGTATATGCTTGGCTCGTCAAGTATAACCTGAGTATTCCGCGTGTGCAACTGTTTTGCACCCGTTGTATTTGAACATAGAGCCTATCACACCGGATCATCACGTGGTGTCTCAGCACGAAGAACTTTCGCAACGGTGCATACTCAAGGAGAACACTTCTTGATAATTAGTGAGAGATCATCTTATAATGCTACCGTCAGTCAAAGCAAGATAAGATGCATAAAAGATAAACATCACATGCAATCAATATAAGTGATATGATATGGCCATCATCATCTTGTGCTTGTGATCTCCATCTTCGAAGCACCGTCGTGATCTCCATCATTACCGGCGCGACACCTTGATCTCCATCGTAGCAACATTGTCGTCTCGCCAATCTTATGCTTCCACGACTATCGCTACCGCTTAGTGATAAAGTAAAGCATTACAGCGCGATTGCATTGCATACAATAAAGCGACAACCATATGGCTCCTGCCAGTTGCCGATAACTCGGTTACAAAACATGATCATCTCATACAATAAAATTTAGCATCATGTCTTGACCATATCACATCACATCATGCCCTGCAAAAACAAGTTAGACGTCCTCTACTTTGTTGTTGCATGTTTTGCGTGGCTGCTACGGGCTTAAGCAAGAACCAATCTTACCTACGCATCAAAACCACAACGATAGTTTTTCAAGTTGGTGTTGTTTTAACCTTCGCAAGGACCGAGCGTAGCCACACTCGGTTCAACTAAAGTTGGAGAAACTGTCACCCACTAGCCACCTTTGTGCAAAGCACGTCGGGAGAACCAATCTCGCGTAAGCGTACGTGTAATGTCGGTCCAGGCCGCTTCGTCCAACAATACCGCCGAACCAAAGTATGACATGCTGGTAAGCAGTATGACTTATATCGCCCACAACTCACTTGTGTTCTACTCGTGCATATAACATTAACATATAAAACCTGGCTCGGATGCCACTGTTGGGTTTCGTAGTAATTTCAAAAAACTTCCTACGCACACGCAAGATCATGGTGATGCATAGCAATGAGACGGGAGAGTGTGATCTACGTACCCTTGTAGATCGACAACGGAAGCGTTAGCACAACGTGGTTGATGTAGTCGTACGTCTTCACGACCCGACCGATCAAGCACCGAAACTACGACACCTCCGTGTTCTAGCACACGTTCAGCTCGATGACGATCCCCGGACTCCGATCCAGCAAAGTGTCGGGGAAGAGTTCCGTCAGCACGACGGCGTGGTGACGATCTTGATGTACTACCGTCGCAGGGCTTCGCCTAAGCGCCGCTACAATATTATCGAGGACTATGGTGGAAGGGGGCACCACACACGGCTAAGAATATGATCACGTGGATCAACTTGTGTGTCTAGGGGTGCCCCTGCCTCCATGTATGAAGGATCAAAGGGGGGGTGCGGCTGGCCAGGGAGGGCGTGCCAGGAGGAGTCCTACTCCCTCCGGGAGTAGGATCCCCCCTTTCGTAGTTGGAATAGGATTCGGGAGGGGGGAAAGAGGAGAGAGAGAAGGAAGGGGGGCGCCGGCCCCCTCTCCTTGTCCTATTCGGACTAGGGGGGAGGGGCGCGCGGCCCAGCCCTGGCCACCTCTCCTCTCTTCCACTAAAGCCCACTAAGGCCCATATACCTCCCGGGGGGTTCCGGTAACCTCCCGGTACTCCGGTAAAATCCCGATTTCACCCGGAACACTTCCGATATCCAAATATAGGCTTCCAATATATTAATCTTTATGTCTCGACCATTTCGAGACTCCTCGTCATGTCCGTGATCACATCCGGGACTCCGAACAAACTTCAGTACATCAAAACTCATAAACTCATAATATAACTGTCATCGAAACCTTAAGCGTGCGGACCCTACGGGTTCAAGAACAATGTAGACATGACCGAGACACGTCTCTGGTCAATAACCAATAGCGGAACCTGGATGCTCATATTGGCTCCTACATATTCTATGAAGATCTTTTATCGGTCAGACCGCATAACAACATACGTTGTTCCCTTTGTCATCGGTATGTTACTTGCCCGAGATTCGATCGTCGGTATCTCAATACCTAGTTCAATCTCGTTACCGGCAAGTCTCTTTACTCGTTGCGTAATACATCATCTCACAACTAACTCATTAGTTGCAATGCTTGCAAGGCTTATGTGATGTGCATTACCGAGAGGGCCCAGAGATACCTCTCCGACAATCGGAGTGACAAATCCTAATCTCGAAATACGCCAACCCAACATCTACCTTTGGAGACACCTGTAGAGCACCTTTATAATCACCCAGTTACGTTGTGACGTTTGGTAGCACACAAAGTGTTCCTCTGGCAGACGGGAGTTGCATAATCTCATAGTCATAGGAACATGTATAAGTCATGAAGAAAGCAATAGCAACATACTAAACGATCGGGTGCTAAGCTAATGGAATGGGTCATGTCAATCAGATCATTCACCTAATGATGTGATCCCGTTAATCAAACAACAACTCTCTGTTCATGGTTAGGAAACATAACCATCTTTGATTAACGAGCTAGTCTAGTAGAGGCATACTAGTGACACTCTGTTTGTCTGTGTATTCACACATGTATTATGTTTCTGGTTAATACAATTCTAGCATGAATAATAAACATTTATCATGATATAAGGAAATAAATAATAACTTTATTATTGCCTCTAAGGCATATTTCCTTCAAAAGGTACTTCTTATTACATTTTATTCGAATGAGTGCTTAAGTATAAAAGGGGCAGAGCAGCTCCGCGTTCCAAGCCCGTGGCTCGTCTTTCTGATACTCAACACTATAAAGATGGTATGCTCCATTGTGGAGAACTTTGGTGATGATGAAGGGGCCTTCCCAAGCCGGGGCGAGCTTGTGTGGTTTCTGTTGATCCACTCGAAGAACCAGGTCCCCCTCTTGAAAGGTTCGGCCCCTCACGTTCCTGGCGTGGAATCGACGCTAGTCTTGCTGATAAATGGTCGACCGGATCATGGCCATCTCTCTTTCCTCCTCTAAGAGATCGACTGAATCCTGTCGGGCCTGCTCTACTTCTTCTTCGGAGAAGAGCTCGACTCGGGGCGCGTTGTGGAGTAGGTCACTCGGCAGAACATCTTCGGCTCCATAGACCAAGAAGAAAGGAGTTCGTCCAGTCGACCGATTGGGAGTTGTCCTCAAACCCCACAGAACCTACGGAAGTTCATCGACCCAAGCGCCTGCTGCGTGTTTGAGGTCACGCATCAGTCGGGGTTTTAATCCTTTGAGAATCGGGCCATTAGCTCTTTCTGCTTGTCCGTTCGACTGCGGGTGAGCGACTGAAGCATAGTCGACTCGTGTGCCTTGAGAAGCGCAGAAAGCTCTAAACTCATCAGAATCGAAGTTCGACCCGTTGTCCGTGATGATGTTGTGTGGAACTCCATATCTGAATGTCAATTCTCTGATGAAACTGACAGCGGTGCTGGCTTCGAGACTCTTGATAGGTTTAGTTTCGATCCATTTGGTAAACTTGTCGACTGCCACGAGCACATGAGTGAAGCCACTCCTACCAGTTCTCAGTGGTGCAACCATATCCAAACCCGAAACAGCAAAGGGCCAGACGAGAGGAATGGTCTTCAGGGCTGACGCTGGCTTGTGAGACATGTCCGAGTAAAACTGGCAGCCTTCACATCTGTCGACTATATCTTTCGCCATTTCATTTGCTCGTGGCCAATAGAATCCGGCTCGGTATGCTTTAGCCACGATGGCCCGAGAGGACGCATGGTGACCACATGTCCCTGAGTGGATGTCGTTGAGGATCATTCGACCTTCTTCTGGTGTTATGCACTTTTGACCGACTCCAGTCACGCTTTCCCTGAACAGTTGTCCTCTTATCACAGTAAAGGCCTTGGATCGACGGACGATCTGTCGAGCCTCTTCCTCGTCCTCTGGGAGTTCTTTCCTAAGGATGTACGCAATGTACGGCACTGTCCAGTCGGGGGTAATGGCCAAAACCTCCATGATCAGGTCGACCACGGCTGGGACCTCGACTTCAGTTGGATCTGTGGCGCTCCTAGGCTGCGGGGGCTCTTCAGTAAAAGGATCTTCCTGAACTGTCGGCGTGTGAATATGCTCCAAAAACACATTGCTGGGAATGGCTTCTCTCTTGGAACCTATCTTTGCCAAGTCATCGACTGCTTGATTTTTCAGTCGGGGTATGTGATGGAGCTCTAACCCCTCAAACTTCTTTTCCAGCTTCCTCACCGCGTTGCAGTAACCAGTCATGGCTGGGCTTCTGACGTCCCACTCCTTCATCACTTGATTGACTGCCAAATCTGAGTCGCCATAGACCATGAGGCGACGGACGCCGAGTGAGATGGCCATACGCAACCCATACAGGAGTGCTTCATATTCAGCTTCATTATTGGAAGAATCAAAGTGAATCTGGAGGACATATCTGAGCTTGTCTCCTCGGGGGGATACCAGAACCACCCCAGCACCGGAACCATTTAGCATTTTGGATCCATCAAAGAACATGGTCCAGTGCTCCGAGTGAACTTGAGTCGGCAGTTGTTGTTCAATCCACTCGGCGAGGAAATCTGCTATTGCTTGGGACTTAATAGCCTTCTTTGCCTCAAACTTGATATCTAAGGGGAGGAGTTCAATCGCCCATTTTGCCACTCGACCAGTTGCATCTCTGTTGTGCAGAATCTCTGACAATGGAGCGTCGCTGACGACTGTAACAGAGTGATCAGAGAAATAGTGTGCAACCTTCTTCGTGGTCATGTAAATCCCATAAACGAGCTTCTGATAGTGCGGATATCTCTGCTTTGATGGAGTCAGAACTTCAGAAATATAATAAACTGGGCGCTGAACTTTATAGGCTTTTCCCTCTTCTTCCTGCTCGATCGTAAGTACTGTACTGACGACTTGTCTAGTGGCTGCTATATAAAGCAGTAAAGGCTCTTTGCTGATTGGGGTAGCAAGCACCAGCTGGGTGGAAAGTAGGGCTTTTAGCTCTGCAAATGCTACATCAGCTTCAGGAGTCCACTCGAACTTATCTGATTTCTTCATCAGTCGGTAAAGATGCAGTGCCTTTTCACCAAGGCGAGAAATGAATCGACTTAGGGCGGCCAAGCAACCAGTAAGCTTCTGGACATCATGCACACGCATAGGGCGTTTCATTCGGAGTATAGCACCCACTTTCTCTGGGTTAGCACCGGTCCCTCGTTCGGAAACGAGGAAACTGAGTAATTTTCCGCCCGGAACTCCAAACGTGCACTTTGATGGATTGAGCTTGATATCATACCTTCTGAGGTTGGCAAAGGTTTCAGCAAGGTCAGTCAGTAGGTTAGAACCTTTACTGACTTGACCACAATGTCATCCATGTATGCTTCCACATTCCGACTGATCTGAGTGAGCAGGCACTTCTGAATCATCCGCATGAATGTGGCTCCGGCGTTTTTCAAACCGAATGGCATAGTGACATAACAGAAGCACCCAAATGGGGTGATGAAAGCTGTTTTTATCTCGTCGGGTCCGTACAAACGGATCTGGTGGTACCCGGAGTAGGCGTCCAAAAAGGACAAACACTCGCACCCCGCAGTCGAGTCGACTATCTGGTCGATGCGAGGGAGAGGAAAGTGATCTTTCGGGCAGGCCTGATTGATATGCTTGAAGTCAATGCACATGCGAAGTGAGTCGTCCTTCTTTGGGACCATGACAACATTAGCTAACCACTCGGAGTGGTAAATCTCACGGATAAACTCAGCCGCCAAAAGCGAAGCCACCTCTTCACCGATTGCCTTCCTCTTCTGTACGGCGGACCGTCGAAGATGTTCTTTGACTGGTTTCACTTTTGGGTCGACTCGCAAACGATGCTCAGCCAGTCCCCTGGGAACACCTGGCATGTCTGAAGGTTTCCATGTGAAGATGTCCCAGTTCTCACGGAGGAACTGGATGAGCGCTTCTTCCTATTTGGAGTCGAGTGTTGTTGAAATGTGAGTCGGAGCAGCATTGGGATTATATCTATTCACCCCCTCTAGGTCCATCTCGATCTTCACATTCCACATTATTGCCTAAAATTGCTAAGTAACAATTAAAATTTGTAATTATACCTATTCACCCCCTCTAGGTCCATCTCGATCCTTTCAATTGGTATCAGAGCTTTGTGCTCTATTCTTGTGGCTTAACCTCCCTAGAGCGAGATGACCCCCGATGGGACTCCTCTTGTTGCAGATCCGAAGGATAAGGGCGAGGCTTCTACGGAAACCAAGTCCTTTACTTCTGAGGATCTGGAACGAGCCCTTTCTAAGCAAAAGGAGGAGCATGATGCTTATCTTGAGGCCTTGGTCCAAATGAGGCCAGCCACATTAACCATGATGTTTGCACCACTTTCGGGTGGTACGGCCTCGAGGCCAACTGTGCCTACTCCTTCACTTGGCCAACAACCTCCTAGCAATGAACACTCTAGTGTTCCTTGGCTTTATCCAAGACCACAAATAGAGAAACCAAAGTATAACCCTCAAGGCAAATCTCCTTTACTTGACGACACTACCGATTTTGCTTTGTGGAGAGTTGCTATGCAGGATCATCTTCGATATGGAAATGATGAGATGTTGGAGATCTTGGAGTATGGTTACCAAGTTGTTGACCCGAAGAATCTTACACCAAGAGAGATATACGACAAGAATCTCAACGACACAACAACCATGTGCATAAGGAGAGGTATGACTGACAATCAAAGGAGACCATACATACACATCACAAGTGCCAAGGAATTATGGGATATCATTGTGAGGACCAAGACCGGTACCTCCACTCTCCGGCTTGCTCAATATGAAATTGCCAAGGGCCAACTGCAAAACTTTTGTATGGAGAAAGGTGAATCTCCCAAGCAGCTCCTTGAGCGTCTCATGACTCTCACCGCTGACATCGAGTCTTGTGAGTGTGACAAGACACAAGATGGATTCAACTTGACTAAGCGATTTCTCGTGGACACGTTGCTTCATGCTCTTGCTCCATATCATCACCAAATGGTGTGGGACATAAGACAACACCATGGATTCAAGAAAATGACTCCGGATGACATCATATCCACTTTCCAACTATTTGAAGAGTCAAAGGCAAATGGTACAAAACATCTTTCCATGCATGGTACCTCAACATCAAAGATCAATCTTGCATTGAAGGCCAAGCATGTATGTGAAGAAGAGCAAAGTGAATAAGAAGATTATGATGATGAAGATGGTGATGAGATTGACTCTGGTGAGAGCCCTTCATATGAAGACATTGCCTCTTTGTCAAGAAGTTTAGCGCGAGGAAATTTCAAGGGAAGATTCCAGAAGAAGAAAGTGAGAAAATGCTACAAATGTGAAGAAACCAACCACTTCTCCAATGATTGCCCTTATGAGAAGAGAGAAGATAAACCAAGGTTTCCCAAGACCTTTCCCAAGAAGAAGTTGCCAAATCCTTTGAACTCTAAGCTCAAGAAGAGAGATGGGAAAGCAATGGTTGCTCAAGAAGAATCCGGTCCGGATGATGTTACTGGTGTTGCCGGAGTAGCTCAAGATTCTCAAAACACTTTGAGGCTAGTCAACAAGAGTGGTGATGTTGTCACCTACAACTATATGAAAGACTACAAGGGCAACGCTCACAAGTGCCTAATGGCAAAGGCTGTGGTAGAAGATGGAGAGGACCAAAACTCTCCTGACAAGTTCAAGGTAACCCCACGGTCAAACCCTCCTCTTTTCACTCCTTCTACTCCTTGTGATGAGTATCTTGATGCGGAGGATAATTATGATGATGATGATATATATGATCCTATGAATGCTAAACTAAATAAGTTCATGTTCTCCCTCAAAGGAAAGAAGCTCACTATGTTTCATATGCTTATGGAGATGGTGAGTAAGCACACCATCACCATTAAGGAACTCGAAACCCTCGTCACCGAGCAAAAGGAAAAATATGAAATCCTTGAGCGGAAAGTCTAATATGAGGAAGCACGAAATGATGAACTATGCTTGAAAATTGCTGCAAACATTGATGTTCATGCTAAAGAACTTGCCTCCTCGAAAAAGGCTAAGGACTCTTGCGAGGAGTTGATGAATGATAAAAGTAAGCTTGTGAAGTCTCATGCTTCTGTCTCTAAGGATTGTGAGCTTCTATCCGTGTCCCTCAAGACTAAGGAAGAAGAGCTACTCTTCTTACAAAGAGTTTTGATATGCTCAAGCTTACTTATCTTGAAACTCTAGCCAAGGCTTACTCTTCTCCTATTATCAATGTTGATGCTTGTACTACTAACTCTAGTGGTGACCTAGCATCTATATTTGAGGAGAATCGCTTTCTCAAGGCTCAACTCGAGAAAGGACTCATGACATGTGCTCAAGGACAAAAGAACCTTAATGAGGTATTGAGCCAACACAATGAGGTGTTTGCCAAAGAAGGGCTCGGGTTTGATGCAAGCACAAACAAGAAGAAGACGTCTTCTCAAAAGTGCACCACCCCTCTTAAAGAAATGTTTGTATGAGAAGGGCACAAGGAGAAAGGTAAGGTTGTGAGTGGGAAGTCCACAAGGGGCTTGCCCGCTCCCAACAAGCCAAAAGAGTTCATGCCTCCATCCTATGTACTTCGTAAAACTAAGGATGGAGAAGTTTATGCAAAATTTGTTGGTCCTCGAAATGCATTCCGGTTTTATGCTATTTGGGTCCCTAAGACCCTTCTGACTAACTGGAGAGTTCCCATTGCAAAATGGGTCCCTCTAACCAAGTCATAATTGAGTGTAGGTTGCCTTCTCTGGTGGAGTCAGATGGGTGATCGATAGTGTATGTACCAATCATATGACCGGAGATAGAAAATTGCTCTACGATTTCATGGAAGCTATTAAACCATTTATGAGCATTATGTCTGGTGGAGGATCAAAAGGACAGGTACTCAGGTTGGGCAAGGTGGCTATTACAAATGACATATCTCTTGCAAATGTCATGCTTGTCCAATCCCTTAAATACCATATGCTTTCTGTTCGTCAATTGGCTTCCGTTGGTTATGATACACTATTTGGCCTAACTAATGTGGAAGTCTTTAAGAGAGATACTCTAGAAGTGGCCTTTGTTGGAGAGTTGGACGACAACCTTTACACGATTGATTTCTCGAAAGAGAGCACATTACATGAAACTTGTCTAATGGCCAAGGCCGACAAGGGGTGTCTATGGCATCGCCGGCTAGCCCATGTCAGCATGAGAAATCTTCAAGATCTCTTAAAGGGTAATCACATCCTTGGACTAGCCAATGTATCTTTTGAGAAAGATCATGTGTGTAGTGCATGCATAGAGGGAAGCAACATCAATCAAAGCACCCACCCAAGAATATTGTATCTACTTCAAGGCCATTGGAGCTTCTTCATGTGGATCTTTTTGGGCCTCCTTCATGGGATAGTCTTGGTGGAAAAAAGTATGGACTTGTCATTGTTGCTGATTACTCAAGATATACATGGGTGTTTTTCCTCAAGTCCAAGGACGAGACGAAGATCACCTTCATTGATTTTGCCAAGCAAGCTCAACGCAAGTTTGACAAAGAAATCTTGGCAATAAGAAGTGATAATGGCTCCGATTTCAAGAACTATATGATAACCCACAAGTATAGGGGATCGCAATAGTTTTCGAGGGTAGAGTATTCAACCCAAATTTATTGATTCGACACAAGGGGAGTCAAAGAATATTCTCAAGTATTAGCAGCTGAGTTGTCAATTCAACCACACCTGGATAACTTAATATCTGCAGCAAGGTATTTAGTAGCAAAGTAATATGATAGTAGTGGTAAAAGTAACGGTAGCAGTTTTGGTTTTTTAGCGATTGTAACAGTAGCAACGAAAAAGTAAATAAGCAAAGAACAATATATGAAAAGCTCGTAGGCAATGGATCGGTGATGGATAATTATGTCAGATACGATCAATCATGCAATAGTTATAACATAGGGTGACACAGAACTAGCTCCAGTTCATCAGTGTAATGTAGGCATGTATTCCGAATATAGTCATACATGCTTATGGAAAAGAACGTGCATGACATCTTTTGTCCTACCCTCCCATGGCAGCGGGGTCCTATTGGAAACTAATGGATATTAAGGCCTCCTTTTAATAGAGTACCGGACCAAAGCATTAACACGTAGTGAATACATGAACTCCTCAAACTACGGTCATCACCGGTAAATATCCCGATTATTGTCACTTCGGGGTTAACGGATCATAACACATAATAGGTGACTATAGACTTGCAAGATAGGATCAAGAACTCACATGTATTCATGAAAACATAATAGGTTCAGATCTGAATCAGGAATGATGAACTAATCATATTTACAAAAACAAGAGAGGTCGAGTTCAAAGCAGCTTTTCTCATCTCAATCAGTTCATCATATATCGTCATTATTGCCTTTCACTTGCCCGACCGAATAGTGTGGATAATAATAATAGTGCACGTGCATTGGACTAAGCTGGAATCTGCAAGCATTCAATTCAAGGGATAAGACAAGGTAATATTGGCTCTTTGTTAGATCGACAATAATGCATATGAGAGCCACTCAACATTTTAATCATGGTCTTCTCCTCTCGACCCCAAAGAGCAAGAAAGAAATAAAACTATTTACACGGGAAAGCTCCCAACAAGCAAAAGAAGAACGAGAAATCTTTTTGGGTTTTCTTTTTAATTACTGCTACTACATGCATGGAAAGTAAACTAGTTAAAAGCTACAACTAATTTTTTTGGTTTTTCTAAGGTTTATCAAACACACAAGAAGAAAAGAAAATAAACTAGCATGGATGATACAATGAAAAAGTATGAGCACCGACAACTGGCATGAGTGTGTGAACATGAATGTAATGTCAGTGAGAGATACGTACTCCCCCAAGCTTAGGCTTTTGGCCTAAGTTGGTCTATGCCCATGGATGGCCTGGTGGATATCCGAAGTTGAAGCTGGGGTCGTACTGAGATGGATCAGCTACTGCCTGAAGGGCTGCAGCTTGGAGGCGAGCTGCCTCCGTCCTCCTCTCATACTCGTTCGCCTCCTCCCTGGTTATAACATATCTCCATTTTGCCTGAAAGTCAAAGAAAGTAGGAGCAGGGAGAGCGACATGATAGGTGCGTCATCTATCAAAGATTAGTCGGTACTGGAGGGACTGATCATTCCTCACAACAAACTGATGACAAACCATAGCATTATAATCTAAATAAGCAGGAGGCAACTCAATATCATCTCCGCGTATGGGTATCTCAAGAAAATCAGCTAGACGGGTTGCATAAACTCCACCGAAGAAATCTCCATTAATACTATTATTATGCAACCTACGTGCAACAATGGCCCCCCAAGTTATATTGTCTACCTCCTAATACAGCACTCCTGAGAACACTAAGATCGGGAATGCACATGTGACATGCCTCATCCTTACCGTTAATGCATCTACCTATAAAGAGAGCAAAATAATGTATGGCAAGAAAATGAATGCTCCCTATGGTAGCTTGTGTGATTTCCCTAGATTCCCCCACAGTGTTACTAGCAAGAAAGTCTTTATATTCAGATTTGCGAGGCTCACTAGCACTACCCCACTGCGGGAGTTTACAAGCAGTATTAAAATCTTCTAAGTCCATGGTATAAGATTTATCATAAAGATCAAACAGGATAGTTTGAGAATTGCGTGATGATGTAAATTTAAATCTTCTCACAAAGGAATTGGTTAGGTAGTAGTACTGAGGGCACTTATCTGCTGCGAAGCCCTCATGTTCAACGTTACACACATATGCTTCAAATTCCTCCTTAATTCCTGCCTGAACCATGAAATTTTCTGACGGCCATTCACAAGGCCGCACTTGAGCTTCTCTTGGTAGTTCATGGTCCGGCTCACGTATCGCGGGCCATGGTCCTTGCTTCCTTGAGGAACCACCTTGGTACATTTTCCTAAACATATTTCTTCCTCTGAAAAATTACTGAAATTTTTAGTGACTCAAAATAAGAGTGAACCAAACTCAACAAGATTGATAGCAACTACTCCTACAAGTGCCTAGAGGCCATATCATGCATTAAAACTACTTTTGACCACATAAATTTGACATGCAAGCTCAAGAACAGGGTCACCTAAGCAGCAAAAATTTGCAATAGATAAAGCACTAGAACAAAAACTAATTGGACCATTGGAGGAGTCACATACCGAAGAACAATCCCCCAAAGCAGTTTTGTGAATGGAGCTTTGAGCAAGGAAATCAAAAATGGCAGCAAGATGAGCTAGAACTCGGGTTTGAGCTGGTGGATGATTTTTTTTGGAGCAAGACAAAGTGTGTGGGTGCAAGGATAAGTGGAGGGGACCCACATGGGGTCCACGAGGCAAGGGGCGCGCCCAGGGGGTAGGGCGCGCCCTCCACCCTCGTGGGCACGTGGTGGGTCCCCCTGGTGTATTCTGAGTGCTAGATATTCTCAAATATTCTAAAAAATCATATTAAATTTTTAGGGCATTTGGAGAACTTTTATTTTCGGGGTATTTTTCATTGCATGGATAATTCAGAAAATAGACAGAAAATACTATTTTTGCTTTATTTAATATAAATAACAGAAAGTAAAAGGAGGGTACAGAGAGTTGAGTTTTCTAAATTCATCCATCTCATGCTCATCAAAAGGAATCCACTAACAAGGTTGATCAAGTCTTCTTAACAAACTCCTCTTGAATAACATAAAACCGGAGAATTTTCGAATAACACTAGGTTACCTCAATGGGGATATGCATGTCCCCAACAATAAGAATATAATACTTCTTCTTGATAGTAGGAAGAGGAAATTCAAAACCTCCAATAGTAATCGTTGAAAATTTTCCAATAGAATTGATACTGTGGACTTGAGGTTGTTTCCTTGGAAAGTGTACCGTATGCTCATTACCATTAACATGAAAAGTGGCATTGCCTTTGTCGCAATCAATAACAGCCCTTGGAGTATTCAAAAAGGGTCTACCAAGGATAATCGACATACTATCGTCATCAGGAATATCAAGAATAACAAAGTCCGTTAAAATAGTAATGTTTGCAACCACAACAGGCACATCCTCACAAATACCGACAGGTATAGCAGTTGATTTATCAGCCATTTGCAAAGATATTTCAGTGGATGTCAACTTATTCAAATCAAGTCTATGATATAAAGAGAGAGGCATAACACTAACACCGGCTCCAAGATCACATAAAGCAGTTTTAACATAGTTTCTTTTAATGGAGCATGGTATAGTTCGTACTCCTGGATCTCCAAGTTTCTTTGGTATTCCACCCTTAAAAGTGTAATTAGCAAGCATGGTGGAAATTTCAGCTTCCGGTATCTTTCTTTTATTAGTAACAATATCCTTCATGTATTTAGCATAAGGATTCATTTTAAGCATATTAGTCAAACACATACGCAAAAAGATAGGTCTAATCATTTTAGCAAAGTGCTCAAAATCCTCATCATCCTTTTTCTTGGATGGTTTAGGAGGAAAAGGCATGGGTTTCTGAACCCATGGCTCTCTTTCTTTACCGTGCTTCCTAGCAACAAAGTCGCTCTTATCATAACGTTGATTCTTTGATTGTGGGTTATCAAGATTAACAGCAAGTTCAATCTCTACATCATTGTCGTTGCTAGGTTGAGCATCAACATGAACATCATCATTAACATTATCACTAAGTTCATGTTCATTACCAGATTGTGTTTCAACATCAGAAATAGAAATACCATTGGGATTCTCAGGTGTGTCAACAACAGGTTCACTAGAAGCATGCAAAGTCCTATCATTTTTCTTTTTCTTCCTCTTATCAGGACTAGGTGCATCTACATTAGTTCTCTGAGAATCTTGCTCAATTCTCTTAGGATGGCCCTCAGGATACAGAGGTTCCTGAGTCATTTTACCCCCTCTAGTCATAACTCTAACAACATTATCATTTTTCTTATTATTTAATTCACTGAGCAAATCATTCTGAGCCTTAAGTACTTGTTCTAATTGAGTGGTAACCATAGAAGCATGTTTACTAATAAGTTTAAGTTCACCTTTAACACTAGCCATATAATCACTCAAGTGTTCAAGCATATCAGCATTTCGTTTCAATTGTCTACCAACATAAGCATTGAAGTTTTCTTGTTTAACAATAAAATTATCAAACTCATCTAAGCATTGGCCAGCAGACTTATAACAAGGAATATCACCTTCATCAAATCTATAGAGATAATTTACCTTCACTACCTGTGTTGGATCTCTTCAATAGGTGGTAAATTCTTAACATCTTCAACTTTAATACCTTTTTCTTTCATAGATTTCTTTGCCTCTTGCATATCTTCAGGACTGAGAAATAGAATACCCCTTTTCTTCGGAGTTGGCTTAGGAGTTGGTTCAGGAAGTGTCCAATTATTTTCATTAGTCAACATATTATTCAATAGCAATTCAACTTGATCAACAGTTCTTTCCCTGAAAACACAACCAACACAACTATCTAGGTAGTCTCTGGAAGCATCGGTTAGTCCATTATAAAAGATATTGAGTATTTCATTTTTCTTGAGAGGATGATCAGGCAAAGCATTAAGTAATCAGAGAAGCCTCCCCCAAGCTTGTGCGAGACTCTCTTCTTCAATTTGCACAAAATTATATGTTTCCCTTAAAGCAGCTTGTTTCTTATGAGCGGGGAAATATTTAGCAGAGAAGTAATAAATCATATCCTGGGGACTACGCACACAACCAGGATCAAGAGAATTAAACTATGTTTTAGCGTCACCCTTTAACGAGAACGGAAATAACTCAAGGATAAAGTAATAGTGAGTTTTCTCATCATTAGTGAACATGGTGGCTATATCATTTAATTTAGTAAGATGTACCACAACATTTTCAGATTCATAACCATAAAAAGGATCTGATTCAACCAAAGTAATTAACTCAGGATCGACAGAGAAATCATAATCCTTATCAGTAATAAAGATAGGTGAAGTAGCAAAAGTAGGGTCATATTTCATTCTAACATTCAAAGACTTTTCTTTAAGCTTAGCTAATAATTTCTTAAGATCAGATCTATCATTGCAAGCTAAGAAGTCTCTAGCAGTTTCTTCATCCATGACATAACCCTCAGGCACAACAGGCAATTCATATCTAGGGGGAGAATCTTCATCATCACTTTCATCAATATTATGAGTTTCAATAATTTCATTCTCTCTAACCCTAGCAAGTTGTTCATAAAGAAATTCACCTAGTGGCACAGTTTTATCAAGCATAGAAGTAGTTTCATCATAAGTATCATGCAAAGTAGAAGTGGCATCATCAATAACATGCGACATATCAGAATGAATAGTAGGTGTAGGTGTCGCAAGTTTACTCAAAACAGAAGGTGAATCAAGTGCAGAGCTAGATGGCAGTTCCTTACCTCCCCTCGTAGTTGAGGGAAAAATCTTGGTTCTTTGATCTTTCAAGTTCTTCATAGTGATCAACAGATATAAATCCCAAGTGACTCAAAGAATAGAGCTATGCTCCCCGGCAACGGCGCCAGAAAATAGTCTTGATAACACGCAAGTATAAGGGATCACAACAATTTTCGAGGGTAGAGTATTCAACCCAAATTTATTGATTCGACACAAGGGGAGCCAAAGAATATTCTCAAGTATTAGCAGCTGAGTTGTCAATTCAACCACACCTGGATAACTTAATATCTGCAGCAAGGTATTTAGTAGCAAAGTAATATGATAGTAGTGGTAACAGTGGTAAAAGTAACGGTAGCAGTTTTGGTTTTATAGCGATTGTAACAGTAGCAACGGAAAAGTAAATAAGCGAAGAACAATATATGAAAAGCTCATAGGCAATGGACCAGTGATGGATAATTATGTCGGATGCAATCAATCATGCAACAGTTATAACATAGGGTGACACAGAACTAGCTCCAGTTCATCAATGTAATGTAGGCATGTATTCCGAATATAGTCATACGTGCTTATGGAAAAGAACTTGCATGACATCTTTTGTCCTACCCTCCCGTGGCAGCGGGGTCCTATTGGAAACTAAGGGATATTAAGGCCTCCTTTTAATAGAGTACCGAACCAAAGCATTAACACATAGTGAATACATGAACTCCTCAAACTACGGTCATCACCGGTAAGTATCCCGATTATTGTCACTTCGGGGTTAACGGATCATAACACATAATAGGTGACTATAGACTTGCAATATAGGATCAAGAACTCACATGTATTCATGAAAACATAATAGGTTTAGATCTGAAATCATGGCACTCGGGCCCTAGTGACAAGCATTAAGCATAGCAAAGTCATAGCAACATCAATCTCAGAACATAGTGGATACTAGGGATCAAACCCTAATAAAACTAACTCGATTACATGATAAATCTCATCCAACCCATTACCGTCCAGCAAGCTTACGATGGAATTACTCACGCACGGTGGTGAGCATCATGAAATTGGTGATGGAGGAAGGTTGATGACGACGATGGCGACGGATTCCCCTCTTCGGAGCCCCGAACGGACTCCAGATCAGCCCTCCCGAGAGAGATTAGGGCTTGGCGGCGGCTCCGTATCGTAAAATGCGATGAATCCTTCTCTCTGATTTTTCTCCCCGAATACGAATATATGGAGTTGGAGTTGAGGTCGGTGGAGCGTCAGGGGGCCCACGAGGCAGGGGGCGCGCCCAGGGGGTAGGCACGCCCCCACCTCATGGACAAGGTGTGGGCCCCCTAACGTTGATTCTTTCACTAGTATTTTTTATGTATTCCAAAAAATAATCTCTGTTGATTTTCAGGTCATTCCGAGAACTTTTATTTCTGCACAAAAATAACACCATGGCAATTCTGCTGAAAACAACGTCAGTACGGGTTAGTTCCATTCAAATCATGCAAGTTAGAGTCCAAAACAAGGGCAAAAGTGTTTGGAAAAGTAGATACGACGGAGACGTATCACTATACCTTGGAAGAATTTCTTAGTGATGAAGGGATTGAGCATCAATATTCCGCACCATATACTCCTCAACAGAATGGTGTAGCCGAAAGTAAGAACCGTACACTTGTGGAGATGGCAAGGTCCATGTTGGATGAATACAAGTCGCCACATAGTTTTTGGGCCAAAGCTGTCGACACCGCATGCCATGCATCAAACCGGCTCTTCCTCCACACAATATTGGAAAATACTCCATATGAGCTCTTAACCGGGAACAAGCCAAATGTCAAGTACTTTCATGTATTTGGGTGCAAATATTTCATGCTCAACAGAAGAGAATGGTTAGGAAAATTTTAATCCAAAACAATTGAGGGCATATTTGTTGGCTATGGATCAAACTCTCACGCCTTTAGAGTCTACAACAAATCGAATGGATGTGTTGTAGAAACTTGTGACGTGGTGTTTGATGAATTTAATGGCTCCCATGGGGAGCAAGTTGATCTAAGTGGTGTAGGTGAAGAAGATTCTTCTCAAAATATTTTGACCACGGGTGTTGGTGCTCTTCTTCCAATGGAACAAGAACCTCATGATAATGAAGAAGAAGATGGAAGTTTCACACATCATCAAACCACTTCAACACCCATACCACCATAAGCTCCTGTTGCTCAACCGATGCCCATAGTTCAAGTACATGAAGAAGATCATGTCCGTCACCATGATCATCTTCAAGAGCAAGATCATCTTCAAGAGCAAGAACAAGAAAGTGCAATCATTGATGATGAACCTCAACAAATGCAATATGAAGAAGAAGATCTTCCACCTCATAATAATGATCCGTATGTAGAGGATGAGGATGATGGACATGAAGTTGAACCTCTTGAAACCCTAACCTCCATCATGCCCCGAGTGGCCGGTCGTGTTGATTTTGATCAAATTCTTACCGGAATATCGGAAGGTAGAGTCACTCGTAAACATTTTAAAAACTTGTGTTCTCACTTCTCGTTTGTCTCTAGTGTTGAGCCACTTAAGGTAGAAGCTACATTGATGGAAAATGATTGGTTCATTGCTATGCAAGAAGAGTTGAACAGTTTTGAACGCAACCAAGTGTGGTCATTAGTCAAGAGACCAACTACGGAACACAATGTCATTGGAACAAAATGGATTTTTAAGAACAAGCAAGATGATAATGGTGTAATCATCCACAACAAGGCAAGGATAGTGGCACAAGGGTACTCACAAGTTGAAGGTTTGGACTTTGGTGAGACCTTTGCTCCCGTTGCCCATCTTGAATCTATTCACATCTTACTTGCCTATGCTGCTTTCAATGGTTTTACATTACGTCAAATGGATGTGAAGAGTGCTTTCATTAATGGTCCTCTACGAGAAGAAGTATATGTATCACAACCACCTGGGTTCGTTGATCCCGATCACAAAGACTACGTGTATAAACTTCACAAGGCTTTGTATGGCCTCAAACAAGCACCTCGTGCTTGGTATGACCATCTTAAGAAGTTTTTACTCGATGATGGTTTTGTGAGAGGGGTGATCGATCCCACTCTTTTTACTAAGAGGGACAAGGGTGATTTGATCTTATGCCAAATCTATGTAGACGACATCATCTTTGGTCTCCTAACATTCGTTTGTGCAAGAAGTTTGGGGCTTCTATGACCAAGAAATTTGAAATGTCACTCAATGCGGATTTGAAGTTCTTTCTTGGATTTCAAATACAACAATTTCAAGAAGGAATCTTCTTATCTGAAACAAAATACCTCAAGGATATTCTAGAGAAGTTTGACATGACAAATGCTAACCTATGTAAGACACCCATGACAACAAAGATTGTACTCACTGAAGACACAAACGGTATCCCTTTCGACCCATCTATTTACCACTCTATGATTGGTTCATTGCTTTATCTTTGTGCATCTAGACCAGACATCATGTTCAGTGTATGCATGTGTGCTAGATTTCACGCTTCCTCTAGGGAAAGTCATCATAAGGCGGTTAATGATATTCTTATATACCTTGTTCACACCCCAAAGTTGGGTCTATGGTACCCCAAGGATGCTAAGTTTGATCCCATTGGGTACACGGATGCGGATTGGGCTGGAGACAAAGTGGGACAGAAGTCCACCTCTGGTGCATGTCAATTTCTTGGACCCTCCTTGGTAAGTTGGTCCTCGAAGAAGCAAAATTATGTCGCCCTCTCTACTGCCAAAGCCGAATACATGCAACTGCCAGTTTTGCAACTCAATTACTATGGATGAGGCAAACTTTGAAGGATTAGGGTATCACCTATAGACATGTGCCTCTTCTATGTGATAATGAAAGTGCCATCAGTATTTCTGAGAATCCCAAGGATCATCTTCGCACCAAGCATATTGATATTAGGTATCATATCTTGAGAGATCATGTGGAAAATGGTGACATTGACATTGCTCATGTTGGTACAGATATGCAACTTGCAGACATTTTCACCAAACCATTGGATGAACCAAGGTTTTGTCAACTTAGGCATGAACTTGGTATCTTGGAGCTTGACAACATTATGTGAAATCTAGTACCCATGCATGCATTTACTTCATGTCTTGTTTAGATGTAGGCATATGTTTAGGGGGAGACGCTCAACTCATGAGTACTCTCACCCTATATAATGCATAAAAAGAACAAACACTCTCAAAGTTACCATGTTCCTCGAACTACGGTACTTTAAATGATGGAGTAGTGTTATTGAGCCCAAGGACAATATCGTCACGGCATCATGACACATATACTCACACATGGTGGCCTTTGGCCACCTACTCTCCTCATAGGAGGGGATGTCCAATCATGCTTGGGGTTCATAACATGTGTGTCTAGTTGCTCATCATGTGGTATCTTTTATGTCTAACTGCCCATATAGTTTTGTCATTTACCCATTCTTGTATTTTGGTTCATCTAGATACTTCTAAGCGCTGTCTGTCAAAACTTTTGCCACCGGCCGTCCGACATTTCTCGGACGTCCGGTTGCTGTGCAGAAATTGTGCACAACCCATTTCCTCCCCAGGCCTCAGATGTCAGAGATTCTCCGGTCGTTCGTTGCCTCGCACTTACATCAGTCCCCGGACATTCGACCTCTGTCGGCCATCCGGCGAAATCCATGGCCCATATAAAATTTGGGAACGGGCCTGACCGGGTAGTTGCCCTATCTTCTCTCCTCCCCACTCCGCGTCTATGTCCGCCGCCAGGGGGTGGATCTCGCTCGCCATCGCCGGGGGAGCCGGATCTCCGCGCCTCCAGCCTCCTCTTCGTCGCCCCCTCCTTTCCTCGTGCGGTTTCGGTACTTCCTTGTCCATTCCTCTGCTTCTCTTATGTCGTTCTTCTCGATGCGGTTGGTGATTCCCTATTCTATCTAGGATAATCTCATAGGGGTGGTTCCCTTGATGCCAAGGATGAAACACACTGCCCACAAGAGTTCCAGAGGTGTCTCCGCTCATGGTAAATTTGGCTTACCCGATCCGATTGTTCATTCCGGTTTCAATTTCTAGTTGGGCTTCATTGTGCCATGTCCATGTCCTTGTTTGGTTTCAGCCTCTCATCGCGGTGGGTCTGATGACTCGCAAGAGCATCAACGTCCGCGCAAGCGTGCTGGGAAACGTCATGTGGTCGACAACACTTCTTCTGAGGGCTCTGACTATGAAGAGGAGTTGCAATATGAAGAGTGCGCTGAGTATGTGTCTATTCCAATCCGTCCTTCAGGTTCTCGGAGGGCCACCTACACGCGTAATCCTCCTCTGGTTCAGCCAAATGCGGATGGTCGTCGCATATCACTTGAGGCCCCTCAACTTCATGGGCGAGTCCTCAAGGATTTCACCAAAGTGCCCAAGCCTGCATATCTTAAGTTCCATCGTGATGTTGATCAATTTGAGGTGGTTCAAGACTCTCTCGATCAACATTTCCGCACAAATGTTCAGGTAGATATCCACACCTCCATTGTCCTCCCAAAGGGATTCTCTCTGCAATACTTCATTGACTTGGAGTACATTCAGGCTCATCCCGTGAAGTACCTGGGTGCTATTGATCTCATTGAGTCGTCCGGTCTTGCCGCTCCATTTGCATTTCAACATGACTTTAACAATGCTGCTATACATCAGTTTTATGCCACTTGCTTCTTTGGTCCTGACAAGACAGTCACCTGGATGACTTCTGACATCGAGCTCACTACCACTTATGCTCAGTTTGTTGCTGCTCTTGGCTTTCCTGATATTGGGTTCAAGATCCATAAACATGACCCCAACCACAAACCCAAAGCTGTTGAGGCCTGTGGCTATCTTCTTAAGGAACTGGATGGTCTTACCGAGGAGGAAAAGATGAAGGATATGAATCAAGTTTCTATCTGGAGATCTCCTTAATTACATCATTTACCAATGTATCATTGGCACCATGTATCCCAAGATGGGTGACAAGGGATCTTGAAGTAGTTATTGCATTGATCTTATGTGTCGCATCCATGAGTTCCCCAAAGGGAAGATCAATGTTCCTCATTTTCTATGGCATAAAATCCGTCTTGCTAGCTTTCAGTATAAGCGTGCCCTCCCTCATGCTCCATTCATTCAGGCTCTCGTTGAGAGTGTAGCTCCATTCTCTCTTGGACGTACTCATGTGCATGAGAAGTGGGTTATTCCTCCTCACGTGGCCAACAATTGGGCTCCCAAGGGTTCCTCCAAATCTGCCCCTGCTCGTAGGTCTGCTACTCAGTCTCATCCTTCCACTTCCAACTCTGCGTCTGTTGGGCTTCTTGCCCATTTTCTCAGGAAGGCCCACTCTGCCATGATGAAGGCCTTCACCTCCTCCTGCACTCAAAACCATAATGTTGTCACTCGTTTGATCACCTCCAAGAATGCCTTGAAGTCTCGTCTGCAGGACTCTGGGGCTCCTGATGTTAGTGACAATGAGCATCTTCCGGTGGCTCCTCCTACTGATTTTGGTTTTCCTTTGGGGCCTGAGTGGGCTGGCTTCTTCGATGATGTTGGTGGTAGTGGAGCTCATAACGATGATGACCTGTGACTGTCTGTTGGGTTCTCTCTATCCCTTTTGGGTACTTGATGCCAAGGGGGAGAACTAGTTATTGTTCCTGTTCTATCTATGTTAAGACTTGTCTTATGTTGAGCCATTATGCTTTGAGTGGGTGTATGACTATTTTATCTATTACTTTATGTATGAAGAGAGATATTATGATATTGTGATATTGTGCTCTTATGTTGGTTATGATTGAGATATTATGATATTGTGCTCTTATAATTTTTATGTTTGTCACCGTAAGGGGGAGCTCCTCATATTTGTGCATCAAGGCTTTGAAATGCTTTTCGACAAATATGGCTTGAGTATAGAACAACCTTATTTTTTTACTATATGTATATTGTCATCAACTACCAAAAAGGGGGAGATTGAAAGTGCAATCATGCCCTTAATCATATTTTGATGTTAATGACAATATACTCATAGGGGACTAACAAAGTTTGTCAAGTATATCTCAAGTTTAGCCCCCCCGGATCATGTGTGTGGATTATGACTACCGAAAACTTATCTTCCTCAAGAATAAAGAAACAAGTCTACTGGCTTAGGCCCTTTATTGAGTATAGGGATCCCGCACTATTAAGAGGGGGACATGGGGTCTCGTGAAAGTCTTGCTCAAATGATCTTTAAAACAATCTTCTGTACCATGTCTCTATCGGACGACCAACACATGTCGGACGTCCGGTACTTCCTATATAGAGACATATCATCGGATATTCGGTGTCTACCAGACGTCCGACAATTTCTTTGCAGAGCCAAAACCTCAGATTTCTGGTTTCCATCGGACATCCGGTTCTCTGTTGAACAGAACCAAAACGTTGGATGTCCGGTCTCCACCGGACGTTCGGTGGAGACCGGACGTCCGGTACCTGATACGTCTCCAACGTATCTATAATTTTTGATTGTTCCATGTTGTTATATTATCATTCTTTGATGTTTTATAATCGTTTTATATCATTTTTTTGGTACTAACCTATTGACATAGTGCCCAATGCTAGTTGCTATTTTTTGCTTCTTTTTTACATCGCAGGAAATCAATATCAAACGGAGTCCAAATGCAACGGAACTTTTTGGGGAATTTTTATGGACCAGAAGACACCCAATGGGCTGGAGAAGCACCTGGGGGGTGCCCCGAGGGGGCACAACCCACCAGGGCGCGCCTGGGCCACTAGGCGCGCCCAGGTGGGTTGTGCCCACCTCAGTGGCCTCCCGCACTGCCTCTTTGCTCTATAAATACCCCAATATTCTAGAAACCCTAGGTGAGTCGACGAAAATCAATTCTAGCCACCGCAAGTTCCAGAAACACCAGATCCAATCTAGAAACCATCATGGAGGGGTTCATCGTCCTCATTGGTGCCTCTCCAATGAAGTGTGAGTAGTCTTTTGTAGACCTACGGAGTCCGTAGTTAGTAGATAGATGGCCTCCTATCTCTCTCTCTCTCTCTTGATTCTCAATACAATGGTCTCTTGGAGATCTATTTGATGTAACTCTTTCTGCGGTGTGCTTGTTGGGATCCGATGAACTTTGAGTTTATGATCAGATATTTGTTTTTATCCATGAAAGTTATTTGAGTCTTTTGATCTCTTATATGCATGATTACTTATAGCCTCATATTGATTCTTCGAACCTTTGGTTTAGTTAGGCCAACTAGATCGATTTTTCTTGCCATGGGAAGAGGTGCTTTGTGATGGGTTTGATCTTACGGTGCTTGATCCCAATGACAGAAGGGGAACTGACACATATGTATCGTTGCTATGAAGGATAACAAGATGGGTTCTATTTCTACATAAATAGATTGTGTCTACATCATGTCATCTTTCTTATTGCATTACTCCGTTTCTCCATGAACTTAATACACTATGCATGCTGGATAGTGGTCAATGTGTGTCGTAATAGTAGGAGATGCAGGCAGGAGTCGGTCTACTAATCTTGGACATGATGCCTATATAATGATCGTTTCCTGGATATCATCATGATTATTTGAAGTTCTATCAATTGCCCAACAGTAATTTATTTACCCACCGTTGCTATTTTTCTTGAGAGAAGCCACTAGTGAAATCTACGACCCCTGGGTCTCTTCTTTATTATATTTGCCTTTGAGATTTATTTTTATTTGCTTTTATTTTTAGATCTATTAATCCAAAAACCCAAAAATACCTTGCTGTAATTTTTATTTATTTATTTATTTTATCTCCCATTCCCGCGAGATCTATTTATCCAATCTACTACAATTTTACATATCTTTTTGCCCGTGAGGGATTGACAACCCCTCTCTTACGTAGGGTTGCAAGTAGTTATTCTTTGTGTGCAGGAGTTGTTTACGTGGTGTTGCATGGTTCTCCTACTGTTTCGATAACCTTGATCTCATCACTGAGGGAAATACCGACCGTAGCAGTGCTGCATCATCCCTTCCTCTTTGGGGAAATACCGATGTAGTTCTAGCTGCATCAAAAGGAATTTCTGGCGCCGTTGCCGGGGAGACATCAGCAACATCTACCAGGTTCCTAATCACAAATCTCATATCCTTGCAATTTACATTATTTACCATTTTCCTCTCGTTTTCATCTCCCCCACTTCACCAAAATTTGCCGTTTTATTCGCCCTCTTTTTCGTTCTCCGTTTTCTCGTTCGATCTTTTATTTGCTTGTGTTACCATGTGCCTTCTATTTTCTTGCATCTTTGCTTGCTAAAAATGTATTGATATGGATCCTCATCCACTTGCTAATCTTTTTAAAAGATCCAATTATGATGAACCAATTGCTAGTGATTTGAGTGCACTAGATTATCTTTATGAAGTTTTGCTTGAGATTCGTGAATCTGAAAATTGTGATGAAGAAATTTATAAAGTGATTCATGATAGCTCCTTGAATGAAAAGCATGATTGCAATGATTTCACTATAAATTCTATTAATGTCAGTTGTGCTAATGATATGCAAAACCCCAAGCTTGGGGATTCTAATTTTAATATTTCCACTACTTACTGCAATGATCACGATTGGGGTGATTCTTTTTACTTTCTTGAAAATTTATTTATGACTCACGATGAATATGCTATTGATATTAATGTTTGCAATAATATTTAAAGTGGGTTCGGAGAGGTCACGACTTTATTTGATGATAATCCCACTATATTGGAAGAGTGTCAACTTTGCATGCATGTGGATCATGAAGAGAAAATTTTCTATGATAGATATATTGTTGAATTTGATTATGATCTTACATGTGATTATTATGAGAGAGGAAAATATGGTTGTAGAAATTTTTATGTTACTAGATTACCTCTCGTTATATTGAGCTTGTCTGTGTTTTATTTCTCTCGTATGCATATGCTAGATGCTTTTTGCCTTGATAATTTGTTTGCCAATAAAATTCCTATACATAGGAACTATGCTAGACTTAAATCTGTTTGTCGCATATTTTATGATGCTCTCTTTGTGTTTCAGTTATTATCTCTCATGTGAGCATCATTGAAATCTCAAGCCTGTCTTAATGGCTATAAAGAAAGAGCTTGTTGGGAGGCAACCCAATGAATAAAATTTATTTTTGTCTTTCTCTTTCTGTTCTTGAGTGTTTGCACAATTATTCTACTGTTATGATTTGTTTTTTTTGTGTTTTAATTAGTGTTTGTGCCAAGTAAAGCCTTTGGGATCATGTTGGGTGATAGTTGATTTGATCTTACTGAAAAATAGAAACTTTTGGGCCTAGAAAAATAATTTTCATTTTTAACAGAAGGCTATAAAATACTGATTGTTTTTTTGCAGAAGATTAATATACAAATTGCTCATGTTGTCCTAATTTTTTAGAATTTTTGGAGTTACAGAAGTATTAGAAATCTCCAGATTGCTACAGACTGTTCTGTTTTTGACAGATTCTGTTTTCTTTGTGTTGTGTGCTTGTTTTGATGATTTTATGTTTTTCTTTGAAGATTTTTTGCCATATAAAAGTTGGAACACAATAGATATTATGCAAAAAAAAATATGAATGGGTGCAACAGTACTTATAGTAGCGATTTGCTTTCTTATACTAACAGATCTCATGAAGGTTTTGTTGAGTTTTGTGTGATTGAAGTTTTCAAGTTTTGGGTGACTGTACGATGGATGAAGGAATAAGGATTGACAAAAGGCTAAGCTTGGGGATGCCCAAGGCACCCCAACATAATATTCAAGAAGTATCAAGCAACTAAGCTTGGGGATGCTCTGAGTGGCATCCCCTCTTTCTTGTAACAACCATCGGTATTTTACTTGAAACTATATTTTTATTCGTCACATATTATGAATTTTGCTTGGAGAGTCTTGTATGATATGAGTCTTTTCTTGTTTTGCTTTGTGTTTTTAGTCATGAATCCTTGCTGGACACACCTATTTGAGAGAGCCAAAATTATGTCATGACTTGTTAGAATTGCTCTCTATGCTTCACTTAAATCTTTATGAGCTATGGAATTGCTCTAGTGCTTCACTTATATCATTTTGAGCACGGCGTGCTTTAGTATTTTTGAATAAATACTCTCATGATTCACTTAGATTTATTTGAGAGTTAGTATTTTTTTTAGAAATTCTCTCTTGCTTCACTTAAATTATTTTGAGAGAAGAAAATTTTTATTCTCATGTTCTTCACGTAGATTTGTTTGAGATATCAAAAGCAACATATGAAACTTATCCCAAAGTGATAGATATCCAAGGAGGATATAATAAAAACTTTCATGAAGATCATTGGACAAAATAAACTTGATTCCCTGTAATAGTTTTGAGATATGATGATATAATATGTGAGTCATGTTGATGAGTAATTATGCTTTAGTATGAATATTAAGGTTTGTGATTCCCTATGCAAGCACGAAAGTCAATAGTTATGCAATGAAATTACATCCTACTTGTGGTGCATTATTCGGTGTTAGCTATGCTTAATGCTCGCTTATGAGATTTTTTGTTTCTTGGTTGGTCGCTTCTCAATATTTTGCTAGCCTTCATTTTGCACTAAGTATTATCACTACTTGTGCATCCAAAATCGTTTAAACCAGTTTTACCACATGAGTCCACTATACCTACCTATATGCGGTGATCTTTTGCTGTTCTAAGAAAATTTGTATGTGTGATGCGTCCATTTTGCATCATGTTTTCCTACTGTTATTTATGACATTTTTATCCATAATAATGCTTTTTGGAGTAATTCTAATGCCTTTTCTCTCATAATATGCAAGGTATACACAAAGAGGGAGAATCCGGCAGCTGGAAATCTGGACTGGGAAAAGCTACGCCAGGCCACCTATTCTGCACAACTCCAAACAAGCCGAAACTTCACGGAGGTTTTTTATCAAATATATGAAGAATATTGGAGCAAACAACTACTGGTGGGGGCCCACCAGGTGGGCACAGCCCACCTGGGCGCGCTAGGGAGCCCAGGCATGCTCTAGTGGGTTGTGCTCACCCAGGCCCACCTCCGGTGCCCATCTTCTGGTATATAAGTCATTTTGACCTAGAAAAATAAAGAGAGGACTTTCGGGACGGAGCGCTGCCGTCTCGAGGCAGAACTTGGGCAGGAGCACTTTTTCCCTTCGGCGAAGCGATTCCGCCGGGGGAACTTCCCTCCTGGAGGGGGAAATCATCATCATCATCATCATCACCAACAACTCTCCCATCCTGGGGTGGGCAATATCCATCAACATCTTCAACAACACCATCTTATCTCAAACCCTAGTTCATCTCTTGTGTTCAATCTTGTTACCGGAGCTATAGATTGGTGCTCGTGGGTCACTAGTAGTGTTCATTACATCTTGTAGTTGATTACTATATGGTTTATTTGTTGGAAGATTATATGTTCAAATCCAATATGCTATTTAATACCCCTCTTATCTTGAGCATGATTATCATTTGTGAGTAGTTACTTTTGTTCTTGAGGTCACGGGAGAAATCATGTTGCAAGTAATCATGTGAACTTGATATGTGTTCGATATTTTGATATTATGTATGTTGTGATTCCCTTAGTGGTGTCATGTGAACATTGACTACATGACACTTCACCATATTTGGGCCTAAGGGGATGCATTGTGGAGTAGAAATTAGATGATGGGTTGTGAGAGTGACAGAAGCTTAAACCCCAGTTTATGCGCTATTCCGTAAGGGACCGATTGGATCCAAAAGTTTAATGCTATGGTTAGAATTTATTCTTAATACTTTTCTCATAGTTGCGGATGCTTGCGGGAGGGTTAATCATAAGTAGGAGGTTTGTTAAAGTAAGAACAACACCTAAGCACTGGTCCACCCACATATCAAATTATCAAAGTACCGAACACAAATCAAACCAATATGGTGAAAGTGACTAGATGAAAATCCCATGTACCCTCAAGAACACTTTGCTTATCATAAGAGACCATTTTGGCCTGTCCTTTGCCTCAAAGGATTGGGCTACCTTGCTGCACTTTTGTTACTACTATCGTTACTTGCTCATTACAAATTATCTTGCTATCAAACTACTCTGCTACTTACATTTTCAGCACTTGTAGACATTACCTTGCTGAAAACCACTTGTCATTTCCTTTTGCTCCTCGTTGGGTTCGACACTCTTACTTATCGAAAAGAGCTACAATTGATCCCCTATACTTGTGGGTCATCAAGGCTATTTTCTGGCGCCGTTGTCGGGGAGTGAAGCGCCTTTGGTAGTGGAATCTAGTAAGGAAACATTTATATAGTGTGCTGAAATTTATTCTCACTTGTTACTATGGAAAACTTTCCTTTGAGGGGTTTGTTCAGGGTATCTTCACCTCGACCGGAACCACAATTAGCTACCCCTCAACCTACTACACCTACTGAAAATATTGAATATGAAATTCCTTCGGGTATGATAGAACAACTGCTAGCTAATCCTTATGCAGGAGATGGAACCGAACATTCCTGATATGCACTTGATATATGTAGAACAAATTTGTGGATTGTTCAAGCTTGCAAGTTTACCAGAAGATGAAGTTATGAAAAAGGTTTTCCCTTTATCTTTGAAGGGAAAAGCATTGGCATGGTATAGGCTATGCGATGATATTGGATCTTGGAATTGGAATCGATTGAAATTGGAGTTCCACCAAAAAATGTATCCTATGCATCTAGTTCATCGTGATCGGAATTATATATATATATAAATGTTTTGGCCTCGTGAAGGATAAAGTATCGCTCTAGCTTGGGGTAGGCTTAAGTTAAAGTTACATTCATGCCCCAATCATGAGCTCTCAAGAGAAATTATTATCTAGAACTTTTATGCTCGGCTTTCTCGTAATGATCAAACCATGCTTGATACCTCTTGTGGTGGTTCTTTTATGAAGAAGACTATTGAATTACGGTGGGATCTTTTGGAAAGAATTAAACACAACTCTGAAGATTGGGAACTCGACAAAGGTAAAGAGTTAGGTATTAAACTTAAGTATGATTGTGTTAAATCTTTTATGGATACCGATGCTTTCCAAAAGTTTAGCACTAAATATGGACTTGACTCCGAGATAGTAGCCTCCTTTTGTGAATCATTTGCTACTCATGTTGATCTCCCGAAAGAGAAGTGGTTTAAATATCACCCACCTATTAAAGGAGAAATCAAAGAACTGGTACCATTTAAGGAAGAAACTATACTTTATAATGTTGATCCAGTTGTTCCTTCTGCTTATATTGAGAAACCACCTTTCCCTGTTAGGATAAAGGAACATGCTAAAGTTTCAACTGTGGTTAACAAAAGCTATATTAGAACACCTAAACCTGATGAACAAATTAAAGTAGAACCTAGTATTGCTATGGTTAAAGATCTCTTGGAAGAAAAATGTAGATGAGCATGTTATTTACTTATGTGAAGAAGCTGCTAGAATTGCCATACCTGATAAAAAGGATAAACATGGACCTGTTGTTGGCATGCCTGTTGGGGAACGTAGTAATTTCAAAAAAATTCCTACGCACACGCAAGATCTATCATGGTGATGCATAGCAACGAGAGGGAAGAGTGGTGTCCACGTACCCTCGTAGACCGTAAGCGGAAGCGTTATGACAACATGGTTGATGTAGTCATACGTGTTCACGATCCGACCGATCCTAGTACCGAAAGCATGGCACCTCCACGATCTGCACACGTTTAGCTCGGTGATGTCCCACAAACTCTCGATCCAGCAGAGTGTCGAGGGAGAGCTTCGTCAGCACGATGGCGTGATGACGGTGATGATGAAGCTACCGGCGCAGGGCTTCGCTAAGCACTACGACGATATGACCGAGGTGGATTATGGTGGAGAGGGGCACCGCACACGGCTAAGACAATGATCAACTTGTGTGTCCTAGGATGCCCCATGCCCCCGTATATAAAGGAGCAAGGGGGGAGGTCAGCCGACCCTTGGGGCGCGCCAGGAGAGGAGGAGTCCTCCTCCTAGTTGGAGAAGGACTCCCCTTTTCCTAGTCCTACTAGGAAGGGAAAGGAAGGAGGATAGGGAGAAGGAAAGGGGGGCGCCGCCCCCTTCCCTAGTCCAATTCGGACTAGAGGGGGAGGGGGCGCGCGGCCTGCCGTGGATGGCACTCCGGTTTTCTCCGAAATCACCCGGAACACTTCTGGTGTCCGAATATAGCCGTACAATATATCAATCTTTATGTCTTGACCATTTAGAGACTCCTCGTCTTGTCCGTGATCATATACGGGACTCCGAACTACCTTTGGTACATCAAAACACATAAACTCATAATACCGATCGTCACCCAACGTTAAGCAATATCAACAAATTAAACGATCATCGTGCTAAGCTAACGGATGGGTCAAGTCAATCACATCATTCTCTAATGATGTGATCCCGTTAATCAAATGACAACTCATGTCTATGGTTAGGAAACATAACCATCATTGATCAATGAGCTAGTCAACTAGAGGCATACTAATGACACTCTGTTTTCTATGTATTCACACATGTACTAAGTTTCCGGTTAATACAATTCTAGCATGAATAATAAACATTTATCATGATATAAGGAAATATAAATAACAACTTTATTATTGCCTTTAGGGCATATTTCCTTAATTCTCCCACTTGCACTAGAGTCAATAATCTAGATTACATTGTAATGATTCTAACACCCATGGAGTCTTGGTGCTGATCATGTTTTGCTCATGAGAGAGGCTTAGTCAATGGGTCTGCAACATTCAGATCCGTATGTATCTTGCAAATCTCTATGTCTCCCTCCTTGACTTGATCGCAGATGGAATTGAAGCGTCTCTTGATGTGTTTGGTTCTATTGTGAAATCTGGATTACTTTGCCAAGGCAATTGCACCAGTATTGTCACAAAAGATTTTCATTGGACCCGATACACTAGGTATTACACCTAGATCGGATATGAACTCCTTCATCCAAACTCCTTCATTTGCTGCTTCCAAAGCAGCTATGTACTCCGCTTCACACGTAGATCCCACCAAGACGCTCTGCTTGGAACTGCACCAACTGACAGCTCCACCATTTAATAAAAATACGTATCCGGTTTGTGACTTAGAGTCATCCGGATCAGTGTCAAAGCTTGCATCGATTAACCATTTACGACGAGCTCTTTGTCACCTCCATAAAACATATCCTTAGTCCTTTTCAGGTATTTCAGGATGTTCTTGACCGTTGTCCAGTGATCCACTCCTGGATTACTTTGGTACCTCCCTGCTAAACTAATAGCAAGGCACACATCAGGTCTGGTACACAACATTGCATACATGATAGAACCTATGGCTGAAGCATAGGGAATGACTTTCATTTTCTCTCTATCTTCTGCAGTAGTCGGGCATTGAGTCTGACTCAATTTCACACCTTGTAACACAGGCAAGAACCCTTTCTTTGCTTGATCCATTTTGAACTTCTTCGAAACTTTATCAAGGTATGTGCTATGTGAAAGTCCGATTAAGCGTATTGATCTATCTCTATAGATCTTGATGCCCAATATATAAGCAGCTTCACCGAGGTCTTTCATTGAAAAATTCTTATTCAAGTATCCTTTTATGCTATTCAGAAATTCAGTATCATTTCCGATCAACAATATGTCATCTACATATAATATCAAAAATGCTACAGAGCCCTCACTCACTTTCTTGTAAATACATGCTTCTCCAAAAGTCTGTATAAAACCATATGCTTTGATCACACTATCAAAGCGTATATTCCAACTCCGAGAGGCTTGCACCAGTCCATAAATGGATCGCTGGAGCTTGCACACTTTGTTAGCACCTTTTGGATCGACAAAACCTTCTGGTTGCATCATATACAACTCTTCTTTAATATATCCATTAAGGAATGCAGTTTTGACATCCATTTTCCAAATTTCATAATCATAAAATGCGGAAATTGCTAACATGATTCGTACGGACTTAAGCATCACTACGGGTGATAAGGTCTCATCGCAGTCAACTCCTTGAACTTGTCGAAAACCTTTTGCAACAAGTCAAACTTTCTAGACAGTAACATTACCATCAGCGCCAGTCTTCTTTTTTAAGATCCATTTATTCTCTATGGCCTGCCGATCATCGGGCAAGTCAACCAAAGTCCATACTTTGTTCTCATACATGGATCCCATCTCAGATTTCATGGCCTCAAGCCATTTTGCGGAATCTGGGCTCATCATCGCTTCCTCATAGTTCGTAGGTTCGTCATTGTCAAGTAACATGACCTCCAGAACAGGATTACTGTACCACTCTGGTGCGGATCTTACTCTGGTTGACCTACGAGGTTCGGTAGTAACTTGATCAGAAGCTTCATGATCATCATCATTAGCTTCCTCACTACTGGTGTAGGAATCACTGGAACTGATTTTAGTGATGAACTTCTTTCCAATAAGGGAGAAGGTACAATTACCTCATCAAGTTCTACTTTCCTCCCACTCACTTCTTTCAAGAGAAACTCCTTCTCTAGAAAGGATCCATTCTTAGCAACGAATATCTTGCCTTCAGATCTATGATAGAAGGTGTACCCAATAGTCTCCTTTGGGTATCCTATGAAGAAACATTTCTTTGATTTGGGTTCGAGCTTATCAGGTTGAAGCTTTTTCACATAAGCATCGCAGCCCCAGACTTTAAGAAACGACAACTTGGGTTTCTTGCCAAACCATAGTTCATAAGGTGTCATCTCAACGGGTTTTGATGGTGCCCTATTTAACGTGAATGCAGTCGTCTCTAAAGCATAACCCCAAAACGATAGCGGTAAATCGGTAAGAGACATCATAGATCGCACCATATCTAGTAAAGTACGATTACAACGTTCGGACACACCATTACGTTATGGTGTTCCAGGTGGCGTGAGTTGCGAAACTATTCTGCATTGTTTCAAATGAAGACCAAACTCACAACTCAAATATTCTCCTCCACGATCAGATCGTAGAAACTTTATTTTCTTGTTATGATGAATTTCCACTTCACTCTGAAATTCTTCGAACTTTTCAAATGTTTCAGATTTATGTTGCATTAAGTAGATATACCCATATCTGCTCAAATCATCTGTGAATGTGAGAAAATAACGATATCCGCCGCGAGCCTCAATGTTCATTGGACCACATTGATGTCTACTACACAACCTTCTTCTCGTAGACGTTGTTGGGGCTCCAAGTGCAGAGGTTTGTAGGACAATAGCAAATTTCCCTCAAGTGGATGACCTAAGGTTTATCAATCCGTGGGAGGCGTAGGATGAAGATGGTCTCTCTCAAACAACCCTGCAACCAAATAACAAAGAGTCTCTTGTGTCCCCAACACACCCAATACAATGGTAAATTGTATAGGTGCACTAGTTCGGCGAAGAGATGGTGATACAAGTGCAATATGGATGGTAGATATAGGTTTTTGTAATCTGAAAATATAAAAACAGCAAGGTAACTAATGATAAAAGTGAGTGAAAACGGTATTGCAATGCGTTGAAACAAGGCCTAGGGTTCATACTTTCACTAGTGCAAGTTCTCTCAACAACAATAACATAATTGGATCATATAACTATCCCTCAACATGCAACAAAGAGTCACTCCAAAGTCACCAACATCGGAGAACAAACGAAGAGATTATTGTAGGGTACGAAACTACCACTACAAAAAAAGACACATCCGTGACATTTTGGGCCGAACGATTTTTTTTCTGTCATACATATGACACTTCTATGACGATAATTGTGACAAAACCCGGTATCATCATAGATGTGGTGGGCTCCTACTTCTATGACCAAAAAATCATGACAGAAAATGGGCTTTTCGTCCTGGGTGGGCCGGAGACGCAGCTGCATGACATTCTTTGGGCCGTCCATGACGGAAAAAACCGTGTTAGAAGCGAGGGGGAGGAAAATTTCGGGGAGTTCCTGGTTACGGTGGGAGGCCGAGGGCCAAGCGATGCGCGTTTCTCTCGTACACGTACACGCGTGTGTGCGAGACGTTGGCTCTAACTGAACCCGAGCGAGGCGTTGGGCTCTAACTGAACCCGAGCGATTGCACTGCAGGCTACGCGTTACTGAACCCGAGTGATCGATCGATGGCTGTTAACTGAACCCGATCGAGCGATTCCTTCACTACTGCTGCTAACTAAAGCCGATCGATGCTGCCTCTGGGATGAACAGTGAGCGTTGCGGGGGGCTTTGGATGAACAGTGAGCGGTGGCGTTGCCTCTGGATGAACAGGACCCCGTGGTGTGGTGGAGGGCTGGATGAATAGTTGACGGTGGAGGGGTTCCCGTGGAGGGGTGGTTGAACAAGACCCCGTGGTGTGGAGGGCTGGATGAATAGTAGATGGTGGAGGGGTGGTTGAACAGTAGCCGGTGGAGTAGCGCACGGTGGAGGCTGGATGAGCAGGAGCCCGCGGAGGCTGGAGGAGGTCGACGGTGGAGATGAACAGTATCTCGTGGAGTCCCATTTTGCGGTACGCCACACCCCTCCCGATGAACAGGACCCCCATTTCGACCGTAGGAGGTCCGTTTCGTCCGTTTTGCGATACGCCACACCCCTCCCGATTAACAGGACCCCCGTTTCGACCGTAGGAGGTCAGTTTCCTCCGTTTTGCGGTACGCCACATCCCTCCCAATCAACAGGACCCCCGTTTCGACCGTAGGAGGTCCGTTTCCTCTATTCTGCGATACGCCAGGCCTCGTTTCCATCGCCTGTTCCGTTCAAGCCCTCCCGATGAACAGGACCACGCATTCCGTTCCGACCCAGCCGGTTGGCTCCCACGCGTTCCATTGCCTCCCGATGAACACGGCACATTTCATTGCCTCCCCATGAACACGACGCATTCCGTTGCCTCCCCATGAACACGACGACGACGCTGTTTCTCCGTTCCGACCCAGCCATGTACACGAGCCCTGGCCGTACGTATGCGTGAGTAGGCGTTCGAGACCCCGCCCGTATGTACACATACGTGGCCGTATTTTCTTTCTTGCACCTTGGCCGCTATATGTACATGTACATGCTACGTGCGCGCCTCTACTACGACACGTGCACGCCTCTACTACGACACGTGCGCGCCTCTACATTGACCAGTATGTACGTACACGTTCGCGACCAGAATGACAATGCTACGTACGCTTCGACCAGGTGGGTCCCGACTGTCAGGCACTTCCTTGCCTGCGAAGATGTAGCTGGTGGGTCCCAGCAGTCAGGAGGGCGAATCGTTTTTTTTACCCGGACGCACTTCCTTGCGTGCGAAGGTGTAGCTGCTGGGTCCCAGCAGTCAGGGGGGCAACGTTTTTTTGCTCGGACGCACTTCCTTGCATGCGAAGGTGTAGCTGGTGGGTCCTAGCAGTCGGGGGCGAATCATTTTTTCGGACGCACTTCCTTGCGTGCGAAGATGTAGCTGGTGGGTCCCAGCAGTCAGGGGGCAAATCGTTTTTTTCCCGGACGCACTTCCTTCCGTGCGAAGATGTAGCTCGTGGGTCCCAGCAGTCAGGGGGCGAATCATTTTTTTGCGAAATACGGTGGCCCGTCCGGTGGACCCCCGCTATCAGGTGGAGGAATAATTATTTTGCACGTAATAAGGAGGCACTTCCTTGCTGCAGCCGTGGACCCAGCTGTCAGCCTCTCCACGTACAGTCCACGTCCGATGGAAGCCATTCCTTGACCATGTTGACCATGTCGCGCCGAGAGCACCAGGGCGGTGGACGACGGCGAGGCCTAGGAAGGGGACGACGCGGAGCCGGGAAAGACGCGACAGTGGATGCCCATGCGTAGAGGAGTATGAGGGTTCACTTGTTCGGCTGCGGTGTGAGGCTGCCGTCGCCGCAGAATAACAGGGGGTCTGGGTGCATAGAGGGATGGCCTGGCCAGCGGTGGGAGTAGTAGGGGCGGTGAGGCCTCCGCGGCATCATAGCTGGCCACAGGCGGCAGGAGCAGGCGGCACGACCGGCGCTGCTTTGGGCGGCTGGAGCAAGACCAGAGGTTGAAGAAGCACTACGGCCGTTGGTTGGACATCGTACGGTCACTGGAGCTAGAATCGTTCATATATTGACAAAAGTTGACAAAGGCCTCTGTCGCAGTCAACTTAGTAGGCCCACAAGTCAGCCTCCCACCAAGGTGAGTCCCAGGTAGCAGGGGGTATTCATTTTTTTGTGCGTAATAAGGAGGCACTTCTGGTGGGTCCGAGCTGATAGCGAGGGGACCGTTTTTTTTCACGAAATACGGTGGCCCTCCTGTGGGTCCCAGCAGTTAGAGGGAAACATTTTTTTTCAGGAAATACTGGTGGCCCATCCGGTGGGTCCCTGCTGTCAGGTGGAGGAATAATTATTTTCCGCGTAATAAGGAGGCACTTCCTTGCGGCTGCCATGGACCCAGCTATCAGCCTCTCCACGTACAGTACTCTTCCGATTGAAGTCGGTCGTTGACCACATTGACCACGCCGCGCCGAGAGCACCATGGCGGTGAACGACGGCGAGGCCTATGAAGGGGACGACGCGGAGCCGGGGAAGATGCGATAGTGGAAGCCCACGCAGAGAGGAGTACGAGGGTTCATCGGTTCGGCTGCGGTGTGAGGCTGCCATTGTCGCAGAATAACATCGGGTGTGGGTGAGTAGTGGGATGCCCTGGCCAGCGGTGGGAGTAGTAGGGGGCGCTAAGGCCTGCGCGGCAGCACAACCGGCCACGGGAGGCAAGAGTAGGCGGTCCCGCCGGCGCTGCTTTGGCGGCTGGAGCAAGAAGATCAGAGATTGAAGAAACAGGACGGCCGTTGGATTGACATCCAACGGTTATGTCTGCTACAATCGTTTGTTGATGTATATAATAACTAAAAAAATCTTGCATATGCGTCAACTAAACAGGCCCCCAAATCAGACCACTCCCTCTTTTTTTAATAGTTTATATATAGCTCATGGCAACTTCTTATGCAATTTATTGTAGTCGTTTTTTTGGTTGGCTAGGGCCAATTTTGCATATTTCTGTGGGTTCCAAACTATTTTTAATACCGAAATGTCGAGCCAGATTTAAAGTACTTTGAAGATATACTTAAATTAGGTTAATGCCCAGTGAAATAGGAATCTGAAAATGTGAAAAAATTCAGAAATTATAAAGTAATTGCCAATTTGTCATATGTTTTTATATTTACAACCCATTTCATATTACTTTCAAGATTTGCAGGCGTCTTGAAATAGTTGCAGCCGATCAGGGCGTAGAAAAATAAGTATGCCTGGATTGGGTATTCTGTAGAAAAAATAAACTGGGCTCATTTTCACAAAAAAAAATAGCTGGGCTGGTCACATGGTGAACATAAAATATAAGCCTGGGCTAGACGGGCCACAACCCAGTTCAAACCCTACCCCGTCTCAACAATACCAAACAAAGAAAATACTGCTCGAGTAGCTATGTCCCAGGTGTCAGCCGATCTTGTGTTGTTCTCTTGTCTATTGACTATATACGCTCACAATGTCGTGGGTCCTAGATGTCAGGAAAACACTAGGAGGAAGCATTTTATTTTTCCATACGCTGACATGATGGGCCCCTACTGTCATCCTCTCCACGTACTTCTGCCGATTCCTGCTATTTGTTGACCATGTTGACAACACAAGAGGGCGCCGCTGCGGCGAGCACACCAAAGCGCGCGGAGGACGTCGGTGTTAACGATTTTGGAGACGGTGGGGCGGCGATGCGTGCGCTGAGGCGCAACCAGCCGTGGGAGGCGGAAGCAGGTGGCCCCGCCAGTGCTGGTTTGGTTTTGGCGGCTGGAGGAAGACATGACTAAAGAAACACGACAGACTGTAAAAGCAGCAGGAGTACTTAACAACCTTAAGTGAAACCAGCAGGGGCACTTAACAACCAAAGATGAAAGTAGTATGAGTACTTATACGGGTTCAATCGTACAAAGCACGCCTCGAACAGTGCTACTTTGCCTACAGTTAACCAAGGGTGAGGACGCCAAGCCCCAGGACAAGGCACAGGCGCCACCCCGCGCATGCACAACTTTCTGAAAGCGGCTTCATCTCGCAACGTGGTCAATAAACAGGATATTCACTTTAGAGCCATGGAAAAGCATGGACATAATCTTCTGTCCTATTCTCCAAGATGGACGGGCCTTCATTATTTGAGACCACCCATGAATAAGTATCTTTTCACCTCCAAGGGGAATTGAGTAGGTCGACATAAACATCATGTTGTGACCAAGCGCAAGTCTGACCCGACTATGGTCAGGCATCTGTATAGGAACACTAGAACTCGGCAGTTCCTGTTTCAAGAAGATCACAGCTGTAAAACTGTGTATAAGCAATAGTTTATGAACAACATATATAACAGAAAACAGCTCGTACCATAAGTTTCTCGACACTGCTGGACCTGTTCAACGAGTGCAGCAGTGGCACACATATCCCACGTGGCCTTCCACCATTGAAACGCCCCACAAGGACCTCAAGACGATCAATAAAGTGTAGGAATTTGTGGATGTCGATCCAGTCAACTTCAGTGCCATTAGTAACAGCCGAGTTATTACAGAGTAACAAACGAGCAGACTGCTTAACTCTGAAAAAACCTACACGTGCCACAAATTATAAGAAAATATTAGTTAGAAGTAGCATCTTCGTGAGAGATTCGTTGCTACTTTTAAAGTTAAATTGTGATTAGTTAGACAGAATAGGTGGATTAAGAAGTAATCAAGGCAACAAGCAAGAACCAGATACAAAACTAACATGGATGAACAATTGGAACAACATCGCGGTGGAAGATCGCAGTGAAGATAAGACCAGGTTCTGCTATTTCCATCCATATTCGTGTGCCAACTTTCAGTCTGTAACACTTGAGAAAGTTTATCCAAGTTTGGCCATAAAAAAGCAGCGATCTTCTTGGTTCATGAACCCAACTTGGAACTTATATCCATGGCTTGTCTTCACTGTGACCATTAAACTAGTGTATTCAGTTATGGCAAGGCCGAGCATCTTTTCTGGTAGAGCAAATAATACACTGCAAGAAAAATAATATGAGAACACAACATGTTCAAAAAAAAACCACCCTCCCGGATAGAAAAGAGGGTTCTAGGAACATAATGTGTGTGTTTCAAAATGCTGTGTTAGGATGAGAAGGAACAAGTGTGGCGTCTTGCCGAGGGCGCAGAAACCTGTAGGGTACTCGCACTTTGGGCACTGCAAATGAAACACACTAGATTCAGTAGGAAGAAAAATGCATCAATGGCGGTGGCTGCCATCCTAGGATTACCTGCGACCAAGGGACTTGGATTTATCGGGGATGGATGAAGAATTCGTACCTGGTTCTCCATGAGAAAACACTATGCAATCGCCGATAGGCGGTTTTCTCTGAACAAGCGGATGAGGGAGAAGGGGATTTAGGCCCAGTGAAATATTGCCGCTTCATCCGTCCAGCTTACTGCTAAAGCTGGAAAGGGGGGGGGTTGTGATTTGACGGCTCATTAGGCATTACTGCGGCGCTACGACCGGGGTGTGTCTACCGTGAAGTTGTGCACTCTAATTTGTGCATATGGCACGTGGACCCCGTTGTCGGTTGCCCCACATATCAGCGAAAGGAAGTAGAAAGATAGGAGTAACTAGTTACACATAAATATATATTTTGACAGAGAGATACTCCCTCTGTAAAGAAATATACAAATCTTTTATATCAGAGGCTCACCTTGTCAAGCAATATACTCCCTCTGCAACGCACGGGCATTATGGGGGTTCAGCTTTTTTATGGGGGTTCAGCTGAGAATATAATACTCAGATAGGCTCACGGTTCTGGACTTTGGGCCGCAGGCTGACCCTGCATGTTCGGGGGCCCATGTGTTCTTCCTCAGTGCTTTTCATATTGCAAGCGATCGGTACGACGCTGGTTTTAGATGCTGTCGCAAGGCGAATACACAAAATTGAATAAAGCACGACAACTGTTGGAATGAAATCGAACGATAGTTCCTAACCAGCAATCAGAGTTGCAATTCTATCAATGATATACCATGTCATAAATAATACTATCGTGCTACTTATACACACAGGACACTTGTTTCACCATGCCACATTATTACATCAAAATCTCTCGGAGGATAGATCAGTTCGGCAGTTGTGTGCTGCCACTGAAGAAGATTTGGACCAGCTCTCCTTGCCGAGAAAGTTCGATTTTGACATCATCCCCTACCGCAATATATGATTTAGATTTGAACCTTGACCATCCTTTAGCATCAATCATCATGTGGCCATCCTTTGTACTTACGGTATATTGTGCAGGTTCATTCACACCAATGCTGCGCATGGTAAGAGAAACTTGGCCGCGGTCGCCCGGATTGTTGAATGACTCCCTCGTTACTCTAGGACTTTTGTGTTTGCAAACAAGAAGACATACCCAAACAGTTAGATCAACACAGTGAATCATGTGAAACAACATGGAAAGAAAAAAGAACGAAACACTTGGGCGGCCAATGCTTACCAAGAAGGTGGACATGTCGGTTTTTGTAAGGACTTTGGTATATGAAGTGCGAACTGCAGCCCAGTCTGTTGCGGGTGCAACTGCACGGGCTGGAGCAGATGCAAGTGCAAGTGTTGGTGCAGGTGCCGAAGCCGCTGCTGCTGCCGGAGATGGTGCTCCTTGTAGAGCTGGTGCCAGTGTCGGAGAAGGTGCCAGTGTCGATGCCCGATCCTCCGGTAGATCAGACTGATTCGCTGACGCGGTCGGTGCCCAATCCTCAGCTGGATCAGACTGAGCTGCTGCCGCTGTCAGTGCTAGAGCAATTGTCGGTGCTCGATCTATGCAAGACAGCGGCGATCGTGTCTGGTCTGCTATGATCAGCTTTCTAACTTGACTAGGATCCGTGACCGTGATCCAATTTTTTTCTTCATTTCTTTTAAACGCGAGAAGGACTAATTGTGGCGTTTTTGTTAAACCAAACTGCAGTTCATCATAGGGATTCAGCTTGTACTCAGACAACAGACTAATCCAATTTTTTCCAGTAATATAAGTGATGGATAGTGCCTTCATTACTGACACGACATAAGAAGTGAAAACTGCAAAAATAGCCATCGTAGAGCAAACCAAACGGTTTATTCTGTGATGAATGTCACATGGCAAAACCTGCATCGTAAAATTGCAGGAAAAGAAAGAAAACATGACATTAAATCATTAAGATTTAGATAGTAAATCAATAAGATTTACTTGATGTGACATGAGTGAATCCTTACTAGGAAATCACTATGTTGAAGTACTAAACAGAAGATTGATCGTCCAACTACGCGTGGCATGCAGGGGCCCCGCCTACTCCCACAAGCAGGACAGTCCAAAGGTCGTGACAAATCGTATGGACCGAACATCCATGGGACTGGAAATCCTGGTGGGTGCGATAAACCCTGTAATGCATACAGATATTGGAGTGTAACCATAATTGATAAACCGCCCTCACAAAAAATATGATATGGATACTTCAAAATATACAGACCGAATTGAGTGGAGAGACATTAACATAGACCGTTCTCAGGACTGACCACACACCAAAAGCGACAGTACTAATAAACAATACATGGTTCACAAACACAAATCAAGTACTGAACAATAGTACTTACTACAGACAAGCAAAGTTGCACTAACTGAACTCTGCAGACTATTTCTTGCCACCAACCTACGGGATGAACCCCGCATAACTGACTAAGCCATGGACTTTGTGTGAGATGTCTACATGCACCATCACCATCTTGTCAACCTTGGAGAACCTAACAGAGTGGTCTTTCCACTCATAAACATGATGATGAAGACATGCCGCATCAGATTTGTTGGGAAGCTTTACAAGAACCACACCATTCGTAATCGAAGGCACAGCCAGAAAATTGTTGTGGTCAAGTACAGCCTCGAGAACACGTCTGACAACAATGCTACAGGAAAACACTAATTCAGGACACGTGGCGACAAGGACACATCAGCTGGATAGTTCAGCAGTAGAACTCATCATCAGGTCTTCCAGTTCACACGGCATGACTTTGAGAACTTCATCTCCACCGCGGACCTGGTTCTAATTCAAACAGAAACAATATTTGATTACTACCTCCGTTCAGAAATATAAGATGATTTTTGATATTATACTCCATATATGACTACATATACGCACAGAAATGAGTGAAAAAAAGACACTAGAACATGTCTTCAAAGGCATGAGAGCAGAGGGATTACATGCAATATCCATAACACAAGTTACTGAGGCAAATATACCCTCTTAAAAGGTAGCATTGATGTTCATGAAGTACTCCCTCCGTCCCAAAATTCTTGTCTTAGATTTGTCTAGATATGGATGTATCAAGTCACATTTTAGTATTAGATACATCCGTATCTAGACAAATCTAAGACAAGAAATTTGGGACAGAGGGAGTAGTTGAAAGTAGTCTATAAGAAATCAATGTCAACCTCTCGCATGTTTTGGTCAAAAGAGGAATTTAGAACCGTCATTTGGCACACTAAAATCACATGCAAGATCACCCAGAAAGTTGTACTACCAGTACTAGTACTGCGTGTTAGATGAAAAAACATGATCAAGATCGAGAAAAAGATCGTCAACAAGAGACATTACCTGGACTTGCTTAATGAGGGATCCCGGAGAGGGGGGCTTGGACAGGGCGATGGCTTTGAGCTTGTCTGTGGTAGTCTCGACGGGGTGCTTGCGATTCTTCGTACCATGAGCCTCGACGGTTTTGGCCAGAGCCATAGACATCACGTCGGCCGGTGCTCCGGCGTCCATCCAAGAGAGGAAGCTGAGAGAGAAGAGTGAAAGGAGGAACGAGATGAGGGAGAAGCGAAGCGAGTGGGGGTTTTCTTCAAGAGAGGAAGCTGAGAGAGAAGAGTGAAATGATGGTTGCTTCGTCCGTCAAACTTACTGCTGGAAAGGAGGGGGTTTTGTGATTTGACGGCTCATTGGGCATTACTGCGGTGATTCGATCAGGGTAGTCTACCGTCACTCTACTACGGAGTAATTTAGTGCATGGCTGGTGGACCCAGGTGCTGGCTGTCCCACGCGTCAGCGAAAGTGAGTAATTTAGTGCATGGCTGGAGGAGGATCCGCACGGTAGAGAGTGTCCACTGTTTTTCTGAAGAAAAAAAATGATTATAGCAAGCGTTTCCACTCTTACGACGGAGGAGTGCGAAACACGACAGCCACTTGAACATACACAGTGCTCCTACTACTAGGTATGTGCAGTGGTTCATACGTCAGTTCTACACAATCTTGTTGCTAGTGTAGTAAGATATGACGATAACAAATGATGTTGTGCGCATGTCAACTACTCCTATATGTAACATAGTAGCGCTTTTTCGACTGTTCGGTCGAGAATGAACGGTGAGATCAATGTTAACAGAACTAGGTCCACAACGCACGGAGAGTATGGTGCTACAGTACTCCACGAAACATGAACCATATGAAGCACGGATAGTGTTGGGTGTATGAAGGGTGCACGGGATGGGAGCAAAAGTTCCCTTCTCGACCCACTTTTGGGTGTTTGGTAGAGTGCATGAAGGGTGCATGAGTCCACACTAGTAGGTTGACAAAAATACACAAAGAGGAAACAACTATATTGAGATGAGAATGCAACCAAACACACCCACACGCTTTGTGCTGCAGTGACTGATCTGCATCGTATGAGTTTGATCCAACGGTCATGTTGCGCCGAGACATGGACATGCCCATGCAGAGGGCGCCTAAACACCACCGAAGTCCCTCTGCTTCTCGAGGCGCATGACGTTGGTGATGCAGGGTGCAACCGCCCGCTCCTAGTTGACGGGAGCCAGTGTCAGGCGCCTCACCTCGGACTCCGTGATCTGCTGCGCCGCCATGGCACCAGATAGAAGCAATGGGGAGAGGAAGCAAAGGGGGCAAAATGGTTGAAAGGCAATGCAATCTACGGGAAGGCGGAGGGAGCGGGGAATCTTTTGGTTTTCACCATGGTAAAACACCAGTCGACGACTTCTCACATCAGGGAGCAGTGGGTTTTTATAGGCAGAGTCATCATGACTAATTGCTGCCGCGCCTGCTCCCGTCAATCAAAAAATTAAAAATCCTGCTACGCCTGCTCCTGTCAATCAAAAAATTAAAAATCCTGCCGCACCCAAACACCAGAGCAACGCCGTGGTGGATATTTAAATTTACCTGCCGGCAAGTAGATAAAAAAGGGGTGAAAAAACAAATGTGGCGGCGGCCTAGCTAATCGGTCGAACTAGCCCAACCAGCTAGCCACCGTGCTTGACTGATGTACTCGGCGGGAAATGTGGTCTTTCATGATTTGACGACTCATTTACTTGCTTCGGCACTACGACCGAGGAGGACCCAGAAAACGCGCGGTAGGGCGTCCCACGTCAGGAAGAATATATGCGTGCACCACCCGGGAGGACCCCGAAACCGCGCGGTAGGGTGTGCCACGTCTCGGCATGGAGGAAAAATGTGCATGTAAAAATATATTGTATCAGATGTAGTACCTACGGTTCAACCTCGGGACCCAGCAAGTCGGTCGAAAACACCCCACTAGCCACACAACTTCATCATGCAAACATGGCACGAAGGATAGATGTGGTTAGCTCCGTCTCGACCAGCCACAACGTCTCTTGTTCTAGGCAATTCTTCTATTTTCCAAGCTTTTTTTAGTTGTAATAACACCACGGCAAGCTAGCGCCGCTCTTTGTGTGTGCCCGTGCAAAGGTTAGATGATGGAGAGAAGAGAGATTGAGACCGCAGACCTAGGACCCACCAGTAAGTGAGACAACGGTCATGCACGTGTTGACGAGGCACTCCCTCTACTCTACTCAACGCAAGTACTGTATAAAATCAAGTTATGGGACAAAGCTAACAACCGTTTGTTTTTTCAGGCTATCGACTTACGCATTGTAGTCCAGGTTGCCAGTTCGAATCTCATCTTTCAGATTTGTTAGTTTTAGGTCCAAATTTGATTAATGACAAGTGGGACCCCCATGTGTTGTTCCGATATTTCAGTGTAGGATGGTTTTTTTGAACAAACACTTTGCGCGGTTAGACAAGTAACGGCACGAGTTACACGTATTTTGCAAGTTTACGAACAAAAATGACAGCGGCATAGAATATCACATCCACCCCGCAGCTTAGATACTATGGTGATACGAGTTTTTACACCGTTGGAAGTGAGATCCAATGGCTTGGGAGTAGTCTTTGTAATTATGCGCAATTTCCAAACTCTCCAAAGGTTTTTTTGCAAATAAAACATTCAGGCCTCGTGTGTGCCGCTGCATCTTCAATCCAATGGCTCCCCGGTGCTCATATTAGGTGCTCCCCGTAGCTTAATTACCCGCTACGGTGATATGAGCATCTAGGTCGTATGATCAGTGATCAGATGGCACATGCGTAGTACTTGTACTTTCTGCGCATTTCCCAAACTCTATCAGCCGTATATTGCAAAAACATTCAAACCTCCTACCGTGGGCCGTTAGATCTCAGTGAACTCGTATCACCATAGAATCTACGGAGCGGGAGCACCTCATACTCTCCCGTGCGAGAAAACATAAGGTGCTATCACAGCTTGGATGCTATGGTGATACGAGCTTGGAGGATGTTTGATCTGAGATCCAATGGCATCTGAGCAGTCTTTGTGCTTGTAAGCAGTGGCCGAACTCTTTTGGGGCTTTTCTGCAAAAAACCATTCGAACCACCGAGGAGGTGTTGGGTCACAAATCCAACGCCTCCGAAGAGCTTGTATCACCAAAGCATCTAAGGTGTCGTAGAAAATGATATTCTTACATACAGGAGAATATGATGTCCTCCTTCATCTTAGATGCTACGGTGATACGAGCTTCGAGGTCGTTGGATATGGGATCAAAGGGCATCTAAGTAGTTTTTGTACAAATTGTGTGCAATTCTCAAACTCATCAAGGTTTACTGCAAAAATATTAAGACACATCATGTGAGCTGCCATATCTCAGATCTACAAGCTCCAAGCAACTCGTATCGGCATGTAGCATCTAAGGTATGGGAGCACATGATATTCTCCCGGGGAGGAGGGGTGGGGGTGCACAACCAATCGGTGGTTGTGAGGGTGGGGAAAATATAATCTAAACAACCCTAAACAGAGCTCCACAATTTTATCTAAGGTTGAGGAGTTGACCCCGGACAATCATACCTCCGCCTAAACACAACATTTGCATGTACTGTAGTACTAGACTTAATATTCATGTTTCAGTTTCATGTTCATTTTAAATATTGAACTGAGGACCATGGATTTCTTACATTTTACTCCCTTCGTTCCTAAATATTAGTCTTTTTAGAGGCTTCAAATGGACTGGCACATACGGATGTATATAGACATATTTTAGAGTCTAGATTCACTCATTTTGCTCCGTATGTAGTCACTTGTTGAACTCTCTAAAAGACTAATATTTAGTAATAAAAGGAGTATTTTTGAATTTGTGTCATACATGCATGGTTTGGAAAAATAGATGCACTATACTTACTAGATTGTTGTTGTGTTCATGCGTGTGTGTGGTCATATGCTTGATACATACAAAGTTTTCTCACCTCCATATTGTTCATCTTTTAAATTTGAATTTGCATTGGAAAACTTACTAGGGATACCATGAAATGTGAAATCCACGTTGAGATCACTATATCACAAACTCACTCTAATTCAACAACTCGTCATAAATCAATTACCACGTTGAGATTAGTATTTGCAAGGAAAATACGGGTATTGTAATACACATAGATTCGTTAGGCAATTTAAAAGGTTCCTTTCGTATTCTCGAATGGTAGGACCCAATGGTGTACCAGCCAGACCTTGGCTCATGTTGATCCTAAAAAAACCGGGCTCGTGTCCTTCGGTGGCATGCATGGTACGCACATTAGGCAACCCCAACCAGTCGAGCCTCAGTGTTTCAAGTCGAAATATCTGGCGGCCAGAATTCCAGCCCTAGGAAATTCCCCTCATGTCCCCAGTCCATAATGACTACCGATGAAGAACGGAGGGATGCTTTAGTAACTAGACAACGTTACCTACCGTGCCGAGCACGGTTCAATTCCCTCGGTCACCGCTCGTCAAGGTCACCCGTCAACTGCATTGCCTAGTACTACTACTAGTACACCAGAATTCCAGCCCTAGGAAATTCCCCTCATGTCCCCGGTCCATAATGACTACCAATGAACAATGGAGGGATGCTTTAGTAACTAGACAACGTTACCTACCGTGCCGAGCACGGTTCAATTCCCTCGGTCGCCGCTCGTCAAGGTCACCCGTCAACTGCATTGCCTAGTACTACTACTAGTACACCAGGATGAGCACAGAATTGAGCCCGTTTGTTCGTGCCTAGTACTTGAGTTAATATATCAGGCAATGCACTGGTACGGAGGGATTATCCTTTTACTCTACATATATAACTAGTCTGAAGTCTAACTAAGCAAAATGTTTGACCAAATCCTTTCTTAAGAAATACAACATGACAGATGTACGGCTTGAAAATTTATTGCATGATGCAGGTTATGATATTGTTTCGAATCCTGGATCTTAAATTTCAGAAAATCCAAAAGTGAGCATAAATTCTTGAAACTAAGCATGGTCACGTGATATGGCGCAAATATTACTTCGTAAGTTTTTTCTTCAATTTGAGACAAGTTGCTTATGACAAGTTGCACAAATGAAGTGCCAAGGTATTTTGGAACAAAGACCTGTCATGTTAAGGCGAACGCTTTCACTATTGAAACCGTGGGCGTTTACGTGCCGCCACGACTCCCCTCTTCTCATCGGCAGGTGCCGTCCGAGCAAGCGTGTGAGTCGACGGGAGGCATGCGAGCAGACCGCTGTGCAGGCTCACCGGGAGGCGAGCCCTTTGACCAGGCTCCGCCGCCCACCGTCGTCCCAACTGCTCCCACTTTTAATGTCGCTGGCGCCGCAGTTTAAAATCAACCCCACACTACCCAGTATCGCTACAATCCTCTCTCTTCCTCTCCAATTCTCCTGTCGTCTACCTCCAACTAGCCTGACCTAAACGTACGCCATGCCGCATCATGATGGTCTGCCCTTAGTGTTCCAGTTTCCTGAGGAAGACACCCAGCCGGAGTCTCAAGAACATAAGGCGCTTTGGGACGAGCTTAAACTGGCCTTGCGGGAAGACGCCGTGCCTGTCTCCGCTCCCGTTCCGGCTCTCGTCGCCCCGACTGCGCTAGCGCCCATCCCCGTGCACCTGCTAGCGCATGCGCCTGCGTGTGCACTGACGCGCATGCCCATGCCGGTGCCCGTGCAGCTGCCAGCGCATGCGCCTGCGCGTGCACTGATGTGCGCGTCCGTGCCGGTGCCCGTGCACACGAATGTCTCCGCCGCGCCGTTGACAGCGCCTGTCCCCGCGCGGGTGCCTGTGCCCCCCTCAGTGGCATGGATGCCCGCCGTCGACCGCTTCCTTGCCCCAACGCCAGTCGCCTCCTCCCGCCAGTTGACTCGCTCTGAAGTCCAAAACATTTTGGCCTTCCTTGAAGCTAGGACAACGTCCAGGACTATGCCAACAACGGCGCAAGACGTCGCCGTCGCCGTCGGTCAATGGCCCGACGACACACAGAGCACGACAGAGGAGCCACTTCCCACCACGAGACGCCCCCGCCGCCGCCGCGTAATCTAAATTTGCCATGAAAATCGTTTGGATTGCCATGCTTAAAATCCGAAAGTTTATCATTTCCGTTTATTTTATATCGATCGTCGTATAATTTAAAGTCGGAGTCAGACTGAAAGAAATGTATGGTTTGATCGATTGAATGTTCTGCTAGAGCCGTATCAAATTAAATATAAAACGTCATCAAGACACATGTATTCCTTGTCATCCAATGACCTAGACTGCTTCAATGTCGAGCGCTCAACATGTTTAGCGTGTAGTTAATTTCATGCCAAAAATAGTGCTAATCACATGACAACACGCAAATAATATCCTAGTAGATAATATCCGCATGCACTTAATATACTTCCAAATTAACGTGCATTGCACGTACACACTGACTAGTGCTGCTAGTACGTGAAACTGGTGTCGTGACTTGTGAACGCGTCCAGATATGGTCAACGGCAACATCGCCCCCTAGTTCTTCTTGTTTGCCCGTGCGTCAAAACGCAGAAGGGGAGGAGAGAGAGAGAGAGAGCACACATGGAACCCACCAGTAAGTGAAGGCGAATAGTATTAAAAATAATATTACATGTAATCCATTAATTAGGCTGTGGTAATATAAAAACATTATGTGAACTAAGGGGGTACAACAAACATTGCTATTCTACGTATGTTGCCTATTGACGTGCGGCTTGAAGGCCCGGTCGCATGTTCGATCCTCGTCCTTTATTTCTTTAATTTGTATATGGGTCCAAATTTGTTTCATGACATGTGGGCCCCTCGGTGTGTCGTTTGTAGCACTTTAATTTGTGGGTCGAAATTTGTTCCATTCCAACTGGACTATCGGTGTGTAGTTTTGTAGCTTATTTATACTAATTATAGAGAACAACATAGTTTTTTCAATAATACCATGGTGCGACGTTGAAGGCGAGAAAGGACGTGCGATAGAGCGATGACCGAGCCAGAGGGAAATCAACTAGGGGAGTTGCATGGGTTGCAACGGTGTTTGGAGTAGTTGTGGGCCGAATGTTACGAAAATATAATCTAAACCGACCGGAACAAATGCCTACACAAATTAATCCAAGGTTGGAGTGCCCCTTGCAATGTAAATAGCTCCGGCTTTGCGAGGGATGGAGAGGTAGTAGCTTCAATGCGTGGAAGATACGGTGTGAGAAAGCAAGGTCAATCGAGAGACATATAGATAGAGAGACAAAGTGAGTGTGGTCCGACATTCATTGAACAAATATATATGCTCTGGAGAGATATTGTCCGATTGAGCTTTTTGGCAAGGGTGAGGGCTGTAGGATAGAGCTTGAGAGATGATCCAGTCACAGACGTGTAGATATATTTTGTGCGTGGGAGGAAGCAAGGTCAACCGATCACATAGGGTCGCCGTGCGATCGAAAGAGTGAGATGGGTTGGAGAGAGTGACCTAGATAGACGATGTGCGTGAGAGAGTATATAATGTGAATAGGTCGAATTGGGCTCAAACATGGTGATATATCGTTTTTGTCCAAGAAAGAGCGAGGTCAATCGAGACATACAGAGAGAGAGAGAGATTGAGTGAGCGTGGCCCACCATGAGGTCGAAAGAGTGGCAGCGGCTTGGATGGACTGACCTAGATAGACAATATGTGTGAGAGAGTATAGAGTGTGTCGATCGAGGCCCGAACATGGAGATATATCATTTGTGTGTGAAAGAAAACGAGGTTAAACGAGACTCAGATAAAGAGAGCGAGATTGAGCGAGTGTGGCCAGCCGTGCGGAAGAAAGAGTGAGACACTCTCGAGGGAGTGACCTAGATATACAACGTGCGTGCGTGCGCACGAGAGGTTGGGGGGCTAGATAGGCAATGCATGTATTTAGCGCGAGAGGGTGAGAGGGAGAGGGGGGGAGAGAGAGAGCTCTTCATGGGGCGCAATGGAGGGTTTGTGAGGTAAATACATTTGGTAACATAGTGGAAAAAGGGGTTGTGTATTTGAGAGACTTAGAGATCGAAACATGGAGAGAAAGAATGAACGTGTGTTGGAAACCGATAGCTTCCTA
>NC_041384.1:467471472-467502286 GCF_002162155.2 Triticum dicoccoides
AAAACAACATTTGAATGTACATAGTACGAGACTTAATATCGATGTTTCAATTCGGTGTACATTGTAAGATTTGAACCGACGACCAGGCATATGGGTAATTATTTCGAATTCGTGCCATACTAAGTTTCGAAAAGTTGACATTGACTCAGTTTGTTGTGCTATTTTGTAAGTCATATGTTTGAATCCATCCAAAAGTTTTCTCACTACCATGGTGTTCATCATATACATATGAATTTGTATTAAAAAAGTAGCATGGATACAGTGAAATGCGAAATCCACATTAGAATTGGAGATCGCTACGTGACACACACTCTAATTCAAATAACTAACTACGTGACACACATTCTAATTCAAATAACTAATTATGTGACACACACTCTAATCCACGTTAGCATGGGTACCATTTCGATTTTTTTTTAAAAATAATTCCTCATTAATTAATTTATAGTACTCCCTCTATTCACTTTTATAAGACCTTGAAGACATTTCAGACAATGTGCAAAACAGTTCATTTTAAGTTGTCTGAAACGACTTACATAAGTGAACGGATGGAGTATCTCATTTCGAATGACTAATTATTGCAAGGAAAACACGGGCATGGTAATACATACAGATTCGCTTGCAAATGAAAGAAGATTCGTTTGCATTCTGAAATGTAGGCGCACCAGGTAGACCAGGGTCGTGCCGGGGTGGACGCTGCTGCGGTGCCTTAAAGGCAACTACCTTTGGGTCGCTGACATGTGGGCCAGCCACCTGTTGGGCCCACATGTCATGGACACAAAGGCAGGTGCCTTAAGGCACTGAAGCATAGTCCTGTCGGGGTGGTCGCGTGTGTTGGACGGACGAGTAGCACCCAGCCACTCACCCCTCCCCCCCAAAAAAGGACGATGACAATATAAGTTCACGCTTCCAAGTTTCGGATCGAAATATCTGGTGGCCCCAATTCCAGCCGTGCAAAATCTCTCTTCTCCATCGTCCCCTTCCTCGCCTAGATTGCTTAAATCCCTAATTCGCCGCCAACCCTCGAATCGCCCCTCGTCTCGTCTCTTTCCTCACTGTTCCCCACCTCTGTGCCGGACGACGACGACGAAGACGACGGTCGCGCTTCACCACCGCACTGGAGCTACCTCATCTACGCCCTCGTCCACCGCACCGGGTGGTCCACCGACAACGTCGGCCGCCGCAACCGACGTGCCTCACAGACACCGAGTTCCACTGCATCAGGTGCGCTTCACCGATGCCGTCTCCCAGCTCACCGGGGCTACTTCACCGAGCACATCATCGCACCTCCACCCCCCGAGGCCGTTGGGGCTTCACCAACGGTCTCGTCCACCGCATCGTAGCGCTCCGCTGCCACTCAAGATCTGCATTCGTGCGCGGCCAGCCAACGCCAGCGCATCAACCTCAACGGCTCTGAAGTGACCCGCACTCTAGCTAGGGAGCATGCCCAAACGCCGGCCCCAACTAGGTATCCACACATCACTCCCTTGTGCACTGTTCCGACGATGTTTGGATATCCTTTCACTGCTCTCTTAGCTTACACGCCTATGCAACTCTGACTTTAACTCTTATTTCTTCTGGAGATATCATCTGAAACAAGCAAATCCATTTTTTAGCAAAGCATGACGGCGCTACGGGATCTGGTACACATCCTGCACACCCGTATAACCTTGTAAGTATTTGTCCTTCGGTACAACATCAAGGTCGATTCCTCTTATTTGATCAACCATTCGCCGTGTCAAAAATGCAGAGGTGGATGCAAGGAGCACAAGGCCTGCACATCCAAGCAAGTGGTAACCTAGACTTGTACATGGAACATCCCAAGCGCAAGCAGAGCTGCAGTGAGCCTGTACAATGAGCTAGCGTAAGTCCCTGTATTTCATTTAATTCGTACTGGCATTCGTGTATGATTTGTGTGCAGTGGCTAATCCACGAATTGAAGTTACCAGGGGAGAACATTTAACTTAAAAAATACGAAGGCACTTGCACTCCGGAAATCAACATAACTTGAGAAATGTGAAGCTACATGCACTTTGAAAACCAGCTAATGATCCAAAGTAGTTCAGATTATAAACACTAAATGATGCAAGCACCAAAAAACACAAAATGCAACATGGTGTACAAGGACTACAAACATGGTATGTACCTGCTTGAATTATTCATTCTCTGGCTGAAAATATCGAAGTGTAATTGCACGTATAACCAGTGCACAAACTGCATATCAATATATCTATCCTGCACAAGTATGCCAATAGTTTCAAACAACAGATTAGAAAAGTATTTATGCTATGTTGTCATGATACGGGGACTTTCTGGTAGATGGCCTTGATGTTTCCTCAAGCTATGAAAATGCACTATAATTTGCTTTTCATCAATGCCTGCAAATCTCTGTCTCTCTCAACATAGTAGATCATCATTAGACACTAAATCCTTCAATGAGCTTGCAAAATGCTTGCATTAGATCCCTCATTAGACACTATATGTTCATCACCAGGAGCATGTAAAATGTTTGCATCAAATCCTTCATTAGCAGTCTGTTCATTAGACACTTCAGGCTCAAGAACAACATGAGCTTGCATGTTTGCATCGGAAACTTGATTAGATACATCAGATTCAGTCAGCTCAGTATTGATTGGGGGAGTTATAAAATAAGTAGAAATTGGTTCCATTTTCTCATAGATTCCCTACATACAAGCAGTTTTACAACACCGTCAGGTTTAACTATTGGCCAGAAATTGAAGAGTTGAATTAGATATAATGAGGGATGTGATGTACCTGCTCGTTGCGCATGCTACTCTTGCAAGCTGCGACTGTCCGTTTGCACAAGCTCGATGCCATGCCCGTGCTGCCACTGCTGCCTCCCATGCAGGCTACACCCAGGGTTGGATCTTCATCTTCTTGTCCTTCCGTTCGCTTGAAGCCCGGCGACCACCCTCCAACGAGGACGCGGGGAAGTGCTGTGTCGGTCTGTCCAACGGCGGCTAGGTTAGGAGCGAACCATACTGGAGGCTGGAGCGAATGAATTGGGATTTTTCCTGCTGTCGATCAATATGGGAGGCGCTCGTTTGGGCCGCGAGCCTGCTATAGGGCCTGCCTTGCACTTATGTTATTGGCCCATCCAAATTGAAACATTTTTCTTCATTTTTTACATTGCCTGCTCGTGCGTTGGGACGAACAAAACTAGCATGGGCCAACCTGGACGGCTCAAACTAGGTGCATACTTTCCAGCCACCTGAGGCGGCCGCCCATACCAGCCCCTATGGTGGCGTCGCCCCTTTTTGCGTGTATGATTGGATAGTGAAAAATATTCCAGTGGCGCTTTTGATTTACCCACAGAATGGTTGAATTGCTTGTTTCTATGAACTAAGTTCGCCAATAATGTGAAGGATGCCAGTCTTTTCATCCTATTGTAGATTGCTTAGATCTCGATATGCCAAAAGTAATCGCATGAAATATACAGTAAAAGCCAGTGTGATGTGTTTGGCTACAACTAGTCTGACTACACGTCATCATATAACATATCAAGGACGCACCATCTTACCAGATTAACCATTCAACTTACCCATGCAGTGTGGGAAGAAAGAAGTATTGGGACTGCGTATCCGAGCAATTAATACCATGGACTCCTTCGTACAACCTTGTAAGCGAAAAACAAGTTGCAGTGTGCCTGTACAAAGAACTAGCATAAGTTCAGTTACTTACTTCTCGGAATTTTAGTTAGCCACTTATTGCAAAATTGTTCAATTATGTTGCTTGGCTTAATTTAGTTTGCTACTGATTACATAATGGCACAACCTGTTAATCATATTGTAGACTGCGCCTATCTATGTGTTTGATACTTACTGTTAAGAATTACCTGTTTGCCTTAACTTAAATATCTACTTGTTTGTTTAACTGCTTTGCTGCTGCAACAGCGGGTTACAATGATGTTAATAACTACTTTTCAGCATCCAATTGAAACTCTTCAATTCCTTGTTTGTTTAACTAGTTTGCTGTTATAACTCCCAATTGAGATGTTTTGCTAACTTCAACTTTTCTGAATCCAATCAGAACTTTAATGGCAAAACAGGTTAGCCCAAGATCAAAGAGCGAGGTCCCCATGGACGTTGCATCATCCCACAACAGTGGCACCGGCCCAATTGTGCATTATGAATTGCCAACTGTTGATGCTCTAGAGGCTAAACTAGTGGTAGAAAGAGATTCTGCTTCTGCACTTAGAGATGAAGTTGACATGTTGAGGAAGCAAATAGCACAATCACAAGCAGTACTCAAGACAACCATTAAATCTTTGGTGGATTTCAAAACGAAGCAAGCTGAGACTGACCGGAATGTTAAGGTCCTGAAGGAAAAAAGGAAATTAAATTCCTACTTGGTAAATCATAGGTGAAATGTTCTTTACATAGTTGAATAACCTTTGTGTTGTCTGTTCATGTAATCAATCAAACCATTTGTTTTAGAGATCATGTAATAATTGTTTTTTTGGTTTGTAATTTTATTTGAGTACAAGTCTATATTAATTGATAAGACTCAGATACATTTCATTTGGATTGCTGTGCCAGACCTACAAATATGCCAACCGGGCTGAATGTGCATTCAGCAATAGTAGTAGTATAGATGGACCATAAGTGGCACGCATCGGAAAGGGCCAAGATGCTGGCTAAAAAAGGATGCTGTTGTAGCCAAAAAAAAACAACGGCCTGGCTTATGTATGTTAGTTGATATTATTGATCCATATACTCTATAAGTGTTTATATGTCTGTTAGTTCTGTACATTCTTGGTTGATTGACTCGGTATTTGAATCTTGATACATCGCTTGTGTACATATCTAAATGGGAGTACACATTATGCCGCGTGTGACATTTGAGTTGGACATGAAGTGTTCCAAATATTCGAATTCACCTTAAACTGGATTCTAGTTTCTGAATTTGAGTATCGGCATTTGTAAACCATATTCATATATGACAGTGGAATACATCTTTGTTGTCCTTTTGAAGATATATAAAAACACATAGAATGATTTATAAAATATTCATATAGGAATACAAAATGGATTCGAATTTAGTTGCCAGGGTAAACGTGGATGCTTATTGTCCCAAAATTCGAAAGAAGCAGCAAAATGTCCACTCCCACGTCGGCTGCCCGAAGCCAAGTGTTTGGGAGATGGAAATTACTGTCTAACCATTACACAGACAATCCATCGGCCCGATTTCCACTGCTCTAAATAGGGGTAGGTTAGTAACTTCAATTAGACGTGACACGACCGCCTTTGAGCCCATTCCGACACGGTGGGCGTCAAACATGGGCGGCAAAACTCATTTGATTCAAGCTCGTCCGAAAGACCTCTGTTTCTCCCTCCATTCCCCATTCATACACGGTGGGCGGCAAAACAAACTCGACTCGGCCGAAATTGATGTAGGCAAATATTTTCAATAGGGGCAGGTTTGTAGCTTCACTCAAACGTGACACAACCGCCCTACCTGTCAGCCCCGTTCATACACCGTGGGCGCCAACCATGGCCGCCAACCATGGACGCCAACCACCCTCTCCTCGCCCGAAATCGCTCTGGGAAAATATTGGCGAGATGCGAGATTACCGTCCTATCCCCAACTGATGAGACGTCTACATTTTAAACGAGGCTAAGTTCGTAACTTTCCCATATTTCAGACAGGCGCGTCCCAAAAACATGGTTCCCCGTACCCCTCCCTCCATTTTCCCATTCATACACCGTCCGCGCTAGAACACCCCATCCCCACACCAGCCTCCGCCCGCCACCCCATCCATCACCGCCGTCCTCCACCACATCCATCGCCACTGTCCTCCACCATGCCGGAGCGCCTACCAAGACCGCGTCGTCCACTGCTAGAGATGGATGTTTCTCATCCACGGCGACAGACCAATAGCCTTGCATCGCGTCCTCTCGCTTCATCGGCGCCGTCGTCCTCTTTGCCGGGGCCGCTCACACGACCTTCTCTTCCACCGCAACGGGACTTATCCCCCGATGCACCCGTCCACCGTTGCAGATCTGCTTCAACACCACCGACAGCCATCGCACCCCCGATGCCTACACGACGCCGCAAGAGAGGTGGTACTTCATATCTCCTCAACTTTTTGATCTCGACCAGAAAATAGATCTTAACTTGGTTACTCTACTTTCTTTCTAGCTCTTAGAATTTAGTTCTTAGTTCGAAGCAATCAATGGATGCTAAATATCATTTCTCCGGTTTGCAGCTTCAAATCTGCCATGGCACAGCCATAATACGATTTAATTGATCATGCTTAGGGTTTAATTGATCATGTTGGTTCCGTGGAGGTTTATTTAATAGAGATCGGAGGGGAAACCCTCTTTTGCTAAAAAATATGCTTAGAGTTTCCCCCGTTTATGATCACTATACGATCAGAATACGTGCTTCGTGTCATAATAACACTGCTCCACCCATCAAGCTAAACAAGCTTAGTTGTTCAAATACGAATCTGATATTATTAAAACAAAGTTGTTTAATTGGTCAGCTAAATGTTCCTAAATTAGTTTCGAAAATGCATGTTCACCGCTCGGGTGTGTATCTCTACAGGGTGCCCACGGTGGGCCGGCCCACCCTAGGATTTTGGGTCGTCCCAGGCCCCGATTCCCCTCTGTTCTGCTGTGTGCTTCTGATCTCTACTCGCCGCCAGCCACCTGCCTTGCCGGCGACTTGCCGTCCCCGGATGACATGACTCTAGGAGGAGACACCGGACTAACAAGAGGCCAGGAGCCGCTCACCTAACAGCGTCACCGCTGCCCGGGCGCGCCGTCGTGCCTACCTTCCCAGTCCGTTCAGGGCTCAGGCGTGCAGCACCCACCAAGCCAACCTGATTTGTCCTGAGATATGTCCTCAACACTCAGCAACCACTCCTCATCACCCATTTTCTAATTGATTCATTACTCATTAGGCAGGACTGTCATTAGGGTTTGTTGTGTGCTCAGTGCTACCTACACTTAATGGTTTATATGTATTTCGGTAATCTTTAGTACCTCTAAAGTTCACAGGGTTTTCAAAATTCCGACCCTCGGAACATAAACTAGTCATTTTGGATTGTTGGTCGTAGTGACATTGACCTAGATTACTACTGCAAGCCAGGTTTGTTGACAATTTTACTTGTTTTTCTTACTCATTCAATATAACATCCAATTATTCACGTCGATTAGTTGCAAACAATAAGTGCTAGACAAACTTCTTCATTCAGATTTTGGACGGTCTCTTACTGCAGTTACAATTCTGCATACTTGTCCTAGTAAGCTCACAAGTAAATGATTGATTCACTACATCTATGCTTGCCTTGTCATATTTGTTGTCAATATTCTTTTAGGGTGGACCACCCTGTTTCTAAATACTGGAACCGTAGACATGAGTGAATAGTATTTCTCTATGTGATCTCTTCCATCATGTGTGGGTAACGAACACTGCATTGTACAGAAAGAAAGTGTCATTTCCAGCTTTTACATAGGTTTCGATCTTTTACATGGAATACAATCTGCCTACTTGCTTTGTGTCGCACTACCAACACTCCACCCTTGAAGCTAAACATTACGCCACTCATAATTGCTTAGTTTATTTGTTCACATATGAATTTCATATGATTCTAATGTTCCTACTTCAGTTTTGAAATGTGTGCCTGCCTGTTATAGAGACATAAGGGGTTTGTATTTCTGTGTGTGGTCTGGTCAGCACGGTTGGGGAGATGAACTTTGCATATGTAGGGGTTTATAGGGAGACACTCTCTGAGTTGAATCTGCATTGCATTCCATAGAAAATCTGACTACTTTTTATGTTTTCATGAATCTCAGATTCTGAACAGCATCATAATAATTATGAGCTTGCGCACATGAAAAGAATAAAGCAGAACAATGCCATGGCTGTCAAACTTGGCATTAAGGGACTGAAATCAAGTCTAGATGCAATGCAATGCAAACACTCTCCACCCACAGATTCATGCTCAGAATATGATCCTAACATTCTGAGCTAGAGGGAGACCTAAGTCAATGTAGCTCCCTAGTGGAGGAGTCAGAGGAAGATGCCCTATCTTATTCACCCAAGGTACTTGCTCTAACTTTCCAAGGTTACATTGCTCGCACATATCTTGCAACTGATGCTTTGCATTTCTTCTACTTTGTTGAACTACCATTAGCTTAGTTTACACATCGTGTATGTGAATACGCCCTGCCTATCCATTTTCAGTACATATTCCATCTGTCATCATACCATATTTATCCATTCAAATGTTGTTCTTGTGTATCAGACGTTCGAAAGGAAGAGGGTGATTGCTGATCATGGAGGAGCAGAAGCAAAGTATTTGGAAAAGGTAGTGGCACCTAATAAATCAAATAGCCCATTAGGTGTAGTTGCAATATCACCTGACCCACAAAATACCCCAACTCTAGCAAACTCTAGCCCTACTACACCGGTCATTTCCGATGCCCCAACTCAGTTGACCCCAACTGCAGCAAACAGTATGATTATGCCAGTTGACATAGCACCAGCTGTACGACACAAAACCCCCATTCTAGCAAAGAGTACACCAAATCCAGTTGCCAAATCCATTTTCGAACCAGAGAGAGCCCCAATTGCAGCAAATAGGACCCTTGTTCCATTCCTTCTCAGTTTAGAAGACGAAGCTTATGTTGTTGTCAGGAACTTTGTGCGCATCTTTCCTTCATGGAAAGATTATACCGCAGACACAGAACAATTTCTAGTCTTCCTCCGCAACTTACGCGTAAGTAATGTACTAATGTTATTCAAGGTCATTACTGCATATGTTTCTGCTGATAGAAGACACAAGATTTCATTCTTTTAAATAGGTGAGGAGCAAACTGGATTGTGATGACGAGCAAGGGTTGGTTGCGATTTTCAAGCACTCATTGATGAAGTATCGTTCCTACCTGAGGCAAGCGCACTTTGATGGCAAGCCTCTGAACAAAATTTCTGTAAAGTCTCCGATGCTACATTTATCCGACGGTGACTGGAATAATCTTGTTACACATTGGTCTCGGCTGCAGCGTAAGGTACTGTCTATGATATCACATCACAATTTGAACTACATTTCTACATTTGCCTTAATGTCTCACTTGTACGAAAACTGTTAGCAGAAGAACATTCATTCTCAAGGGACCACAGAATCTAACAACTATAGTGCACACTGCATTGCTCTTGTGAGTACCTCTTGCCCTGTATGACCATACTTACTTTCATAGCTGTTTGATTATGTAGCATCACTGCACATGTTAGCCTCGTAATCGTCCATTTGGTGGACATTATAAGATCCGTATGGACTCTTACATAAATTTAGAATCAACCCAATGCTTTTGAAGAGGTTTAGCTCTGCAGTCCTCTTGTAAGGACTGAACGTGGTCTATCACTGTACTTACATTAACAACTACTCCCTCCGTCCCATAATGAACGTTTTGTACAGTACACCAGTGTTCAAAACACTCTTGTATTATGGGAAGAGGGATTGGTTCATTTTGTAGCATTCTGCATCTTATCTCCCTCGCCCACCATTTACTAAAAAAGATCAGATCTATATTTAATCTTACCAACAAGTAGAATACACAGACAATGCCAGTGCAGAAGTGTAGCCCATTGCTCTTGTCACTACATTTTGTCCTGTAACGCTTGTACTTCCAGGGATTGGTAGTTGATTATGTAGCATCAATCTGCATCTTATCTTCATTATCCTCTATCCCTTCCAGTATTATCATATCTATAATTACTCTCTACAAAATGTAGAGTACAGACAATGCTTATGAAGAAGATTCTGTGCTGAAATTCTTGAGTTATCCTTCCCTTGACATGGAGAAGGGCATTATAAAGCCGGTGTTAACTGTTAATGTAAGTTAGTCATTCTAAAGCCTTTATCCTCAACTGCTATTTAATTTGCTCATACTCCATATCGTTTACTGCTGTTTAGTTTGTTGTTTCTACCAAAATGCATGTTCGTAAGAACTGTAAGTTCTAAGTTTTACTTGTAAAACAAAATTCCTTATTCATACCATGCACATTACTTAATACTCCCTATATGTATGCTTGTTTTTGTGGATCTATAATCCAGTGTGTGGTGAAGCAGCCCACGTTTGCACCTTGTCATCTCCTGTTTTATCTTACTGATGTGGCTGATGATATGAACAACATGCCATGCACATTATCCAAAATAGATACAATGATTTTCTTTGCCCTTCATCTATGCTTGTTATGTTGACATGGTAATCCAGTAGTGTGGTGAAGCTCCCCGCATTATGAACAATGCCAAATTATGCTATTGATATTTTGAACTTACTCTTTATTTGCTAATTTGAAATTGGATAGAATTGACAGAACAATTATCATCTTTGTTTATACACGTGCAAAACCTGTCTTCTCTCTGCTTTGTTTCAGGGTGATATGCCTGATGGCATGCACAAGTCTACTGAAGGATGTGAGACAAACCCAACATATATTACAGTAAAGAAGGCAAAACATCTTGAAGATAGCGAGACAACCCCAAAGTCTTGTCTTGATGAAGTGTTCAAGTTACTTGAGATTAAAAGTCAGACAAGCTCACAGAATTCGTTGTCTGAATCAGTTCGACTTCTTCAGTCCCAAGTTCTAGCAGAAAGGCATTCTGCAACTCAACTTTGACTTGAAGTCCTATCTCTAAGAAAGATTATAGAGAACACCAATGAGAACCTCATCGCTAAACAGCTACACCTGGAAGCTATGACTGACATGCTAGGCCGGTCTCACAGCCTTGCTCAGCAGCTTGCGCAGCAGTTCCCCCACAAGGCTAACCTTTATTGAACTGTCTTGGAAGTGGTCTCGGTTCAGTATTATTTTTTACGCTGCAATGGTGCCTAGTTTTTGTAATCTGCTTCTTCGTTGCGCTTTATGATCACTGGTGGCGAACTTCGATGCCCAGTGGATGTAATATACCTTAAATCCTTTATTGTATAGTGTAGGTTTATTCTTAGTTACTATGCCATAATTTCTTTATTGTATAGAGTAGGTTTGTTCTTAATTCCTACTAGTTACTGCCATCATTCGCTATTTGAAAAAAAATCAGATGTAGTCGATCGGACCGAAACATTCGACTCTAAGGGCCAGGTTTTTAGCGGGCCACAATTGGGCCGGCCTACGTCTTTCTTGGGCCCGAATGATTGGGGCCTTCACACATTGCGCCAGGCCCAAACTTACACCGGCCTATATTTTAGTTGGGCCTTTTGTCGACCCAGCGCTTAGTTTGGCCCCGGTAGCGTTGGGCCATTAACGGGATGAATATTGTACTGGCCTGTTACGGCCGACATGAAACCACGGGCCTTTAGCAGGCCAAAATGCATGTTGGGCCTCAATTTTCACTAGTCGTCGACGAACCTTCAGCAGACCGAAATGTAGACTGGGCCGTTTTGGGCCCAGTTAGCTCACGGGTCGTTACTAGGCCGAAACATATCTCGGGCCTTAGTTGGCCCACTGATATCATGGGCCTTTAAGAGGCCGAAAGCTTAGCACATGCATCAACGGGCCGAATTACGCGACAGGCCTTTAACAGGCCCAAAGTCACGTTGGGCTTAACCGTTGCCACCTTTAGCACGGGCCGTTAGTGGGCCCGATGTCCCGTCGGACCATATATGGCCCATGGGCAGCACGGGCCATTCCCAGGCCGAAAGTCACACCGGGATGAAGTGGGCCCATGTCTACATCAGGCCTCTAACAGGCCGACAGTCACTGGGCTGTAGTTGGACCCAAATATTCGGCGAACAATTAACGGGCCAGATCTGGCTTTGGGCCGCAAATGGGCCCAAATATTGGGCGAATAATTAACGGGCCAGATCTGGCTTCGGGCCGTAAATGGGCCTTTATTAAGCAGGCCGTTATTGGGCTGGCCCACTATAGTACCTGATTAAGTTCTACGGGCCTTTGACTAGGCCAGCCTTTTTAACCTATATGGGCCTTTGTTGGGCCCAGCCACGTGTCGACGTATCATAGGCATGTCTCCTCCAATGGACGGGCGACATCTGGCCCAGTGACGAGCTGATAGGTGTTCCCTTCGGCCAATCAGAATTTTACACGTGGAAATTTCCCATTGGTCAGGGCTGTTAACGGGTTATCGGATCCAAAATCTGACCCGATAGCTGAACGGCGTTCCGTTACGGTGGATGCCACGTGTCAGTCACCCTTGACGAAAGCACTTCTGTGACGCGCGATTTATCGTCATGAAAGTGGACACTTCCATGATGATAATTTTGGTAATGTCATGGAACACTTCTATGACAGCACAGGTATGACTATCTTGAATCTGTCATAAAATCGTCATGGATGTACATGCATGACAAAAACACGACCTACTGTGACAAACACGTATCATCACTGAAGTGTATTTTTTTGTAGTGCACCTCAAAGTTATTCTTTCTGATCGATCTATTCAAGAGTCTGTAGTAAAATAACACGAAGCTATTCTTTCCGTTCAATCCATCATAGAGTTCGTACTAGAATAACACCTTAAGACACAAATCAACCAAAACCCTAATGTCACCTAGATACTCCAATGTCACCTCAAGTATCCGTGGGTATGATTATACGATATGCATCACACAATCTCAGATTCATCTATTCAACCAACACAAAGAACTTCAAAGAGTGCCCCAAAGTTTCTACCGGAGAGTCAAGACGAAAACGTGTGCCAACCCCTATGCATAAGTTCATGAGGTCATGGAACTCACAAGTTGGTCACCAAAACATACATCAAGTGGATCACATGATATCCCATTGTCACCACAGATAAGCACATGCAAGACATACATCAAGTGTTCTCAAATCCTTAAAGACTCAATCTGATAAGATAACTTCAAAGGGAAAACTCAATCCATTACAGAGAGTAGAGGGGGAGAAACATCATAAGATCCAACTATAATAGCAAAGCACGCGATACATCAAGATCGTGCCGAATCAAGAACACGAGAGAGAGAGAGAGAGAGATTAAACACATAGCTACTGGTACATACCCTCAGCCCCGAGGGTGAATTACTCCCTCCTCGTCACGGAGAGTGCCGGGATGATGAAGATGGCCACCGGAGAGGGATTCCCCCCTCCGGTAGGGTCCCGGAACGGGTCTAGATTGGTTTTCGGTGGCTACAGAGGCTTGCGGCAGTGGAACTCCTGATCTAGGTTTCTTTCTGGAAGTTTGGGTATATATAAGAGGTGTTGGAGTCCGAAACAAGTCAGGGGGGTCCCCGAGGCGGCCATGAGATAGGGGGCGCACCTAGGGGGTAGGGCGCACCCCCACCCTCATGGTGGCCTCAGGACTCCTCTGGTCCATCTCCGGTACTCCGTGGGCTTCTTCTGGTCCAAAAACAATCTCCGTGAAATTTCAAGTCAATTGGACTCTGTTTGGTTTTCCTTTTCTGCAATACTCAGAAACAAGGAAAAACAAAAACTGACACTGGGCTCTAGGTTAATAGGTTAGTCCCAAAAATCATATAAAATAGCATATAAATGCATATAAAACATCCTAGATGGATAATATAATAGCATGGAACAATCAAAAATTATAGATACGTTGGAGACGTATCACACATACATCAGTATGTATGATTTCCAATAACTCTGTTGCTCGCTCCATTGTTCCAGAGAACAGAGTTCTAGTCATCTTGCCCATGAGGCATGGTTCGCAAGTACCAAGTGATTCATAATCAAGTGATTCCAGAAGTCCATCAGAATGGAGTTTCTTCATGTGCTTTACACCAATATGACCCAAACGGCAGTGCCACAAATAAGTTGCACTATCATTATCAACTCTGCATCTTTTGGCTTCAATACCATGAACATGTGTATCACTACTATCAAGATTTAGCAAAAATAGACCACTCATAAAGGGTGCATGACCATAAAAGATATTACTCATATAAATAGAACAACCATTATTCTCTGATTTAAATGAATAACCATCTCGCATTAAACAAGATCCAGATATAATATTCATGCTCAACGCTGGCACCAAATAACAATTATTTAGGTCTAAAACTAAGCCCAAAGGTAGATGTAGAGGTAGCGTGCCGACGGTGATCACATCGACTTTGGAACCATTTCCCACACGCATCGTCACCTCGTCCTTACCCAATCTTCGCTTAATCCGTAGCCCCTGTTTCGAGTTGCACATATTAGCAACAGAACTAGTATCAAATACCCAGGCGCTACGACGAGCATTAGTAAGGTACACATCAATAACATGTATATCAAATATACCTTTCACTTTGCCATCCTTCTTCTCCGCCAAATACTTGGGGCAGTTCCACTTCCACTGACCAGTCCCTTTGCAGTAGAAGCACTCAGTTTCAGGCTTATATCTAGACTTAGGTTTCTTCACTTGAGCAGCAACTGGCTTGCTGTTCTTCTTCAAGTTCCCCTTCTTCCCTTTACCCTTTTTCTTGAAACTAGTGGTCTTGTTGACCATCAACACTTGATCCTCCTTCTTGATTTCTACCTCTGCAGCCTTTAGCATTGCGAAGAGCTCGGGAATAGTCTTATCCATCCCTTGCATATTATAGTTCATCAGGAAGCTCTTGTAGCTTGGTGGCAGTGATTGAAGAACTCTGTCAATGACACTATCATCAGGAAGATTAACTCCCAGCTGAGTCAAGTGGTTGTGGTACCCAGACATTCTGAGTATATGTTCATTGACAGAACTATTCTCCTCCATTTTTTAGCTATAGAACTTATTGGAGACTTCATATCTCTCAATCCGGGCATTTGCTTGAAATATAAACTTCAACTCCTGGAACATTTCATATGCTCCATGATGTTCAAAACGTTGTTGAAGTCCCGGTTCTAAGCCATAAAGCATGGCACGCTAAACTATCGAGTAGTCATTAGCTTTGCTCTGCCAGGTGTTCACAACATCTGGCGTTGCTCCTGCAGTAGGTTTGTCACCTAGCAGTGCTTCCAAGACGTAATTCTTCTGTGCAGCAATGAGGATAATCCTCAAGTTATGGACCCAGTCCGTGTAGTTGCTACCATCATCTTTCAACTTAGCTTTCTCTAGGAACGCATTAAAATTCAATGGAACAACAGCACGGGCCATCTATCTACAACAACATACACATGCAAAATACTATCAGGTACTAAGTTCATAATAAATTAAAGTTCAATTAATTAAATTACTTAAGAACTCCCACTTAGATAGACATCTCTCTAATCATCTAAGTGGTCACGTGATCCATATCAACTAAACCATGTCTGATCATCTCGTGAGATGGAGTAGTTTTCAATGGTGAACATTACTATGTTGATCATATCTACTATATGATTCACGCTCGACCTTTCGGTCTTGGTGTTCTGAGGCCATATCTGCATATGCTAGGCTCGTCAAGTTTAACCCGAGTATTCTGCGTGTGCAAAACTGGCTTGCACCCATTATATGTGAACGTAGAGCTTATCACACCCGATCATCATGTGGTGTCTCGGCACGACAAACTGTAGCAAGGGTGCATACTCAGGGAGAACACTTGTACCTTGAAATTTAGAGCGAGATCATCTTATAATAATACCGCCGAACTAAGCAAAATAAGATGCATAAAGGATAAACATGACATGCAATCAATATAAGTGATATGATATGGTCATCGTCATCTTGTGCCTTTGATCTCCATCTCCAAAGCACCGTCATGATCACCATCGTCACCGACTTGAAACCTTGATCTCCATGGAAGCATCGTTGTCATGTCGCCAACTATTGCTTCTACGACTATCGCCGCTCAGTGATAAAGTAAAGCAATTACATGGCGATTGCATTTCATACAAAAAAGCGACAACCATATGGCTCCTGCCAATTGCCCATAACTCTGTTACAAAACATGATCATCTCATACAATAAAATTTAGCATCATGTCTTGACCATATCACATCACAACATGCCCTGCAAAAACAAGTTAGACGTCCTCTAATTTGTTGTTGCAAGTTTTACGTGGCTGCTACGGGCTGAGCAAGAACTGTTCTTACCTATGCATCAAAAACCACAACGCGGTATAGTGATTGCTTTTTGATCTTAAGAAAGAACCCTGTTCATTGAATCCAATTCAACTAAAGTTGGAGAAACTGACACCCACCAGCCACCTGTGCGCGAAGCACATCGGTAGAACCAGTCTCGCGTAAGCGTATGCGTAATGTCGGTCTGGGCCGCTTCATCCAACAATACCGCTGAATCAAGAATCAACAAGTGACGGCAAGCAATATGTATATACCCACGCCCACAACTCCTTTGTGTTCTACTCATGCATATAACATCTACGCATAGACCTGGCTCGGATGCCATTGTTGGGGAACACAGTAATTTCAAAAAAATTCCTACGCACACGCAAGATCTATCATGGTGATGGATAGCAACGAGAGGGAAAAGTGTTGTCCACGTACCCTCGTAGACCATAAGCAGAAGCATTATGACAACGCGATTGATGTAGTCGTACGTCTTCACGATCCGACCGATCCTAGTACCGAAAGCACGACACCTCCGCGATCTGCACACGTTCAGCTCGGTGACGTCCCACGAACTCTCGATCCAGCTCAGTGTCGAGGGAGAGCTTCATCAGCACGACGGCGTGATGACGGTGATGATGAAGCTACCGGCACAGGGCTTCGCCTAAGCACTATGATGATATGACCGAGGTGGATTATGGTGGAGGGGGCACCGCACACGGCTAAGACAATGATCAACTTGTGTGTCCTGGGGTGCCCCCCTGCCCCCGTATATAAAGGAGCAAGGGGGGAGTCCGGTCGGCCCTTGGGGCACACCAGGAGAGGAGTCCTCCTCCTTGAAGGAGTAGGACTCCCCTTTTCCTAGTCCTACTAGGAGGAGGAAAGGAAGGAGGAGAGGGAGAAGGGAAGGAGGGCGCCGCCCCCCTTCCCTAGTCCAATTCGGACCAGAGGGGGAAGGGGCGCGCGGCCTGCCCTGGCTGGCCCTCTCTCTCTCTCTCCCTCTCCACTAAGGCCCATGTGGCCCATTAGTTCTCCGGGGGGGTCCGGTAACCCTCCGACACTCCGGTTTTCTCCGAAATCACCCGGAACACTTCCGTGTCCAAACATAGCTGTCCAATATATCAATCTTTATGTCTCGACCATTTTGAGACTCCTCGTCATGTCCGTGATCATATCAGGGACTCCGAACTACCTTCGGTACATCAAAACACATAAACTCATAATACCGATCATCACCCAACGTTAAGCGTGCGGACCCTACGGGTTCGAGAACTATGTAGACATGACCAAGACTCATCTCCGGTCAATAACCAATTGCAGAACCTGGATGCTCATATTGGTTCCTACATATTCTACGAAGATCTTCATCGGTCAAACCACACAACAACATACGTTGTTCCCTTTGTCATCAGTATGTTACTTGCCCGAGATTCGATTGTCGGTATCTCAATACCTAGTTCAATCTCTTTACATGCAAGTCTCTTTACTCGTTCCATAATGCATCATCCCGCAACTAACTCATTAGTCACATTGCTTGCAAGGATTATAATGATGTGCATTACCGAGAGGGCCCAAAGATACTTCTCCGATACACGGAGTGACAAATCCTAATCTCAATATATGCCAACTCAACAAACATCATCGGAGAAACCTGTAGAGCATCTTTATAGTCACCCAGTTACGTTGTGATGTTTGATAGCACACTAAGTGTTCCTCTAGTATTCGGGAGTTGCATAATCTCATAGTCATAGGAACATGTATAAGTTATGGAGAACGCAATAGCAACAAACTAAACGATCATCGTGCTAAGCTAAAGGATGGGTCAAGTCAATCACATCATTCTCTAATGATGTGATCCCGTTAATCAAATAACAACTCATGTCTATGGTTAGGAAACATAACCATCATTGATTCAACGAGCTAGTCAAGTAGAGGCGTACTAGTGACACTCTGTTTGTCTATGTATTCACACATGTACTAAGTTTCTGGTTAATACAATTCTAGCATGAATAATAAACATTTATCATGATATAAGGAAATATAAATAACAACTTTATTATTGCCTCTAGGGCATATTTCCTTCAATGCCCATCATCTCAGTTAAAATAGGAGATCACTGTTATCATGGTTTATGTGACATAGGTGCTAGTGTGAGTGCTATTCTTACACCTTATATCAAGAAATTATGAATGAGATAGCACCCGCGGAGATAGAAGACCTAGATGTTACTATTAAACTTGCTAATAGAGATACTATATCACCAATTGGGATTGTTAGAGATGTTGAAGTCTTGTGTGGGAAAATAAAATCCCCTACTGATTTTCTTGTTCTTGGTTCCCCACAAGATGACTTTTGTCCCATTATCTTTGGTAGACCTTTCTTGAACACCGTAATGCTAAAATAAACTATGAGAAACTAACTGTCAGTGTTAGTTTTGGTGATGAGTCTCATGAGTTTAATTTTTCCAAGTTTCATAGAAAGCTTCATGAAAAAGAATTGCTTAGTGAGGATGAAATAATTGTTATTGTTTATATTGTTGTACCACCTACTGATCCTTTAGAACAATATTTGCTAGACCATGAAAATGATTTACATATGCATGAAAGAAATGGAATAGATAAGATTTTCTTTGAACAACATCCTCTTCTTAAACACAATTTGCCTATTGAAACTCAAGGAGGTCCTCCTCCACCTAAAGGTGATCCTGTGTTTGAATTAAAACAATTGCCAGACACTTTGAAATATGCTTATCTTGATGAAAAGAAGATATATCATGTTATTATCAGTGCTAACCTTTCAGAACATGAAGAAGCAAAATCATTGGAAGTTCTAAGGAAGCACCGAGCTGCTATTGGATATACTCTTGATGATTTAAAGGGCATTAGTTCCACTCTATGTTAGCACAAAATTAATATGGAACCTGATGCTAAACCCGTTGTTGATCACCAACGTCAGTTAAATCCAAAAATGAAGGAAGTGGTAAGAACGGAAATCTTAAAACTTCTAGAAGCAGGTATAATCTATCCTATAGCTGATAGTAGATGGGTAAGTCTTGTTCATTGTGTCCCTAAGAAAGGAGGTATAACTGTTGGTCCTAATGATAAGAATGAACTTATTCCACAAAGAATTGTTAGAAGCTATAGAATGGTAATTGATTTTAGAAAATTAAACAAAGCAACTAGAAAAGAGCATTACCCTCTGCCTTGTATTGATCAAATGCTTGAAAAACTGTCTAAGCACACACATTTTTGCTTCCTTGATGGATATTCTATTTTTCTACAAATACCTATTTCTCAACCTGATTAAGAAAAGACCACTTTTACTTGTCCCTTTCGAACCTATGCTTATAGACGTATGCCTTTCGGTTTATGTAATGCACCTGCTACCTTTCAAAGATGTATGACTGTTGTATTATCTGACTTTTGTGAAAAGATTGTTGAGGTTTTCATGGATGACTTCTCTGTTTATGGGAAGTCTTTTGATGATTGTTTATGCAATCTTGACTGAGTTTTGCAGAGATGTGAACAAACAAATCTTGTCTTGAATTGGGGGAAGTGCCACTTTATGGTTAATGAAGCCATTGTCTTGGGTCATAAAATTTCTGAAAGAGGTATTAAAGTGGACAAAGCTAAGGTTGATGCAATTGAGAAAATTCCATGTCCTAAAGATATAAAAGGTATTCGTAGTTTCTTAGGTCATGCTGGTTTCTATAGGAGATTTAACAAAGATTTTTCTAAAATTTCTAGGCCTCTTAAGAATCTTTTGCAAAGGGATATTCCTTTTGTTTTTCATGATGATTGTTTAGAAGCCTTTGAAACACTCAATAAAGCCTTAATTTCTGCACCTATTATTCAACCACCTGATTGGAACTTGCCTTTTTAAATTATGTGTGATGCTAGTGATTATGCTGTTGGTGCTGTTCTAGGACAAAGAGTTGATAAGAAACTGAATGTTATTCATTATGCTAGTAAAACTCTAGACAGTGCTCAACAAAACTATGCTACTACTGAAAAAGAATTCTTAGCAATGGTGTTTGATTGTGATAAATTTATACCTTATATTGTAGATTCCAAAGTAATTGTTCACACTGATAACCCACAAGTATAGGGGGTCGCAAAAGTTTTCGATAAGTAAGAGTGTCGAACCCAAGGAGGAGCCAAAGGCAGAACAAATATTCCCTCAAGTTCTATCTACCACCGATACAACTCTACGCACGCTTGACGTTCGCTTTACCTAGAACAAGTATGAAACTAGAAGTACTTTGTAGGTGTTGTTGGATAGGTTTGCAAGAATATAAAGAGCGCGTAAATAAAAGCTAGGGGCTTTTTAGATAAAGACACAACTAAATTAGTTTTAGTAAAGAGCTTCTTGTTATGAGAAAGTTATTTGTCCCTAGGCAATCGATAACTAGATCGGTAATCATTATTGCAATTTTATTTGTGGGAGAGGCATAAGCTAACATACTTTCTCTACTTGGATCATATGCCCTTATGATTGGAACTCTAGAAAGCATCCGCGACTACTAAAGATCATTAAGGTAAAACCCAACCATAGCATTAAAGTATCAAGTCCTCTTTATCCCATACGCAAACAACCTACTTACTCGGGTCTGTGCTTCTGTTCACTCACGCCACCCACCATAAGCAAATCATGAGCATATTGCAAACCCTACAGCAGGGATCCCTCATGCTTGCGCAACACGGAGAGCACCATAGGACAGCACCAATAATAAAACATGCAACTCAAACCAATGTTGATCATCAAATAGCCCATAGGACAAAACAGATCTACTCAAACATCATAGGATAGCCATACATCATGGGAAAATAATATATAGCATTGAGCACCATGTTTAAATAGAGATTACAGTGGGTAAGAGAGAGGTTACACCGCTGCATAGAGGGGGGAAGAGTTGGTGATGATGGCGGTGAAGTTGTTGGTGAAGATTGCGGTGACGATGATGGCCACGACGGCGTTCCGGCGCCACTAGAAGAGAAGGGGAGAGGGGGCCCTTCGTCTTCTTCTTCCTTGACCTCCTCCCTGGATGGGAGAAGGGTTTCCCCTCTGGTCCTTGGCCTCCATGGCGTGGGAGGGGCGAGAGCCCCTCCAAGATTGGATCTGTCTCTCTGTTTCTGCATTCCCAGATTCTACCCTTTCATCGTTTCTTATATTCTCGGAGATCCGTGACTCCGAATGGGCTGAAATTGTAACACGATATCTATCCGGATATTAGCTTTCTTGCGGCGAAAGAAGGGCATCAACCGCCTTACGGGGTGGCCACGAGGGTCAGGGGCACGCCCCCTGCCTCGTGGGCCGCTCGAGCATCATCTTGCGTTGCTTTTACCTCCCAAAACTCACATATATTCCAAAAAAATTCTTCTTCTGTTTTTATCCCATTTGGACTCCGTTTGATATGGATTTTCTGTGAAACAAAAAACATGCAACAAACAGGAACTGGCACTGGGCATTGGATCAATATGTTAGTCCCAAAAATAGTATAAAAAGTTGCCAAAAGTATATGAAAGTTGTAGAATATTGGCATGGAACAATAAAAAATTATAGATATGATGGAGACGTACCAGCATCCCCAAGCTTAATTCCTGCTCGTCCTCGAGTAGGTAAATAATAAAAAAGATAATTTTTGATGTGGAATGCTACCTAGCATAATCTTGATCACATATCTAATCATGGCATGAATATTAAGATATGAGTGATTCAAAGCAATAGTCTATCATTTGACATAAAAACAAATAATACTTCAAGCCTACTGAGGGAGTCCTGGATTAGGGCGTGTCCGGATGGCCGGACTATACCTTCAGCCGGACTCCTGGGCTATGAAGATACGAGATTGAAGACTTTGTCCCGTGTCCGGAAGGAACTTTCCTTGGCATGGAAGGCAAGCTTGGCGATACGGATATGTAGATCTCCTACTATTGTAACCGACTTTGTGTAACCCTAACCCTCTCCGGTGTCTATATAAACCGGAGGGTTTTAGTCCGTAGGACAACATACACAACAACAATCATACCATAGGCTAGCTTCTAGGGTTTAGCCTCTTCGATCTTGTGGTAGATCTACTCTTGTACTACCCATATCATCAATATTAATCAAGCAGGACGTAGGGTTTTACCTCCATCGAGAGGGCCCGAACCTGGGTAAAACTTCGTGTCCCTTGCCTCCTGTTACCATCCGGCCTAGACGCACAGTTCGGGACCCCCTACCCGAGATCCGCCGGTTTTGACACCGACATTGGTGCTTTCATTGAGAGTTCCTCTGTGTCGTCGCCGTCAGGCTTGATGGCTCCTATGATCATCAATGGCGATGCAGTCCAGGGTGAGACCTTCCTCCCCGGACAGATCTTCGTCTTCGGCGGCTTCGCACTGCGGGCCAATTCACTTGACCATCTAGAGCAGATCGAAAGCTATGCCCCTGGCCGTCAGGTCAGATTTGGAAGCTTAAACTACATGGCTGACATCCGTGGGGACTTGATCTTCGACGGATTCGAGCCACTGCCGAGCGCACCACACTGTCACGACGAGCATGATCTAGCTCTGCTGCCGAACAGTGCCCTGGAGGCCGCACCCGCATCGGCTTCGACCCTTAATTCGGAGCCAACTGCGCCGATCGAGGATGGGTGGATGGACGCCGCCACGGGGGCTGCGATCCTAACGGCGATCGAGCTGAACACCAGCCTTGCACTCTGCGAGACTCGTGATTCCAAGGAGCTGGACTCCTCTCCGGACTCTGAACCATTCGCGCCTCTGCCGATCGAATCCGATTGGGCGCCGATCATGGAGTTTACTGCCGTGGACATCTTTCAGCACTCGCCCTTTGGCGATATTATGAAATCACTAAAGTCTCTCTCTTTATCAGGAGAGCCCTGGACGGACTACGGTCAGCGAGATTGGGATACGAACGATGAAGAAATTCAAAGCCCACCCACCACCCACTTTGTAGCCACTATCGATGATTTAACCGACATGCTCGACTTCGACTCCGAAGACATCGACGATATGGACGCCGATGAAGGAGACGATGAAGAACCAGCGCCTATTGGGCCCTGGAAGGCCACCTCGTCATATGACGTATACATGGTGGACGCACCAAAAGATGACGACGAGGAGCGGAAGGACGCACCGAAGGCTTGTTCCCTCGAAAAGCAGTCAAAGCAGCGACGCAAGCGCCGCCCCAAATCCCGCCTCGACAGAAATAGCGATCACACAGACCCAGCGCTGGAGTAGGGCAAACCGCTGCCGGACAACGGCAACCCGGATAATCAAACCGAACAAACAAATTCTATCAAGGATAATGGTCCGGACGACATAACGCCGGACAGGCACCCGGAGCAGCAGACTGCCCGTAAAACGCTTGTTGCCACCGCGAGGAGTCTGAAAAAGCAGAAGCAAAGGCTCAAGGCTGTGCAAGACACACTCCACATCAGATGGAGTAAAATACTCAACACAGCAGCAATGTACGGCGACAATCGCCCCTCCAAGAGCTACCCAAAGCGGATGCTACTACCTGAATTCGATGAGGAGGCTTCAGACCCCCCACAACCAAATATCAAAGCAGCCACCTGGTCGGATAGACGACCCCTCTATCAACACAGAGCGGCATATAACGCCACTCACAATACAATACGCGACCCGTGCGAGGGCTCGCACCCAAAGGACGGTGCAACAAGATCCATCTATGGACCACGCAAGCGCGCTCCAGCATACAATGCAACACAACAAACATCCGAAAAACGCGGTACACCTAGCTATAGGGGTGCCGCACACCCCCTATGTTTCACCGATGAGGTGCTGGACCATGAATTTTCAGAGGGATTCAAGCCCGTAAACATAGAGGCATACGACGAAACAACATACCCTGGGGTCTGGATTGAGGACTATATCCTTCATATCCATATGGCTCGAGGAGATGATCTCCACGCCATCAAGTACTTACCCCTCAAGCTCAAAGGGCCAGCTCGTCACTGGTTCAAAGGCCTCCCCGAAAGCTCCATTGGAAGTTGGGAAGAGCTCGAAGACGCCTTTCGGGCAAATTTTCAAGGGACTTATGTCCGACCTCCGGACGCGGAAGATTTGAGTCATATAACTCAACAGCCCGGAGAGTCAGCCCGAAAGCTTTGGAACAGGTTTCTTACTAAAAAGAACCAGATTGTCGACTGTCCGGACACCGAAGCCTTGGCAGCTTTCAAGCATAGCGTCCGCGATGAATGGCTCGCCAGACACCTCGGCCAAAATAAGCCGAGAATGATGGCCGCATTAACAAACCTCATGACCCGCTTTTGCGCGGGTGAGGACAGCTGGCTAGCCAGATGCAGCACCAGTGGCCCCAGTACATCTGAAGTTAGAGATGGAAACGGGAAATCACGGTGCAACAGCAATAACAAACGCCGGAATAAAGAAGACAGCACGAAGGGCACGACAGTAAATGCCGGATTCAAAAGCTCTCGACCAGGTCAAAAGACGCCCCCTAAAGGCACCAGGGATGAACTGTCCAGCCTCAACAAAATTCTGGACCAAGTATGTCAGATCCATAGTACCCCTGGTAAACCTGCTAATCATACCCACAGAGAATGTTGGGTCTTCAAGCAGTTCGGCAAGCTCAACGACATACATAAGGGGGAGGATACACCAAGTGAAGACGAGGACGAGCCTCCCAAGCAAGACACGGCGGAACAAAAGAAATTTCCACCAGAAGTCAAAACAGTAAATGTGTTACACGTGATCAAGGGAAAAAACAACACGACACTCCCAGGAAAATATACCCAAGTGCCTGTCACCGCGAAGTCCTGCCACTGGTCGTCTCAACCGATCACTTTCGACCATCGCGATTACTCAGCAAGTATCCGACACACAGGATGGGCTGCCCTGGTATTAGACCCAGTAATTGGTGGATATCACTTCACACGAGTCTTGATGGACGGCGGCAGCAGCCTAAACTTAATATATCAGGATACAATCCGCGGGATGGGGTTAGACCCAACACAAATTCGCCATAGCAATACTACCTTTAAAGGAGTAACGCCAGGCATAGGGGCTCGTTGTACGGGCTCCCTCCTACTACAGGTTATATTCGGCTCCCCCGATAACTTCCGTCGCGAGCATTTAACCTTCCACATCGCTCCGTTTCAAAGTGGCTATCAAGCACTGCTCGGACGTGAAGCTTTCGCTTGCTTTAATGCAATACCACACTATGACTCCCTCACACTCAAGATGCCCGGTCCACGTGGCATCATTTTAGTGAACGGAAATATCAAGCGATCTCTGCGCACCGAAGAGAGTGCGGCTGCCTTGGCAGCCGCACACTAAAGGCGCCGGGTGTCGTGGTTCTAAGTCTGACAGTAGTGTAAGGGGTAAGTATGGAGAGGCAAGATCTTAGCTATGGAGAAGTTGTAAGCACGCAAGGTTTACGAGTTCAGGCCCTTCTCAGAGGAAGTAATAGCCCTACGTCTCGGAGCCCGGAGGCGGTCGACTGGATTATGCGTGTATGAATTACAAGGGTGCGAATCCCATGTCTCGGAGGAGGGGTGGCTTATATAGAGTGCGCCAGGACCCCAGCCAGCCCACGTTACAAAGGGTTCAATGTACATTAAGGCAGGGCGTTACTGGTAACGCTAGTAATAAAGTGCTATGATGACCATAAAAGCTACTTAATAACCGACCGTTAGCATGCAGAGTGCCTTTAGGTCTCTGCCTGTCGAGTGGCTTGGTCTTGGTCGAGTGGTTGCTTCTTGGTTGAGTATCTTCGAGTCTGTCGAGTGGAACACCTCCAAGTCGATTGAAAGATGATTTCTTCTGGAGATGTCCTTGGGTAGGTCAGTTTGGACAGGTCCATGCCCCTACCCTAGGTACATAGCTTCATCATTAGCCCCCGAATGGATCGACGTTTGAGTGGGAAAGGGATTGAGCACTTCTCCGACTCATTTTTCATGCCGTGAGCATTTCTTGTTTCGGATCAATGAACCTGAGCAATGGCAGCGACTTCCTTTCCAGTCGCCTTAATCCATTCTTAGGTTTTTGTCGAGTGAGTTTCTTTACTTGTAAGGCTTCGAGTGATGGTGCAGAGGAGATCTTCGGTCTAACAAGTTTTTCCGCTGCCCGTAGATTTCGTGGGATCCGAATTTTGGGAAGCGCGCGGGACAGGGGAGGCCGCACTAATCGGATGGGATAGAGCGGAGCCGCCTCGATCCCCGCTCCACCTTTTTCGCCACGTATCGCGTGCGCGATTGTTACGGGATTTGACAGAACCGTCCGGGCCTACCCGTCAGCCACTCGGAAGCGGCCTCATATAAGGCGTTGGACCGGGGTCTCCCGAACAGTGCGTCCCCATTATCTCTTCTCCTCTTCACGCTCCTCCGCTGCGCTCGCTCTCGCCCTCGCGCCACCATTCCGTACGCGTCTCGCCGGCGACGATGGGGAAGGAGAAGACGGCGGCTCTGGAGCGGGCAAAGAAGGCGACGGCGAGGTCGAAGGGGAAGGCGACCAGCCAGGGCGGATCCTCCTCGCGAACCGGCCTGCCGAAGGGCTGGATCCAGGGCGACTGGATCCACTCGAAGCTCACCCAAGAAGACCTCGACGACCTGGCCGAAGGAGGGTTGATCCCCTATGACTCGGCGCGGCTTCGGGGGAAGGAATCTGAGCCACAACCCCGGGAGGGTGAGCGCGTTCTTCTTGCCACCCACGTCGACCGTGGATTTTCCTTGCCTCCTCACCCATTCTTTCGAGGATTTCTGAACTTCTTTGGGGCACAACTCCACCATTTTACTCCCAACACAATCGTTTATCTCGCCGCTTTCATTTCTTTGTGTGAGAATTTCCTGGGTTGCCGGCCTCACTGGGGTCTTTTCAAGCATATTTTCACTTGTCGCTCCCAAACAGTGAAAAAGGCTAATCCGAGTGACAAGAGGACTCAAGTGATCCAGATGTGTGGGGGTCTTGGTATCCAGATGAGAGGGAAAAGTTCTTTTTCGGCCATGATTCTTCCCGAGTCAGTCCGCGGATGGCAGTCGACCTGGTTTTACTGTAAAGACCAGTCGATGCCAGGGCAGTCGACTGGCCTCCCTCCCTTTACCATGGACCGAGTGAGGAAACCATCCCCTTTGAAGGTGCTCCCAGAGGAGAAAGCGCAGGTGAGGGTGCTGGTCGAGCGAGTGGTCCAGCTTTATCCGTGACGGGGTCACCGGTATGGATCGCTTGGAGGTCTTCCTTCAGCGGCGCATCCAGCCTCTTCAAGCCCGAGACCACCCGATGTGGATGTATTCGGGTCTTGAAGACTCCACTCGGATTCACCCGGAGGAGGTCGATGACGAAACACTGGAGAAGTGGTTGTCGGGCATGACCGGAAACAAGGACAACCCCAGGGGAGCCAGGAGAGTTCCTCCATTTGACTAGTCTCATGTACCAGAGAAGGTCCGATTCTGAGTTTTTGTTTTGTAATCTAAATCCACTCGCGCGGCTGCCTATGCTGAGTCGACTGACTTTGTTCTCCCTGCTTTCTTTCAGGCCATTATTGAAATGTATTCAATGCCCAACGGAGAACAGGAGCTAGACCCGGAAGGAGAGGCGAGCGGCGGCGACAGTGGCGAGTGGGAGTCTGACGGTGGAGGGGACGAAGAAAGCGACGACCCCAGTGACGAAGAAGAAATCGAGTCGCCTCCTCGCAGGGAGAGGCGGTCCAAACTTGACCAAGAACGGCCGAGCGCTCGTGAAAAGGCGATTGCTCAAGCTGGTCAGTCTTCAAAGCGTCCTCGGACCTCTTCGCCAACTCTGACTGAGAAAGCACCAAAGAATCCCAAAGTCGCAGAGCCGAAGCTTCGGAAGGCTTTGCCGAAGATTAAGATTGACATCCCCGTCGCTTCTGCGTGAGTTCTCTTTTTATCTTCACTCGACGCCCTGTGCTGCTTGGTTTTCTCGTTTTAACCGGACGGACTTGGGAACTGGCAGCGCTGCTACTTCCAGGACCTCAGCTTACAGGGACGATGATGAGGTGATGGAGGATGCGGTCACTTCTAATCTGGGTATGATTTCTGCCATTTTGTCTTTATTTTGGTCGATTCAACTGCAATGTGTACCATTGGGTGATGTGATTTTGTCGATTGAACTTTGAACAGCCCCTAACGTTATTGACCTCCCTGATGATGATGATGAAGAGCCCGAGAGGCCTTTAACAAGGAGAAATAGGAAGGTTCCTTCAAGCGAGGTGCCACAATCGACACCGAGGACGGAGCCAGTCGTTCAGGACGCTGGTGATGCCAATCGGGGTTCTGCTACCTTCGCCGTGCCCTTGTCGAGTGCCTTGCCTTCTTCGTCGACTGCTTAGGTCCCTGTCGACCCGTCTTCGGTTTTTGCGACCCATCACGTCCCAGAGGACGAAGTGAATGCTGCCAAGGAAGCCATCCACCAGGCGGGCATTATGATGGAGCAGATGAAGACGGTGCGGGACGCCAGCCAGGCCGCCTACGATGCTAGCTCGGCTCTCCAGAGCAACGTTCAGGTTATTGGTCGCTGCTTGTTCTGTTAGGATATGCTACCTGCAGACTCTTTCTGAAAATCTTTGCATCTGTATCTGTACACCCACTGGGTGCGTCGATTGAATTTTTGAACTAGTGGGGGCACGCTGAGTGCACCCACTGGGTGTAGTCCCCGAGACTACGGTGGACTGCTGGCAGTTGACTGTAGTCTTTGTAGTTTGTCTCTTCCACTCGGTCTGGTCGAGTGGGATCAGAACCGGTGGGGGCACGCAAAGTGCACCCACTGGGTGTAGTCCTCGAGACCACGGTCGACTGCTGGCAGTCGACTGTGGTTTGAGTTCTATTTTCTCTCCCTTTTTTTACTCCCTACACTCTACTCCGATGGGCCGGTCGAGTGGGATCAGAACTGGTGGGGGCACGCAAAGTGCACCCACTAGGTGTAGTCCCCGAGACTATGGTGGACTGCGGGCAGACGACCGTAGTCTTAGTACTTATTGTCCTTGTCGCTTTTCGCTGTAAAATAACTTCTCCTCTTTGATTTCAGAAATCTTGTGATCTTGGAGCTCGCTTTGCTGACTTGGAGAGACAGCAGATCCAACTGAACCTTGACTTGGAGCTGGCCAAGACAAAACTGCAAAAAGTCAAGGACGGCGCCACTGGTAAGACGAGTTTGTCGACTGGTTTGTCTTAGGCTTGAGTACCCTTCTGCTCTTTCTGAACCAAGCATTGTTTCTTCGCAGAAAAACTAAGAGAACTCTAACGAAGAAGGATCAGGATTTGGCTGCTGCTCGCAAGGAAGCTGACGACATAACTGCTCTGGCTGAACAGAAGCTGGCTTCGGTCGGCCAGTTGGAAGAAGAGAATACCAGGCTGAAATCTGCTCTAAACAAAGCCAACAAGGAGTGCTCGCGCTGGAAGAAGGAGAACCTCAACCTGGGCGAGAAGATGGAAGGCATCGCTCGCAGGAGGGACGATCTGGAGAGCTATCTAAGGAGCCTTGCCAAGAAGTTGTTCATCAAGCTTGAAGGTGCACATTTTGTTCCGACTGATTTTTTTTGTGTCGACTCGGCGTATGTAAATTAAATTATTCTTGGACCGTGATGCAAAATTTTGCCAGAACTTCGAGGAGGAGACTGGGCGGATCGAACCTGGTTTGGATCCAATCAATTCTCCCGTGAAAGATGAAACTACCATGAATCTGCTCCGACTGGAATCCTGCATCGACGGTGTCGTGGACTACTTGGCTCGACTGAAGGTCGCCATGTCACGGATCGACCCGGCACTTTGGCCAGAGGCCACGCTCCGAAATGATCTTGAGTCCCTGATGACTTGTCTTAACGAAATCCCCGACCGAGTGCAGGAGTGGAAGAAGTCTTCTGCTCGGTGTGGTGCTGATGTGGCTCTGTCTTTGGTTCGTGTCCACTGCAAGGAGGTACGACAAGACAAACTGGCAGCAATCAAGGTCGCCAACACCCAAAAGCATGACTTCCGAACTTTTATGGAGACTTTCATCGCTGCAGCCACTCGGATTGCTGATGGTGTCGACCTGGATGAGTTCGTCGAGCCTGCCAGCCCTCCTCCTGCGGAGTGAACAAACTTTTATGCCTCACCTTAAATTTGCCTCAGAATGCCGAGTGGTTTTTGTAATCGTTAAACTCTTTTGGGCTGAATGCCTGAGCACTTTGATCTATGGTCCGGAACCTTTAGGATTTATCTGAACTTGGTTTATCATTGAATATCTTTATGAATCCCCCGTCGAGTGGAAATAGTTCTTCATTCGAGACATCTTTTTTGTATTTGTGGCGCAGCTCCGAAGGAGAAGGTAGCAGTCGACCTGTACCTCGTCATCCTTGCGGATCGGCGATGGAGCACTCGTTGTATTTGTGGTGAAACTCCCCAAGGAGGAGGTGGCAATCGACCTTGTTACTGCGGTGCAGGATGGAGTGCATGTTGTATTTGTGGCGAAGCTCCCCAAGGAGGAGGTGGTCGTCGACCTGCACCTTGTTACTGCAGAGCAGGATGGAGTGCATGTTGTATTTGCGGTGAAGCTCCCCAAGGAGGAGATGGAAGTCGACCTGCACCTCGTTACTGCAGAGTGGGATGTGTTTTGTACTTAGGCGAGTGCTTGACTGCAGCTAAGTCCTCAAGTGAGAGAACTTAGGCAAGTACTGGACTGCAGCTAAGCCCCCGAATGGGAGGACTACTCTCCACTCGGTAGGATTTTTTCAAACTTCGGCGAGTGCCTGACTGCAGCTAAGTCCTCAAGTGAGAGAACTTAGGCGAGTACTGTACTGCAACTAAGCCCCCGAGTGGGAGGGCTGCTCTCCACTCGGTAGGATTTTTTCAAACTTAGGCGAGTGC
>NC_041384.1:467502487-467525739 GCF_002162155.2 Triticum dicoccoides
ATTGCTCTCCACTCGGTAGGATTTTTTAAATACTTAGGCGAGTGCCGGACTGCAGCTAAGTCCCCAAGAGAGAGAACTTAGGCGAGTACTGGACTGCAGCTAAGCCTCCGAGTGGGAGGATTGCTCTCCACTCGGTAGGATTTTTTCATACTTAGGCGAGTGCCAGACTGCACCTAAGTCTCTAAGTGAGAGAACTTAGGCGAGTACTGGACTGTAGCTAAGCCCCCGAGTGGGAGGATTGCTCTTCACTCGGTAGGATTTTTTCAAACTTAGGCGAGTGCTCGACTGCAGCTAAGTCTCTAAGTGAGAGAACTTAGGCGAGTACTGGACTGCAGCTAAGCCCCCGAGTGGGAGGGTTGCTCTCCACTCGGTAGGATTTTTTAAATACTTAGGCGAAATGGATTCGCAGCTAAGCCCCCGAGTGGGAGGCTGGCTCGCCACTCGGTAGGAAATTATTTTTAAAAACTTAGGCGAAGCGGATTCGTAGCTAAGCCACCCACTGGGGGATTTCTCACGCAAACAAAAACAATAATAATCACTGGGAAAATTATAATGCTCTTGTCTTTGATAAATAAACTACATGAGTTTTTTCTTATTACATCTCACCCGAGTGAGAATTCAAGTATAAAAGGGGCGGAGGAGCTCCGCATTCCAGGCTCACGGCTCATCAATCTGGCGATCGACATTGTAGAGGTGGTATGCTCCATTGTGGAGGACTCTGGTGACTATGAAGGGGCCTTCCCAAGTAGGAGCGAGTTTGTGTGGTTTCTGCTGATCCACTCGGAGGACAAAGTCTCCTTCTTGGAAGGCTCGACTCTTCATGTTTCTGGCATGGAATCGACGCAAGTCTTGCTGATAGATGGTCGATCGGATCATGGCCATTTCTCTTTCTTCTTCCAGGAGGTCGACTGCGTCCTGCCGGGCTTGTTCTGCTTCATCTTCAGAGTAGAGCTCGACTCGGGGAGCGTTGTGAAGCAGGTCACTCGGCAAGACTGCCTCGGCTCCGTAGACTAGAAAGAATGGGGTTCTTCCGGTCGACCGGTTCCGGGTTGTCCTCAATCCCCAAAGGACTGATGGAAGCTCGTCGACCCATGTACCTGCTGCGTGCTTGAGATCGCGCATCAATCGGGGTTTCAGTCCTTTGAGAATTAGGCCATTTTCCCTTTCTGCTTGCCCATTCGACTGGGGGTGAGCGAACAAAGCATAGTCGACCCAAGTGCCCTGAGAGGCGCAAAAGGCCCTGAATTTGTCGGAATCGAAGTTTGACCCATTGTCAGTGATGATGCTGTGCGGAACTCCATACCTAAATATCAACTCTCTGATGAAACTGATAGCAGTGCAAGCATCAAGATTCTTGATAGGCTTGGCTTCAATCCATTTGGTGAACTTGTCGACTGCTACCAGCACATGAGTGAAGCTGCTCCTGCCCCCAAACAGCGAAGGGCCAGACGAGTGCAATGGTATTCAGGGTTGACGCGGGCTTGTGCGACATATTGGAGTAATACTGACATCCTTCACATTTGTCGACTATCTCTTTTGCCATCTCATTGGCTCTTGGCCAGTAGAATCCCGCTCGGTATGCTTTAGCCACAATGGTCCGAGAGGACGCATGATGACCACAGGTCCCCGAGTGGATATCATCAAGGATCATCTGACCTTCTTCTGGTGTAATACACTTCTGGCTGACCCCAGTCGCGCTTTCTCTATATAACTGTCCCTTTAAGACTGTAAAGGCTTTGGATCAACGGACGATCTATCGAGCCTCTTCTTCGTCCTCTGGGAGTTCTTTCCTTAGGATGTACGCGATGTACGGTACTGTCCAGACGGGAGTGATGACCAAGACTTCCATGATCAGGTCGACCAGAGCTGGAACTTCAACTTCAGTCAGATCCGTGGCACTTTTTGGCTGCGGGGCCTCTTCAGTGAAGGGATCCTCCTGAACTGATGGTGTGTGGATGTGTTCCAAAAACACATTGCTGGGAATGGCTTCTCTTTTGGAACCTATTTTTGCTAGATCATCAGCTGCTTGATTTTTCAGTCGGGGTATGTGATGAAGCTCTAACCCCTCGAATTTCTTCTCCGGCTTTCTCACTGCATTGCAATAACCAGTCATGGCTGGACTTCTGACGTCTCATTCCTTCATCACCTAATTAACCACCAAATCTGAGGCGCCATAGACCATGAGGCGACGGACACCGAGTGAAATGGCCATGCGCAACCCATATAAAAGTGCTTCGTATTCTGCCTCATTATTGGAGGAATCAAAGTGGATTTGAAGAACATATCTGAGTTTATCTCCTCGGGGGGAGACCAACACCACTCCGGCACCAGAACCATTCAGCATCTTGGAACCGTCGAAGAACATGGTCCAATGCTCCGAGTGAACCTGAGTCGGCAGTTGTTGTTCAATCCACTCGGCGACGAAATCTGCGATTGCCTGGGACTTGATAGCTTTCTTTGCCTCAAACTTGATATCTAGAGGAAGGAGTTCAATCGCCCATTTTGCCATTCGACCGGTTGCATCCCTGTTATGCAGGATCTCTGACAATGGAGCATCATTGACGACTGTAATGGAATGATCAGAGAAGTAGTGAGCAACTTTCTTTGTGGTCATATAAATCCCATATACATGCTTCTGATAATGAGGATATCTTTGCTTCGATGGGGTCAAGACTTCAGAAATATAATACATTGGGCGCTGAACTTTGAAGGTTTTTCCTTCTTCTTCCCGCTCGACCGTAAGTACCATACTGACGACTTGTCCTGTGGCTGCAATGTGAAGCAGCAAAGGCTCCTTGCTAATTAGGGCAGCAAGCACCGGCTGGGTGGAGAGTAGAGCTTTGAGCTCTGCAAACGCTGCACCAACTTCAGGAGTCCACTCGAACTTGTCGGACTTCTTCATCAATCGGTAAAGAGGCAATGCCTTTTCACCGAGACGAGATATGAATCAACTTAGGGCGGCCAAGCAACCAGTAAGCTTCTGGACGTCGTGCACTCGCACAGGACTTTTCATTCGGAGTATAGTACCGACTTTTTCTGGATTGGCGTCGATTCCTTGTTCGGAAATGAGAAAACCGAGTAATTTTCCGCCAGGAACTCCGAATGTGCACTTTGATGGATTAAGCTTGATATCATACCTCGTGAGGTTGGCAAAGGTTTCAGCAAGGTCAGTCAGCAGGTCGGAACCCTTACGTGACTTGACCACAATATCATCCATGTATGCTTCCACATTCCAAATGATTTGAGTGGGCAAACACTTCTGAATCATCCTCATGAATGTGGCTCCGGCATTCTTGAGGCCGAACGGCATGGTAACATAACAGAAGCACCCGAATGGAGTGATGAAAGCTGTTTTGATCTCGTCAGGTCCATACAGACAGATCTGATGGTACCTGGAATAGGCGTCTAAGAAAGACAGTCGCTCACATCCCGCAGTCGAGTCGACTATCTGGTCGATGCGGGGGAGAGGAAAATGATCTTTTGGGCAGGCCCGATTGATATGTTTAAAGTCAATGCACATGCGAAGTGACTTGTCCTTCTTGGGGACCATAACAACGTTGGCGAGCCACTCGGAGTGGTAGATTTCTCGGATGAACTCCGCTGCTAAGAGCCGAGCCACCTCCTCGCCAATGGCCTTTCTCTTCTGGACGGTGGACCATCGGAGATGTTCCTTGACTGGTTTTAACTTTGAGTCGACTCTTAGGCGGTGCTCAGCCAGCTCCCTGGGAACACCCGGCATGTCAGAAGGCTTCCATGCGAAAATGTCCCAGTTCTCACGGAGGAACTGGATGAGCGCTTCTTCCTATTTGGAGTCGAGTGTTGTCGAGATATGAGTTGGAGAAGCTCTGGGGTCGGTCGGGTGGATGTGAGCTGTCTTCGTATCGCCAGTCGATTGAAAAGCTGATTTTGTAGCGGGCTTCTTGGCTCGCAACAAATCACTCGGGTCTGCAGTCTTCTGGTATTCCTGCAACTCCACCACTGCCATCTGAGCATCGGCGATCTTTGAACCTTTCTGAAAACATTCTTCCGCTTTCTTCCGATTGCCCGTAATAGTGATCACACCTTTGGGGCCAGGCATCTTCAATTTGAGATACACATAACATGGTCGGGCCATGAAGCGTGCATAAGCCGGCCTGCCCAAAATAGCGTGGTAGGCACTCTGGAAGTCTACAACTTCAAACGTCAACTTTTCTTTGCGGTAATTCTTGGAATCACCGAAAACCACATCAAGAGAAATCTGGACGAGTGATTCAGCCTTCTTCCCAGGAATGACTCCATGGAAACTCATGTTGCTGGCACCGAGTCTGGACATCGGAATGCCCATCCCTTTTAACGTCTCAGCATATAATATGTTCAAACCACTGCCACCATCCATCAAGACTTTGGTCAGTCGAGTGCCTTCAACAACTGGGTCGACCACCAAAGCTTGCCTCCCAGGGGTGGCGATGTGCGTTGGGTGATCGGACCGGTCGAATGTTATGGCAGTCTGAGACCACTTCAGATAACTGGGTATCGCCGGAGCGACCATATTCACCTCTCGGTTGATAACTTTCAGTCGACTTTTGCTTTCAACATCAGCAAAAATCATCAGAGTGGAGTTGACCTAAGGGTATCCGTCGTCACTATCTTCCTTGTCGTCAACTTTGTCCGACTCCTTTTCCTTATCTTTGGGCTGCTTGCCCTGGAACTGCTGGATCAAGAGTCGACATTGTCGAGTGGTATGTTTCGGGTAAATAAAATTACCCTCTTCATCTTTCTTGGTGTGGACGAGACATGGCAAATCCAACACATCATTTCCGTCCTGGTCTTTAACTTTCTTGGGGTTCCAAGGTCCTTTAGGTTTCCCTTTAAACTTTCCTTGGGTTACAGCTAAGGCTTCCCCAGGAGCAGCCGGCTCGGCTTTCCGCTTCTTTTTCCAATTGGGATTTCCTCCGGTTTCTTGGGCGACTGATTTGAGCTTGCCACTCCTGAGTCGATCCTCATCTTCACCATTAGCGTACTTGGTGGCAATCTCCATCATCCGGTTCAGAGACATATCTCCGGTCCGACCGAATTTCAGATTCAGTTCTCTGTACTTGACGCCTTCTTTGAAGGCACAGACTGCTTGGTGGTCAGGCACATTCTCTACCGTGTGATGCAACGTGATCCATCTCTGGATGTAATCCCTCAAGGTTTCATTCGGCTTCTGCACGCAAGGCCGCAGTTCCGTCAGCCCTGCCGGCCGCTTGCATGTTCCTTCAAAAGTGGTGACAAACACTCGAGCGAGATATTCCCAAGTGTAAATGCTGTTGGGTGCTAACTGGTTCAGCCATGCTCTGGCCGAGCCCTCTAACATGAGGGGCAGGTGCTTCATGGCCACTTCATCATTGCCGCCGCCAATCTGGACGGCCACTCGGTAGTCTTCAAGCCAAGTATCGGGCTTGGACTCGCCAGTGAACTTGCTGACTCCAGTCGCCAACCTGAAGTTGGGAGGAATCACAGCGGCCCCGATGGCTCTACTAAAGCACTCTGGCCCCGAAACATGTGCTCTGCTGCTGGCAGGAGCATATCTGTCGTGACCTTCCCGGTGAGCTCTGTTCCTGTCGACCAAACCTTGAACGAGAATGGATCTCGCATCAAAGCCTGGCTCCCTGGAGTCGACTGGAATCCTTCGCCCAACACTACGAGGGCGCATGTCATCTTGTTGTCGAGGCGCATACGACCCGCTCCTCGGGGGAGGGGTGGGCACTCGACGTCGATCATCACGATCGAATCAGTGATCATATTGCTCACGGTTCCCATACTGATTACGCCGGTCCCCACGTCCCTCACGCCTCGGGGGCGATCTTGGGCTATGAGCCGACTGGACTGTGTCCGCGACAACGGATCTGCTGTGAATCCTATTCCGCGACTGAGAAACAGCGGAATTCTGGTCTCCTGCTGCCCGGAGTAATGCTCTGATCTACAGCAAGCCTCTGCCAGCCTTCGACTGGGAAGGCTGAATCGACTCTGCTATACGGGCTGTAGCTGCTAAATTCTGAATCGGAGTTCGATATACCTGCGGGGGCGGGAAGAGCTGACGTCGACTGGATTCGGGAACCCGTTGTCGCGCACGCTCGTCGAGTGCTCGCTGGAGGTTCTCCAGTCGAGTGCGCTCAGCCAAGTTTGCCAGGCGCGCGTCTTCCAAGGCACGAGCCTCGAGGGTTCCTCCAACGATAGGAGTGTGCAGTGCATCCATGTTCCGGCGGTGAAGTTCTTCTCTCTGCAGTGATGTGAGAGGCTCGAGAAGATATTCCTCATGGGGACGCGACGGGTCGCCTCCACCCGCGCCTCCGTCGGTGCGGGGAAAACAGGGAGGACTGGGTGGTCCATCGACCATCAGAACCTCCAGCGCCGGATCGCTGCTGTCGCACTCGGATGCGGTCTCTACGGAGCCAGTCGAATAGGCCGTAGAGGGATTCGTCGGGCTCGATCGCCGCAACTTGAGGTGTGGCCGACTGGCGTGCCACCGCGTGTCTCACCCACCGCTGAAGTCTCGATCGACCGGAGCGCTTGCGCCGGCGGGAAAAAGGGAGGGAGGACAGCACAGGAGCCAACCGGTAGGGGGTCGACGGTTGCCGCAGGAGAACACCGCGGACGCACGCGCTAAAGTGCGTTGCCCCGCGGACAGAGAGTGCGTCCACGTCGAGCGGAGCCTCCTGAAGCCAAGCGGAGTCGTCGGCGATGAACGTGAGCGCGCCGAGACGGATCTCGCGGCCCTCCACCAAAACTCCGCCGAAAACCATGATGATTCGTGTCGGAAAAGATCGCAACTCCTCCAACAAAACGCTAAAACACCTGCCCCATGGTGGGCGCCCGGTGTCATGGTTCTAAGTCTGACAGTAGTGTAGGGGGGTAAGTATGGAGAGGCAAGATCTTAGCTATGGAGAAGTTGTAAGCACACAAGGTTTATGAGTTCAGGCCCTTCTCAGAGGAAGTAATAGCCCTACGTCTCGGAGCCCGGAGGCGGTCGACTGGATTATGCGTGTATGAATTACAGGGGTGCGAACCCTTGTCTCGGGGGAGGGGGTGGCTTATATAGAATGCGCCAGGACCCCAGCCAGCCCACGTTACAAAGGGTTCAATGTACATTAAGGCAGGGCGTTACTGGTAACGCTAGTAATAAAGTGCTATGATGACCATAAAAGCTACTTAATAACCGATCGTTAGCATGCGGAGTGCCTTTAGGTCTCTGACTGTCGAGTGGCTTGGTCTTGGTCGAGTGGTTGCTTCTTGGTTGAGTATCTTCGAGTCTGTCGAGTGGGACACCTCCAAGTCGATTGAAAGATGATTTCTTCTGGAGATGTCCTTGGGTAGGTCAGTTTGGACAGGTCCATGCCCCTACCCTAGGTACATAGCTTCATCACCCGGACCAGTGAAAGCATCCAAATAGGTCGTCAAGACCTCAGACACAACTAATCAAGTTCGGCGCCGCTATTTATACCGAATAAGTGGCCACACCCCTATTTGTCAATACAAGGGGCTCAACGCGCGCAGACAAGTGGCAATTTCTTATCATCTTGAATTATACATGGTTTCTTTAAAAACTATCTTTTTGCATGAGAACTTTTTCACTTAACTTCCTCCTTTTTACAGACGATCATTGTGCTACAGCCATCCAGGATATGGCACAATGGAGACACAGGCACAGACGTGCAGCAGGTACCCACTCCAAGGATTCTTTTTAGATTAAGACCCTGCGTAAACCTTTTTTACTGTCTCTTGTTGATACATATCCACCGTTGAGAAGGATGCTGACGTCTTGGCATGTGGCCACACCAGAACAATGCATGTACCTGGACACAAGGGGCTTCTTACAAAGGCCATTATTTAGGCCCGGTTTATAACACAAAGACCGAATACCTTAGGGAGTGTTCGGCGTCGCGAGTTTGGCCCTATATGCATCAGCTCCGAATCATTGTGTTTGGTCAAATGTTGGGTTTGCCTAGCTCCTGTGTTTTGGTGCCTTACGTTCCGCTTTACCGGCTAAGGTAGCACCAGGAGAACTACTGCGATTGTACCCTGGTTCATCCGGACGAGCACCTCAGTAGAGAAAGCCGAAAACTGACTGTCATGATATAGCGTGAGACTGGTCAACCACTCGATGACCTGTGGGAATGTTAGAATTCCTCTGCCTTAACGAAGGGCCGTTTTCCGGCCAGGCATGTACGCATCCCGGAAGCGGGAGAGTGCGGAGCCACCAGGGGCTATCTAGTAGCCCCACTGTCAAACTCCTATGGCTAAGTGAAAGTGCTAAAGCATTATAGTCCGGTTGCCTCGCTCGCTCCGCTATCACCTCCTTAATAGGACCAAGACATTGTGTTAAGTGTGAACGCGTGTTTTTGCGAGCACCTCTGCATTATATGTGTGGGGGTTGAAGCCGACGACTGCAATCTTTCAGGTTATACACATGTATACATAAACGGCCGCCCAGGAGGCATCATATTACTTTCAGGCAAAAGTATAAAAATAGCCTTATAAAAATTTATAAAAGCGTTTCGCTTACAATGAGATTATATATCACTCAAACATAATATTTTTTGAGCACTGGGTCTCTATCAAACGGGCACCCTCAAGAACTTCTTCAAAGTAGTGCTCAGCAGCCTTTCGACCTATGGCCGAATCCCGCGCTACAACATTGGTAGCATCCATCTCTGCCCAGTATGCCTTAACACGGGCAAAGGCTATCCGTGCGCCCTCTATGCACATCGACCTCTTCATCGCATTAATGCGCGGCACCACGTCAAGGAACTGCTGCACCAAGCTGAAATAGCTGTTCGGTTTTGACCTTTCCGGCCATAGCTGATCCACAACAAACCTCATGGAGAGTCCGGACAACCTATTTAGTTCGGCACATTCGGCTAATTGGTCAGTCAATGAAAGTGGACGCTCGGGAGAATGGAATTATTTCCAAAACAGCCAGTCTACTTCACGGTCTGTCTGACCCTAGAAGTACTTGGCCGCATCGGCAGCGCTCGCTGCCAAATCCATATATACATCCTCCGAACTCCACAGCCGATCCAGAGGGGCATACCGTGGATCTCTGAACTTCCTCCGCAACATAAAGGATTTCCTAGCTACAATATCCCCGGCTTCTCGCAGCTCCTCCTTCTTTGCCCTCATAGCAGAGCGAAGGTCCTTGCTCGTCGGAGCAGCCTTCTCAAGGTCCGATACCTTCACTTGGTTTTCCTTTTCAAGAACCCGGCAACGGTCGGCGGCGGCTTTTAATTCTATGGCCATCTTGGCCATCTTGTCTCGGCTCTCGCCATGCGCGGCCTTCTCGTCTTGCAACTCTTCGTCCGCCTTCAAAGCAGCCACATTACCCAACCTCGCTTGTTCCTTGGCTCGGGCAAGTTCTGCCCGCAAGGCTTCGACAGTGGCAGCTCCATCTATAGTCACAACATATTAAAGATACTGGCATCATGCTGCTCTTCCTATGTGGCGTTTACTAGATAACGACACTTACCCTATGCCTCATCAAGCCTTTTGTTAACAAGCTCGATGTCGGCGTCTGCCGCATCCAACTGCCGTTCTAAATGGACAAACTCGCTAGTCCGGCTAGCCACCGGAGCTTCCATCACCTGCACATAGAGGCAGTATGGTTATTACCTGGGAATATGATCCTCTGTTCGTCGTCATTTCCGACGACAACCAGAGTCTCAGGGGCTACTATCTACACAAGGCACACCTAGCATGTGCAGGACTATCATACATTCTTTTACGTACCTCAAAGCCTGTCAGTAGACTCATAAAAGCTTCATGCAAACCGCTTTCGGCGGACGATATTCTCTCCATCACCGTATTCATCAGCACACGGTGTTCATCTGAGATGGCCGCTCGCCCCACCAACTCCCTTAGAATATCCGATCGCACACTAGACGGTGCCAGACTCTTTTGTCTGCTCTCTTCGGGAGCCGGACACTGGGAGCTTCGGGGGTCAATGGGATTATCTTCTGGCCTCACCGGACTCGGAGAGGCCCTCCGCGACGACACTTCAGGGTCGCCCGCTTCCGGAGCAGAGGAGTTCGGAGGAGGCGTTTCGCTCTCCATCATCTCTGGAAGAAGATCCCCCAAGGACGAGCTCATCTGAGAGGGGCTAAGGCCCAAACTGCAAAGATATATGCGGTGGTTATTTTCTCAGAAGAAAAAGATGGCATATCTGTACTATTAAGGTATTTTGGGTCACTTACGACTCACGGGAGAATTGATCCCCCCGCGGACTTTGTGCGGCAATAGCGCCCCCCAAGGTAGGACCCTCTGTGGGAGACTTCTTCTCCCGTTAGGAAGCTTCGGCTTCCGAATCCCCGGGCGTAGTCCTTTTCCTCTTCTGGTCGTCTTCCTTCATGGAGACGCTCGCTCCCTCGGTTAGAATGGGCAGCATTGGGGGCCCGCGTCCGCCCGTATTATCCTCCACGGTATCTTCCTCCAAGGGCTCCGGGCAAGGTGCGGTCTGGAGCATCTTTTCCAATACCGGATTTTCCAAACCCTCAGGGAGGGGGGCCGAACACCGAATCAACTTCGCCTTTGTTAGCCAGTCCTGGTCAAAAAGCGAACCCTCGGAAATAACTTCGTAACAAAGGAGAGATAGTATGTTCGGCCGGAAGATGCCTTACCTGTTCAGTGGCGCGGTTACTACTCAGGCCCACGTCCTCGGTGATTTCCGGACGCTCCACCTGAGGTCCGAAGAATGACTTGTACATCTCCTCATGCATCAGGCCGAGAAAATTTTGAATGACACGCGGTCCCTCGGGATTGAACTCCCATAGGCGAAGAGGTCGGCGTTTGCAAGGCTGGACTTGACGAACTAGCATAACTTGTATTACCGCAACCAAACTGAAATCTCCATTGAAGAGATCTCGGATGCGGCTTTGCAGTATAGGCACGTCCTTGGCTGGACCCCAGCTCAGACCTCTGATGATCCATGATATCAGTCATGGTGGAGGGCCCAAGTGGAAAACAGGGGCGGCCACCCACTTGGCACTTCTAGGAGCCGTGATGTAGAACCACTCCTGTTGCCACAATTCAGACACCTCTGGGATGGAACCTCTGGGCCATAGAGCTCCCATCATCTTGCGTATTGAGGCACCTCCACATGCTGCATGTTGCCCCTCGATCATCTTCGGCTTTACTTCAAAGGTCTTGAGCCATAGGCCAAAGTGAGGGGTAACCCGGAGGAAGGCCTCGCACACGACTATAAATGTCATGATATGAAGAAAGGAGTCCGGAGCTAGATCATGGAAGTCTAGCCCGTAATAAAACATCAAACCCCTGACGAAAGGATCCAGAGCAAGGCCTAGACCTCGGAGGAAGTGGGATATGAACACGACGTTCTCATTGGGTTCGGGGGTGGGGACGGCCTGCCCTCGGGGAGGCAGCCGATGCAAAATCTTGGCGGTCAGATATCTGGCCTCCCTCAACTTTTTGATGTCTTCTTCCATGATGGAGGAGGGCACCCATCGGCCTTGAAGGCTAGATCCGGACATGACTGAAGGTTCGGAGCACCTGACCTGAACTTTGGGCGTTTGACCTTGAGGTGGGGGAAGGATTCGATTGAGCACGGAGGGAAAAATAAAAGCCCTGTCCCTTTATAAAGACGGTGAATATCAAGCGTCCTCTCCCTGTCCGTTTGGACTTGCCTATAATCTAGGAGTCCTAGAAGCGGTTGGGTTACCCACGCCCATATTGATGAGAATCCCGGAATAAGGGGACACGATCTCTGCTTTAACAAGACGTGCCAAGGAAACCGCCTCGCATGACGCGCTGAGGTGGGATAATAAAATGACTCGGATAAAGGCTTGGCCGTGGTGTGTCACAATACGGAATACGTTAGCAGATTAGATTTGTGTAAATGTTATTCTCTCTATGGCAATATGTGGAAACTTATTTTGCAGAGCCGGACACTATCTTTGTGTTCAAAATCTTCTATGAAGTACTTGGAGGAGGAACCCGCCTTGCAATGCCAAAGACAATCTGCGCGCCGGACTCGTCGTCATTGAAGCCTGGTTCAGGGGCTACTGAGGGAGTCCTGGATTAGGGGGTGTCCGGATGGCCGGACTATACCTTCAGCCGGACTCCTGGGCTATGAAGATACGAGATTGAAGACTTCGTCCCGTGTCCGGAAGGGACTTTCCTTGGCATGGAAGGCAAGCTTGGCGATACGGATATGTAGATCTCCTACTATTGTAACCGACTTTTTGTAACCCTAACCCTCTCCGATGCCTATATAAACCAAAGGGTTTTAGTCCGTAGGACAACATACACAACAACAATCATACCATAGGCTAGCTTCTAGGGTTTAGCCTCTTCGATCTCGTGGTAGATCTACTCTTGTACTACCCATATCATTAATATTAATCAAGCAGGACATAGGGTTTTACCTCCATCGAGAGGGCCCGAACCTGGGTAAAACTTCGTGTCCCTTGCCTCCTGTTACCATCCGGCCTAGACGCACAGTTCGGGACCCCCTACCCGAGATCCGCCGGTTTTGACACCGACACCTACTAATAAAGGAATCATGTCTTTTCAAAATAACATGGCCAAAGAAAGTTATCCCTACAAAATCATATAGTCTGGCTATGCTCCATCTTCTTCAGACAAAATATTCCCATCATGCACAACCCCGATGACAAGCCAAGCAATTGTTTCATACTTTTGACGTTCTCAAACCTTTTCAACTTTCACTCAATACATGAGCGTGAGCCATGGACATAGCACTATAGGTGGAATAGAATAAGATGGTGGAGGTTGTGTAGAATAAGACAAAAAAAGGAGAAAGTCTCACATCGACGCAGCTAATCAACGGGCTATGGAGATGCCCATCAATTGATGTCAATGTGAGGAGTAGGGATTTCCATGCAACGGATGCACTAGAGCTATAAGTATATGAAAGCTCAAACTGGAACTAAGTGGGTGTGTATCCAACTTGCTTGCTCATGAAGACCTAGGGCATTTGAGGAAGCCCATCGTTGGAATATACAAGCCAAGTTCTATAATGAAAATTCCCACTAGTATATGAAAGTGATAGCTCAAGAGACTCTCTATATGAAGAACATGGTGCTACTCTGAAGCACAAGTGTGGTAAAAGGATAGTAACATTGCCCCTTCTCTCTTTTTCTCTCATTTTTTTGTTTTTTTGTTTTTTTGGGCCTTCTCTTTTTTTGCCTTTCTCTTTTTTTCGTCCGGAGTCTCATCCTGACTTGTGGGGGAATCATAGTCTCCATCATCCTTTCCTCACTGGGGCAATGCTCTAATAATGATGATCATCACACTTTTATTTACTTACAACTTGATACTAGAACAAAGATATGACTCTATATGAATGCCTCCGGCAGTGTACCGGGATGTGCAATGATCTAGCGTAGCAATGACATAAAAAACGGACAAGCCATGAAAACATCATGCTAGCTATCTTACGATCATGCAAAGCAATATGGCAATGAATGCTCAAGTCATGTATATGATGATGATGGAAGTTGCACGGCAATATATCTCGAAATGGCTATGTAAATGCCATGATAGGTAGGTATGGTGGCCGTTTGGAGGAAGGTATATGGTGGGTTTATGGTACCGGCGAAAGTTGCGCGATACTAGAGAGGCTAGCAATGGTGGAAGGGTGAGAGTGCGTATAATCCATGGACTCAACATTAGTCATAAAGAACTCACATACTTATTGCAAAAGTCTATTAGCTATCAAAACAAAGTACTACGCGCATGCTCCTAGGGGGATAGATTGGTAGGAGAAGACCATCGCTCGTCCCCGACCGCCACTCATAAGGAAGACAATCAATAAATAAATCATGCTCCGACTTCATTACATAACAGTTCACCATACGTGCATGCTACGAGAATCACAAACCTCAACACAAGTATTTCTACAATCCACAACTACCCACTAGCATGACTCTAATATCACCATCTTTATATCGCAAAACTATTCCAAGGAATCAAACACATCATATTCAGTGATCTACAAGTTTTATGTAGGATTTTATGACTAATCATGTGAATGACCACTTCCTGTCATCTCTCTAAATAGATATAAGCGAAGCAAGAGAGTTTTATTCTTTCTACAAAAGATATGCCCGTGCTCTAACAAATATAAGTGAAGCAAAAGAGCATTCTACAAATGTCGGTTTTCTATGTAAAGAGAAACAGGAAATCCAAACTTCAAATGATATAAGTGAAGTGAAATGAGCATTCTATAAATCAACCAAGGACTATCTCATACCAGCATGGTGCATAAAAGAAAAATGAAAACTAAATGCAAAAGACGCTCCAAGATTGCACATATCGCATGAACGAAACGAATCCGAAAAGATACTGATACTTGTTAAAGAAAGAGGGGATGCCTTCTGGGGCATCCCCAAGCTTAGACGCTTGAGTATCCTTGAGTATTTACTTGGGGTGCCTCGGGCATCCCCAAGCTTGAGCTCTTGCCTCTCTCCCTTCTTCTCACATCGAGACCTTCTCGATCATCGAACACTTCATCCACACAAAACTTCAACAGAAAACTCGGTAAGATCCGTTAGTATAATAAAGCAAATTACTACTCTTAAGTAAATTTGCAACCCAATTCATATTTTGTTTTTGCATTGTGTCTACTGTAATATAACTTTTTAATGGCTTAATCCACTGATATAAATCGATAGTTTCATCAAAACAAGCAAACTATGCATCAAAAACAGAATCTGTCTAAAACAGAACAGTCTATAATAATCTGAACATTCACCATACTTCTGATACTTGAAAACTTCTGCCGAAATTAGAAAAAATGAAAAATTTGTATAGAAAGACAGTGCAAAAAGAATCAGAACCATTTGATGTTCCAGCTCAAAATGTAAAATCGCGCACTACAGCCAAAGTTTCTGTCCTGCACCGTACAGACCATCAAGCAAATGTAAACATCCTAAAGGCAAACATTGGCACATTATTTTTATAATACAATGAAATTGTACAAGGGGATAATTATTTTTGTTGAAAAGTTTCTGTAATCAAGATTCACAAAGTTTCAGTGAGCATGAACAAAGTTCAAGGAGCTCTCCCACTTCAAAAATGCTTGTCTTTCTCACTTTCACTTTCCTTTTTGAAAATGTTTTGGGTTCCCCTCTTTATTTTTTTTGTTTTTAAACTATATGAAAGCACTCAACAGAAATAAATGACTCTCTAAAACTTCCGGTTTGTCTCTCTGGCAGCGCTTTCTTTAAAGCCATTAAGCTAGGCATATAGTGCTCAAGTAATGAATCCACCCGGATCCCAAGGTATATCAAAGCCAATTTTAATTAACAATGATTTGTAATTTAGTAGTGAGCACAAAGTAACATATATCATGTAATGACGAAGTCTAACTCTCTTCCTATGCATCGGCATGTCATAAAAGAACAATTCATGCACACATTGTAAAGGCCAATGCATAGTATACAGTTTCTTGCAATTTTATCGTATTGGAAACATATAGAGGTGCAGATATAGTTCCTCTCTCATAATAATTGCAGTGGGAGCAGCAACCACATGCATATTATATTCATCAAAATCATCATGTGTAGTAGTAAAACGCAACCCATCAATATAATCCTTAATAAGGGCAAACTTCTCCAATATAGTGTAGTCGGGAGAATTCAAAAAGATAATAGGACTATCATGTGTGGGTGCAATAGCAACAATTTCATGTTTAACATAAGGAACTATAGCAAGTTCATCTCCATAAGCATAATTCATATTGGTATCTTGGCCACAAGCATAGCAAGCATCATCAAAAAGGGATATTTCAAGAGAATCAACGGGATCATGACAGTCATCATAGCGATCATCCTTCGGTAAGCACGAAGGGAAATTAAACAATGTATGATTTGAAGAGTTACTCTCATTAGAAGGTGCGCACAGGTGATCAATCCGCTCTCCTTTTGTTCTTTGCTCTCCTCCTCATCTTTTTCATCCAATGAGCTCACGGTTTCATCAATTTCTTCTTCCATAGACTCCTGCTAAATATTAGTCTCTTCTTGGACAGCGGAGACTTTCTCAATAAGTGCATTAATATCGTAATTGTATTCATAATTCTCATAACAATATTTAAGGATAGCTAAATTTTCAGGTCTATAAACCAAATCATCAAAGTCTTCAAACTCTTTAAACATAGATTCAATTTCATAAGCACCCATAAAAGCAACAAATTCTTCTATTTGTTCCACATCATAGTAATCATATATACCATTAGCATAAGAAGCTAAGGTTTTATTATCATTAAATTCGCATGAAAAGGGAAGGTGTGGAGCCTTCATCCTAGAGCAACAAGTATAATCATATCTCAAGCATAGTTGCCTAGCATACCAATTCAATATATGAATTTGATCTCATAATAGTTTCCCTTTTTGTGTCAAGTGGTAATCCCTAAAGTATTCACGTTGATCCAACATTACTCCCATTACATAATTGAATGGGGTTTTCTTAGGATTATTCAAGTACTACATAATATCTTTCACATAACCAGCATCGAGGGTTTTAGGAGGTTTCCCATCTCCATGAGCAGAAAGTACACCTAATTTTTTGGTATTTTGTGTTCCATATCCATAACTAAAGATAAAGAACAACTAAGAACAACAAATAAAAATTACTTAGTGATAAAGCAAACAAGCACACACGAGAATATTCACCCCACGCTATTGCTCCTTGGCAACGGCGCCAGAAAAAGGTCTTGATAACACACAAGTATAGGGGATCGCAATAGTTTTTGCTAAGTAAAAGTGTCGAACCCAACGAGGATCTAAAGGCAGAACAATTATTCTCTCAAGTTCTATCGACCACCGATACAACTCTACACATGCTTGACATTCGCTTTACCTAGAACAAGTATGAAACTAAAAGTACTTTGTAGGTGTTGTTGGATAGGTTTGCAAGAATATAAAGAGCGCGTAAACAAAAGCTAGCGGCTCTTTAGATAAAGACACAACTAAATTAGTTTTAGTAAAGAGCTTTTTGTTACAAGAAAGTTATTTGTCCCTAGGCAATCGATAACTAGACCGGTAATCATTATTGCAATTTTATTTGAGATAGAGGCATAAGCTAACATACTTTCTCTACTTGGATCATATGCACTTATGATTGGAACTCTAGCAAGCATCCGCAACTACTAAAGATCATTAAGGTAAAACCCAACCATAGCATTAAAGTATCAAGTCCTCTTTATCCCATACGCAAACAACCTACTTACTCGGGTGTGCGCTTCTGTTCACTCACGCCACCCACCATAAGCAAATCATGAGCATATTGCAAACCCTACAGCAGGGATCCCTCACGCTTGCACGACACGGAGAGCACCATAGGACAACACCAATAATAAAACATGCAACTCAAACCAATCTTGATCATCAAATAGCCCATAGGACAAAACAGATCTACTCAAACATTATAGGATAGCCATACATCATGGGAAAATAATATATAGCATTGAGCACCATGTTTAAGTAGAGATTACAGCTGGTAAGAGAGAGGTTACACCGCTGCATAGAGGGGGGAAGAGTTGGTGATGATGGCGGTGAAGCTGTTGGTGAAGATTGTGGTGATGATGATGGCCACGGCGGCGTTCCGGCGCCACCAGAAGAGAAGGGGAGAGGGGGCCCTTCGTCTTCTTCTTCCTTGACCTCCTCCCTAGATGGGAGAAGGGTTTCCCCTCTTGTCTTTGGCCTCCATGGCATGGGAGGGGCGAGAGCCCCTCAGAGATTGGATCTGTCTCTCTGTTTCTGCATTCCCAGATTCTACCCTTTCACCGTTTCTTATATTCCCGGAGATCCGTAACTCCAATTGGGCTGAAATTTTAACATGATCTCTATCCGGATATTAGCTTTCTTGTGGCGAAAGAAGGGCATCAACCGCCTTACGGGGTGGCCAAGAGGGTCAGGGGCGCGCCCCCTGCCTCGTGGGCCCCTCGAGCATCATCTCGCGTTGATTTCACTTCCCAAAAATCACATATATTCCAAAAAAATCTCCGTCCGTTTTTATCCCGTTTGGACTCCGTTTGATATGGATTTTCTGCGAAACAAAAAACATAAAACAAACAGGAATTGGCACCGGGCACTAGATCAATATGTTAGTCCCAAAAATAGTATAAAAAGTTGCCAAAAGTATATGAAAGTTGTAGAATATTGGAATGGAACAATCAAAAATTATAGATACGACGGAGAATGCATAACAGGTGTATTAGGCATTCCCGCAAAAAGCTCCCTCATGATTTGCCTCTTGTACCTCCTCTGGCCATCTTCATCCTCGTTGTCCACATTGTCAGACAACACCTATACAAATAGTAAAACAAATTTGGCATCAAATCAAAGATTACATGACGTGAAGTAGGATTAGGAATTTATGGCTATTTATTTATGCATATCTAGATATTATGGTTTGATTTTTAAGCATAGTCGTCTATGTATAGACCAATCTTGAAAAAAAATGGCACAAACATATGTAAGTCATTCAAAATCAATTGTCAAGTCCTGGCTAGGAATTATTAGCATGAACACTAACCCTTGTCGGATTACTAGCAGAAATCATTTGCACAGATGAAACAACTAATCACTTATCACTTATACCATTCAAACAATCAATACACTACATGGATCTAACGAAACTTACTCTGATTTCATGGATTGGGAGAACATAACCATAGGATTTCTATTCCAAAAAGGGGGAGGCAGGAGTAACCTGAGAAACCCTATGATCTATTTGACACATAAATGGGTATAGATGAATAACCAGCTGTCCGTCGTTGTCAGAGTCATCGTCGGAGTGGTTGTCGGAGTCGGAGTCGGGGTCGTCACCAGAGTTGGTGTGGAACTCCGCCTCTGGCTGTGGAAGCTCGATGCCGTTGACGATGTCAGGGTGCAGCGATAACTCGTCGGTGGTGACGGCAACCTCTGTCTCCATCTTGATGCCGTGCTCCGGTGCTTTAGCAGCCCCGGCGTCGCCACTCCCTCCAATGTGGCGCTTCGGCGGCATCCTCATACACTGACGGCTTTGAGGACTGAGAGCGGCGTTGAGGATGCAAGCAAAGAGAGAGGATTGTGTGTGTGTGGTGAGGATGGGGGGTGCGGTCGCTCGGGCGCACCATTAATATGGAGTAGTGGGAGTTGTGGGAGAAAGGCGGGCGATGGTCAAACCGATGGCTCGCCTCCCGGTGAGCCTGTGCACCGGACTGCTGGCATGCCTACCAAAGTTTCACACAGCTACTCGCACGCCTCCCGATGACACTACACAGCGAGCACACCTCCCCCAATTCACACACCTGCACGCACGCCTCCCGGTCTACCTATGTAGCGGACAACTCGCATGTGTCCCGTGAACTCACACCTGCTCGCACGGCACACCACTACAAAAAAAGACACATCCATGACATTTTGGTCCGAACAATTTTTTTCTATCATACTTATGACACTTCTGTGACAATAATTATGACAAAACACGGTATCATCATAGATGTGGTGGGGTCCTACTTCTATGACAAATAATCATGACAGAAAATGGGCTTTTCGTCCTGGGCGGGCCGGAGATGCAACTGCATGACATTCTTTGGATCGTCCATGACGGAAAAAACCGTGGTAGAAGCGAGGGCGAGGAAAATATCGGTGTGTTCCCGGTTACGGTGGGTGGTCGGGGCCGAGCGATGCACGTTTCTCTCGTACACGCATGCGCGTGGGTGCGAGGCGTTGGGCTCTAACTGAACCCGAGCGAGGCGTTGGGCTCTAACTAAACCTGAGCGATTACACTGCAGGCTACGCGTTACTGAACCCGAGCGATCGATCGATGGCTATTAACTGAACCCGATCGAGCGATTCCTTTGCTACTACTGCTAATTGAAGCCGATCGATGCTGCCTCTGGATGAACAGTGAGCGTTGCCGGGGGGTTTGGATGAACAGTTCCCTATGGGGGTGGATGAACATGACCCCGTGGTGTTGCCTCTGGATGAACAGGACCCCGATCGATCGAGCCGGTTGGGGCTGGATGAACAGGACCCCGTCGAGGGCAGGATGAACAGGACCGCCCCGTGGAGGGCAGGATGAACAGTAGAAGGTGGAGGGCTGGATGAACAGTAGCCCGTGGAGGGGTGGTTGAACAGGAGCCCGTGAAGACGGCTGGTTGAATAGTAGCCGGTGGAGTAGCACGTGGTGGAGGCTGGATGAACAGGAGCCTGTGGATGAACAGTCCCAGGTGGAGGCTAGAGGAGGTCGACGGTGGATGAACAGTAGCCTGTGGAGGCTGGAGGGGGTCGATGGTGGAGATGAACAGTATCCCGTGGAGTCCCGTTTTGCGGTACGCCACACCCCTCCCGATGAACAGGACCCCTGTTTCGACCGTAGCGCTCCAACACAAGTCCGTTTCCTCCGTTTTGCGCTACGCCACACCCGTCCCGATCAACAGGACCCCCGTTTCGACCGTAGGAGGTCCGTTTCCTTTGTTTTGCGGTACGCCAGACCCCTCCCGATGAACAGGATCCCATTTCGAACATGGCCGGTCAAACACAAGGCCGTTTCCCAATGAACACGACGACGCATTCCGTTCCGACCCAGCCGGTTGGCTCCCCATGAACACGACGACGACGCTGCTTCTCCGTTCCGACCTAGCCATGTACATGAGTCCTGGCCGTACGTATGCGCGAGTAGGCGTTCGAGACCCTGCCCGTATGTACGTACGTGGCCGTATTTTCTTTCTTGCACACTAGCCGTTGTACATACGTATACATGCTACATGCGCGCCTCTACTATGACACGTGTGCGCCTCTACATCGACCAGTATGTATGTACACATTCGCGACCAGAACGACAACGCTATGTACGCTTCGACCAGGTGGGTCCCGACTGCCAGGCTCTTCCTTGCGTACGAAGATGTAGCTGGTGGGTCCCAGCAGTCAGGGGGGCGAATTGTTTTTTTTCCCGGACGCACTTCCTAGCATGCGAAGATGTAGCTGGTAGGTCCCAGCAGTCAGGGGGAAACTTTTTTTCGCGAAATACGGTGGCCTGTCCGGTGGGTCCCCGCTGTCAGGTGGAGGAATATTTATTTTGCGCGTAATAAGGAGGCACTTCCTTGTTGCGGCCGTGGACTCAGCTGTCAGCCTCTCCACGTACAATCCACGTCCGATGGAAGCTGTTCCTTAACCACGTTGACCACGCCGTGCCGAGAGCACCAGGGCGGTGGACGACGGCAAGGCCTAGGAATGGGAAGACGCGGAGCCGGGGTGTAGCGACCCGACCTCGGATGGTCAAGTCTCTGTGCTTCAGTGTCATCCCTGGATCAGTAGTGCTGACACACACAGTACTCGAAGGATTTATAACAGAGTGGCAATCACACACTTATTACATCGAATGTCTCAAGAGAGAACTTATTACAATAATATGGCTTAAGGCCATCTAATGCGATAACAGCGGAAGGCTTGAAAGATAAAGTGAGTCCATCAACTCCAATGGCATAGCTGAGCTGCATGGCAACGACCTAACAAACCTTACTCCTCGTCTGAAAAGTTTGCAGCATAATACGTTGCAGCCCAAAAATGGATCAGCACATGGAATATGCCAGCAAAGTAACACAGTAGAGCAAGAGCAGAATAATGCTATAACTACATGCATATTTGGCTGGTGGAAAGCTCTATGGTTATAGTTTTTGTGAAAAGCCAATTTTTCCCTACAACAAAGGAATAGATTTTAATTTAACTATCATGGTAGTTGAAACAATATTGAGAAGGTTCCTCCAACTCAATCCCAATTAAAGTGGTTAACAACCCAACAGTATTAACTAAGAGTGATGAGATACATGTGATAACCCAAATACTAGATACTCAAGATTTGTCCATAACCGGGGACACGGCTAACCATGATTAGTTTATACACTCTGCAGAGGTTTGTGCACTTTTCCCCACAAGACTCGATCTCCTCCGTTGGATTTCTTGCACTACATGGTGTTTGAGAAACGGATGACCGAGACACAGTCTTTCAGAAACATTAACTCTCTACTCCGGACAGACCATACACAACCTACATCCCACTACCTGCTGATCTTCCTCTTCAAGAGCTTCACGTAACTTACTCAACTATGCTAGAGCCCATAATAGCTTGTGGCTGCACACGGAAGTTTCTAGCATGAATCATCTCAGTTCCCTTTGAGCCTGGGTGGCGGTCCATAGGAAGATCACACGGTTACTCCGGGATTTCCAAAAATACAGGCAACACTGGGTACTCCAGGTGCCTCAATCCACCCAGATGTGTATTTAATTTGCCACCTTAAGTTGAACCATTAATTAACAAACTCACATCTATCATGGATTTCACTCAAACCCAAACCACGTCTACGAGCATAGCATAGCATAGTAATATAAGCAAGCGTAGAAGTAACTCCCGAGGGTTTGAATATAACAGGGCAATAGGTTCTACCTCAACAACTACTTCCCAACCCACATGTTAAAGACATCCTAATCATGCAATGTTTGGGGGGTGCAACTAATGCATAAAAACTGGGTATGAAAAGAGTATGATTAATGTGTTACTTGCCTGGCTGACGATCTGCAAAACCTAGGGACTCGTAGTAGCACGCTTCACACTCCAGGTGTTCTATCGCAAACAAACAATAACATACATAAGCAACAAGCAAATATGCGCAATAAAAACTCAAATAAAAGAGGTTGACCGGAAAGTTCAACTTAAGAACTTCGGTTAGCAAAAGAAATCAAATCAAACGGAGCAACGAAACTCAAACGGCGAAAGAAACAAGATTCGTTTACTAGTCTGGACCTAGGTTAAATTTTACAGTAGCAAAAACTTGTTCAAGTTGATTAAACAGAAAGAGGATCTCGAGATGAAGATCTAGGCGCTTGAATCGCCTGATTCTGACTAACGAGCAAAAAGATAAACAGAAACTAAGATCGGATCAGAAATCGCGATCGAGAATAATCGCAGATAAATCCGATAAAAGGAAACTGATGAACAGACTAACGAATGAGCGTTCATTAGCTGTAACTAACGGGAGAAGAACCATTTGTTAAACGAACGTATGGACGAATGTCCGCTAAACTGGAAAAACCGAAAAAAAACCGTGATCCGAAAAAACGAATCTAGGATTTTCTAAAAAAACCGAACGGTTCAAAAAAACCGGCGGCTCGGATTCCGGCGTGGTACCTCCAGCGAGGGGCTCCGGTGAAGCGGGGCGGCGGCTTGCGGGGCGGTGGCGGCAAGCGGCGGCGGCGGCGCGAGGCGCGGCTAGCGGC
>NC_041384.1:467526336-467557591 GCF_002162155.2 Triticum dicoccoides
GGTGGTGGTGTGGTGTTGGGGCTCAGGGGGGCGTATATAAAGGGCGGGGGCGGCGACTTGGAGGAGGGGCAAGGCGCGGCGGAGGCGGAGTCCGACTCGGACTCCGGTCCGAGCGGCGGCAGCGACCTGGCTCGGCTGGGCCATAGGCCCAGTCGGGCGTGATTTTTTTTTAAATTTCGCCGACGGAAATAAAATCTTAGGAAAATAAATAAAAATCTAAAAATGCCCAAAATAAATTTTCACCATCTAAATAAAATATTTAGAACGAGATGAACATTTTCTTGGCCCTAAAGTGCAATTTTGAAAACGTGCAATTTTTCTAATGCAAACAAAATTGCAATGAAATCCAAATAAAACAAACATTTGATTTTAATATTTTTCCTCCAATATTTCAATTATCTTGGAGAAGTCATATTATCTCCTCTCATATATTTTAATATGAAATATTTTCGGAGGGAAAAATAATTAAAACCAAAATCCTCGTTTCAAAATTTGATAAAATCAAATTTGAAAACCGGGGAAATCCCCAACTCTCTCTGAGGGTCCTTGAGTTGCTTAGGATTTCGAGGATCGTGAGACGAAAAGCAAATAAAATATGATATGCAAGAATGATCTATGTATAACATTCCAAATTGAAAATTTGGGATGTTACAAACCTACCCCCCTTAAGATGAATCTCGCCCTCGAGATTCGGGTTGGCTAGAAAATAGGTGTGGGTGGTCTTTGCGAAGATCATCCTGTCGTTCCCAGGTCGCTTCATCCTCGGTATGGTGGTTCCACTGAACTTTGCAGAACTTGATAACCTTACTGCGAGTGACTCTGCTGGCAAACTCTAGAATCTTAACTGGCTTCTCCTCGTAAGTCAAACCACTGTCCAACTGAATCGCTTCCAAGGGTACTGTATCCCTTAACGGTATATCGGCCATCTCAGCATGACACTTCTTCAGCTGTGAAACGTGGAACACATCGTGAACTCCTGACAATCCCTCGGGTAATTCCAACTTGTAGGCAACTTTTCCCATTCGTTCCGAAACACGATATGGTCCTACAAATCTCGGAGCTAACTTTCCCTTAACTCCAAAATGTTTCACTCCTCGCAAGGGTGATACTCGCAGATATGCTCTGTCTCCAATTTCATAGGTTACCTCCTTGCGCTTTGAATCTGCATAACTCTTCTGCCTGGACTGAGCTATCTTCAGTCTATCTCGAATCAATTTAACCTTTTCCTCAGACTCCTTAATCAAGTCTAGTCCAAACAACCGTCGGTCTCCGACCTCATCCTACGTCAACGGTGTTCTGCACCTTCGTTCATACAGGGCTTCAAACGGTGCCATCTTCAAACTGGCTTGGTAGCTATTGTTGTATGAGAACTCCGCGTAAGGCAAATTGTCATCCCAACTAGATCCATAATCTAGCGCACAGGCTCTCAACATGTCCTCCAAAATTTGGTTGACTCTCTCGGTCTGCCCATCTGTCTGCGGGTGAAATGTTGTACTGAACTCCAATCTCGTTCCCAAAGTCTGGTGTAACTGATGCCAAAACTTTGAAGTAAACTGTGTTCCTCTATCTGATACGATGGTCCTCGGAACTCCATGCAGACATATGATCTGCGACATGTATATCTTGGACAACTTTGCACTGGTATAAGTGGTTTTCACTGGGATGAAGTGAGCCACTTTGGTCAAGCGATCAACTACTACCCATATGGAATCATATCCTGCTTTGGTCCTAGGCAATCCGGTGATAAAGTCCATGCCCAGTTTATCCCACTTCCATTCGGGTATCGGCATAGGCTGTAACAATCATGCTGGCTTTTGATGCTCTGCCTTCACTCTCTGGCATACATCACATACGGCTACGTACTCAGCAATATCCTTCTTCATACCAGTCCACCAGAAACGTTCCTTCAAATCCAGATACATCTTGGTGTTTCCGGGGTGTATCGAGTAGGGTGAGTCATGAGCCTCTTGAAGTATTAACTTCCTGATCTCTAGGTTATTGGGCACAGAAACTCGGTCCTCAAACCATAAGGTATCGTGCTCATCCTCACGAAAACCTTTGGCCTTTCCTCTACCCATCTTCTACTTTATCTCGGCAATCTCCTTGTCATCCTTCTGAGCTTCCCGAATCTTGTCCAGCAACATTGGCTGGACCTCCATTGTTGCAACGAATCCTCTAGGAACTATCTCTAACCAAGTTCCATGATGTCCTCTGCTAACTCCTTCGGCAGTCCCTTACTTTCAAAGATATTAGCATAACTCTTCCGGCTCAAAGCGTCTGCTACGACATTGGCCTTTCCTGGATGATAGTGTAGCTTCATGTCATAATCCTTTATAAGCTCCAACCATCTCCTCTGTCTAAGGTTTAGTTCCTTCTGGGTGAAAATGTACTTCAAACTCTTATGATCCGTGTACACATCACAAGGTTTCCTATGAGATAATGTCTCCAGGTCTTCAATGCATGCACTACGGCTACTAACTCCAAATCATGCGTGGCATAATTCAACTCGTGAGGTTTTAGTTGTCGTGAGGCATACGAAACAACTCTTCCATCCTGCATAAGCACACATACAAGTCCTAAGCGAGAGGCGTCGCAATACACTTGGAACTCCTTATGTATATCTGGCAGTGTTAGCACTGGCGCTGTAGTTAAACGTTTCTTCAACTCCTAGAAACTTGCCTCGCAATCGTTTGTCCATTTAAACTTAGTATCCTTCTTCAATAGTTCAGTCATTGGCTTCGCACTCTTGGAAAAGTTCTCAATGAATCTCCGGTAGTACCCTGCGAGTCCAAGGAAACTACAGATCTCGCTAACTAAAGTGGGTGCCAACCATTCAGTGACTGACTGAACCTTGATGGGGTCTACTGCTATACCTTCTCCTGATATAACATGTCCAAGGAATCCGACTTCCTTCAACCAAAATTCGCATTTGCTAAACTTGGCATACAACTGGTGTTCCCTGAGTTTCTCGAGAACTAGGCGCAAAGGCTCTTTGTGCTCCTCTTCATTCTTCGAGTATACCATGATATCATCAATAAACACCACGACAAACTTGTCCAAATATTCCATGAACACCTTGTTCATCATGCTCATGAAATAGGTAGGGGCATTAGTCAGTCCAAATGACATGACCGTGTACTCGTATAATCCATACCGCATTGTGAACGTTGTCTTTGGTATATCCTTCTCTCGAATCTTCAACTGATGGTATCCTGATCGCAGATCGATCTTCGAGAACACTTTAGCTCCTTGCAGCTGATCGAACAGATCATTGATCATCGGCAGTGGGTACTTGTCTTTAATTGTTACCTCATTCATGGCTCGATAATCAACAACCATCCTTAGGGATTTATCCTTCTTCTCAACCAAAAGCACAGGGGCTCGCCAAGGTGATGAACTTCTTCGAATGTATCCTTTCTCCAATAACTCCTTGATATGTTTCTTAATTTCCTCCAGATCATTCGCGGGCATCTGATATGGTCTCTTGGATATTGGCCCGGTACCTGGCAATAGCTCTATCAAAAACTCTATGTCTCTATCCGGTGGCATGCCTGGTAACTCCTCCGGAAAAACATCCGGGTAATCCTTCACTACAGGCACTTCCTCCTGAACAACTCCCGTAAGGGCATTCACTTGGCTCCTCCTAGGCACATGCCTAGACACATACTTAATCCTTTTCCCTCCGGGGTGGTGAGATAAATCGATTTACTAGCACAGTCAATGCTTCCTCCATACTTTGACATCCAGTCCATACCTAATATCACATCCAATCCTTGTGACTCCAAGATAATTAGGTCGGACGGAAAGACATGGGTGCTAATGGTTAGGGGTATCTGGTCGCACCATCGGCTAGCCATGTATTCTGCTCCAGGTGAGCTTACTAACAGAGGGGTCCTAAGGGTTTGGGTTGGTATTTTAAACTTATCCACGAATCCCCTTGATATGTATGAATGCGATGCACCAGTATCGAAAAGAACAAGAGCGGTAAATGACTTAACCAAAAACTTACCTATTACCGCGTCAGGCTTCTCTTCAACCTCCTCCATGTTAACGTGGTTAACTTGTCCTTTGTTGAATGGATTAGGCTTCTTCCCAGCGCTCCTATTTCCATTTCCATTCTTTCCTTTAGGGCACTCCGTGGCGTAGTGTCCAGTCTTACCGCACTTGAAGCGAGTAACGTGACTTAAGTCCCTTTTGGCGGGTGTGGCTGGATTGGGGCGGTTCTGATTGTTGTTAGCTCCATTCCCATTCCCATTCTTAGAACCATTGTGGTTATGCGATCCTCCTCCAGTGTGGTTGTGACCTCCATGGTTATGAACAAGTCCTCCCGAGTTCGGTGTTAGGCGAGGCTTCTGCTGAGCTCCTGAGTTATACTTCCCTTGTCCATACTTCCTCTTGCGGCTCTCAATCTGCTGTTGCTTCCCTTCAATCATAAGAGCCTTATCTACCAACTCCTGGTAGTTGTTGAAGGTTGCTACCATCAACTGCATGCTCATCTCATTGTTCAGCCCTTCCATAAACTTCTCCTGCTTCGCGGCATCGGTGGCCACATCATCAGGGGCATAGCGTGATAACTTACTAAAATCATCCACGTATTGAGCCATGGTACGGTTCCCCTGACGTAGGTTGCGGAACTCCCGCTTCTTCATATGCATAGCTCCAGTTGAGACATGGGCTATGAGGAAAGCTTGCTGAAACAGGTCCCAAGTGACATTGGCTACAGGAAAAGTGGCCGTGTAATTCTCCCACCATGAGGCTGCAGGTCCATCCAATTGGTGTGCGGCAAAGCGCACTCTTTCAGCATCTATGCAACCTGTGGTGGTCAACTCCCTTCCAATGCGGCGTAGCCAATCATCAGCAACTATATGCTCGGTGCTACTGGAGAACACTGGTGGCTGTAACCTTAGAAAATGGGCTAGGTTGTCCATTGGCGGCGGGTTGTTGTTATTGTTGTTACTACCGTGGTTCTGAACGAGCAATTGCATCAAAGTATTCTGCTGCTGGATCAACTGGGTGAGCTCCGGTGGGAAAACAAAACCGGGGTCACGTCTCGGAGGCATCTGATGGGTTTAGATGGAAGAGATCAGAATAGAAAAAGGGGTCTAATGAGAAAACACTACCCATATGCACATGAGACAAACACAAACATTTCACTCAATCAATCAACAAGCAAGGGCATACAACGGTCTAGGACTATCGCAAGGTGCTCATCTACTACTAATTACATGGGGAAAATACTGCTAATATTTGGTGGTCATCTAGAAATTTTGATCGGTGGAAGACTCCATGATGTCTGCTCCAGCTTCATCTTCAAAGTCATTGTCACTAGGATCTGAATCGGTGTCGTCGATGATGATGTAGTTGTCCGGACAAGTGGGGTCGTCGTCTTCTTCTCCCGGTGCCGGTCCTCCCATGAATACTCCGATCTTCTTAACTAGGTCGTCATTCTTCTCCAGTAGTGTCTTGATTTCCTCCTCATATCCATCGCGTGTAAACTTGAGTTCTTCCTCCAGTTCGATGATCCTAGTATTTGCCTTCTTCAAGTCCATCATGTTCGTGCACATCTGGTTCTCCTGGCGTTGAATGTGCTGGTTTAACTCCTGGATGAAAGATGCAATGGATCTATCCTTCTTGGTGCTGATTACTTCCCATTGCTCGTCTCGGCGCCCACATATCTGGTAGATAGTGTCCTTAAGTTCCCTGTGGTAGACTTCTCCAATGCGTCCCATAGTAATGTGGGCTGCCATGCTCTTGCCTAGGCTCCAGGTGGGTGCTTCGAAAGAAAATTCTATGGGTTTAGAAGTTGGCGAGAACGTCCTTCCTGGGACTTGTACTTGAATCATCCAGTGCTCCTCTTCAGGTAAAATGGCATTGTACGTCCCGGTGAAGCTTGGTATTCCAATGTTCAAGTACCTAGTGACTTCCTTCAGGTGGCGTCCAAATGGTGTGTCTTCATCCGGTTGTGCAAACTTGTTCTTTATCTCCGCCATCCTAAAGAGTAGAAAATGGAGAGGAGTCATAAATGAGTAGAGAAGTGTGGCCTATGGTTTATCTTAGTGGTCGTGTCCTACACTCAGCATGTGCTCTGATACCATCTTGTAGCGACCTGACCTTAGATGGTCAAGTCTCTGTGCTTCAGTGTCATCCCTGGATCGGTAATGCTGACACACACAGTACTTGAAGGATTTATAACAGAGTGGCAATCACACACTTATTACATCGAATGTCTCAAGAGAGAACTTATTACAATAATATGGCTTAAGGCCATCTAATGCGATAACAGCGGAAGGCTTGAAAGATAAAGTGAGTCCATCAACTCCAACGGCATAGCTGAGCTGCACGACAACGACCTAACAAACCTTACTCCTCGTCTGAAAAGTCTGCAACATAATACGTTGTAGCCCGAAAACGGGTCAGCACATGGAATATGTTGGCAAAGTAACACAGTAGAGCAAGAGCAGAATAATGCTATCACTGCATGCATATTTGGCTGGTGGAAAACTCTATGGTTATAGTTTGTAACGCCCTCGATGCGGCTATAGCTCCCACGTGTCGAGGCACGACTTAGAGACATAACTGCATTGAAAGCAATGTAGCAAGTTAGGCAATCATCACAACATCCCATGTAATATAGATAATAAAAGGGGAGATACATAGTTGGCTTACACTCGCCACGTCAATCAAGTACATAAATAGCATTACAACATTCAAACACTCATGGCCCGACTACGGCGCCAAAATAAAAGATAACCCAACATGCGACACGGTCCCGATCACCCCCAACTGGGCACCACTACTGATCATCAGGGAAAGACACGTAGTATCATTGAGAGTCCTCGTCGAACTCCCACTTGAGCTCAAGCACATCATTTGGAGCGAAAACATCAGGCCCTGCATCTGGTTTGGAAGTAATCTGTGAGCCACAGGGACTCAGCAACCTCGCACCCTCGCGATCAAGACTATTTAAGCTTGTAGGTAAGGCAAGGTAAAATATGTGGAGCTACAGCAAGCGACTAGCATATATGGTGGCTATCCTGTTCGCAAAAGAGAGCGAGAAGAGGAGGAAAAGCGTGAACGAGAAACTAGAGAACAACCTACACAAGCATTACTCCAACACCGTGTTCACCTCCCGGACTCTGCCGAGAAGAGACCATCACGGTAACTCACACTGTTGATTCATTTTAATTAAGTTAAGGTTCAAGTTATCTACAACCGGACATTAACAAATTCCCATCTTCCCATAACCACGGGCACGGCTTCCGAAAGTTCAAATCCCTGCAGGGGAGTCCCAACTTAGCCCATGACAAGCTCTCACGGTCAATGAAGGAATAGACCTCCTCCCGAGACGTTCCGATCAGACTCGGTATCTCGGTTCTTCAAGACACTTCGACAGGTTAAAACAAATCCAGCAACACCGCCCGAATGTGCCGACAAATCCTGATAGGAGCTGCACATATCTCGTTCTCAGGGCACACTCAAATTGTCTAAACTTCCGGTAGGCCAGCCCAGAGTTGCCCCTGGTAGCCACCGGTGGCTGACGAGTTGGACCAACACTCAGAGGAGCACTGGCCCGGGGGGGTTTAAATAAGATGACCCTCGGGCTCCGGAAACCCAAGGGAAAAAGGGGCTAGGTGGCAAATGGTAAAACCAAGGTTGGGCATTGCTGGAAAATCTTTAATCAAGGCGAACTATCAAGGGGTTCCCATTATAACCCAACCGCGTAAGGAACGCAAAATCCGGGAACATAACACCGATATGATGGAAACTAGGGCGGCAAGAGTGGAACAAAACACTAGGCGAGAGGCCGAGCCTTCCACCCTTTACCAAGTATATAGATGCATTAAGATAACAAGTCAATATAATGATATCCCAACAAGTAAATAATGTTCCAACAAGGAACGGTCTCCAAACTTCACTTGCAACTAGCAACGCTATAAGAGGGGCTGAGCAAAGCAGTAACATAGCCAATCAACGGTTTGCTAGGACATGGTGGGTTAGAGGTTTGACATGGAAATTTGGAAGGCATGATAAGCAAGTGGTAGGCATCGTAGCATAGGCATAGCAAAAGAGCGAGCATCTAGCAAAGCAAAGATAGTAGTGATTTCGAGGGTATGATCATCTTGCCTGCAAAGTTGTTAGAGTTGACTGGGTCTTCGAAAGCAAACTCAATGGGCTCCTCGTTAGCGAACTCATCTCTCGGCTCTACCCAGACAAGACAAACAAGCAACAAGGACACAATCAACCACGTGCAAAGCTCAAACAATATGATGCAAAGATGGTATGCTATGCGGGATGCAATATGTGATGCATATGCAAGATTTGACAAGGAATGCATGAACCTGGCCTCAACTTGGAAATCCAAGTGTTCCACTGGAAAGATGAGATGAAATCGCTTGAAAACGATATAAAGAACGCCGGAATCGGAGTTACGGTTTGGAAATGGCAAGCAATTCAAATATGACCACGTTCTGCGATTTACAGCAAGTAGCCATCTAAATGCAACAAGATGAACATACTGCAGCACCCAAACATGGCATCAAAATACATGGCAGGAATCCATTCATGAAGCTTAACAAAATTCTAGCACTGAGCTACGTCCAATTCATCCATTAACATGCTCAAACAAGCATGGCAAAAATGCATTTGGCAAACAGATCTCAGACTTAGTGAAATTAACACTTGTCTGAAATTTCAGATCAGATAGCACACTTCGGAGCAACAAAACTACATGCTACAGGACCTGAACATGGCAAAGTAAAGCATGTCATGGAGCTACTCAAAGAGCTTAACAAAAGTCCCTTAGTGACCTTGAGCCAAAAGGGATCAGAAAATACATTTGCAAGCATGTGAACATGGCAAAAACATAATCAGTTCTTAGACTTGGTGAAAACTGGAACATGCTGAAACAGATATCAAGTAGGCATGTTTACGAGCTCTATGCACTCACTACAGAGCAAGTCATAACAATCTAAGCATACACCCATCAAGAATACACAAAATACAAGCTAGACATGGCAAGAACAATACCATAGCATGCACGGATCAACTACAACATCACCGGCAAAATCGCTAACAAGTAGACAATCTGCCCAGATTCACGAAATAGCAAAAGTAGAGCTCGATTGACTCAAGCTAGGGTGCTCCATAATTGCAAACAAAGACATGGATGGATAGAGCACTACAAAATTAACAAAACATCCTTACTGATCATCCTCAAAAGAGGCACGGATCACTAGGAAACAACATGAACATATGGCCATATGAGATAACCAGCTCAAGGACTTAGTTGAAATGCTAAGTCCCTAAAATCAGCATTAACAAATGCCTCACTTTGCAAGCTTGTGCTAGTCACCACACACATCACAAAAATACATGGGTTGCACCTCTGGAAAGATGGCAAAACCCTTAACAAAACATAAGAAGAGCTCATGGGCATATCATGCACACAAAAATTATGGAAAAAATGACAAATATCTAATTGGAGCAGCAGATCTGACAATTATCTCAAATAGCACTCTTCCAACAGCATTTCGGGCACCAAGATGAACTCAAATGAAAATGATGCAATGATATGAAATGATGTACTCTCTGAGATGAACATTTTGATATGCTATATGCCCAAAACGGAGCTACGGATGCAGATATACAATGCGATGAACATAGCAATTTATCTAGGGTTTCGGGCAAAAAGTCAACCCGATCCAGATCTGGATCTGGCGCGGTTACTGTAGCAGTGCAAGGGAAACGAGGTTCGCCGGCCGGACTTGACGAGCTCGCTGGAGAGGTTCTCAAGGCCGCGGGGAGGAGGAGAGGCCAGAGATGGTGGCGATGGCGGCGCTCCGCGGCGAGGGGCGGCGGCCGGCGGGATGGGGCGGCGAGGAGGACGCCGGACCTCGGGGCGGAGGCGGCGCCGGCGAACAGACGGCAACGGCGGCGTGGCGAGGCTCTCCAGGCGCGGGCAGCGGCACGAGGTAGCGGATGAGGCGGCGCGGCGCGGGGCGCCTCTGGCCCGGGCGCGGCGCGAGCGGGCCGGCCACGGGCCCGGCGGGCTTCGGCGGCGAAGTGGGGCTCGGTGCCCACGTGACGCTTGCTGATAGGTCCGGCAGAGCGGGCGGACGCGTCCAGTTGCGGCCAGACGTGTCCGATGGCGGCGGAGCTGATTTTTAGGGTTAGGGAGAGAGGAGATCCGGGAATTTCTAGGAGGGGGTCTATATATAGAGGTAGAGGGAGTTAGGAGTGTCCAAATGAGGTGCGGTTTTCGGCCACGCGATCGTGATCGAACGCTCTAGATGATGGAGAGGGTTTTGGTGGGTTTTGGGCCAAATTGGAGGGGTGTTGGGCTGCAACACACATGAGGCCTTTTCGGTCCCTCGGTCAACCGTTGGAGTATCAAACGAAGTCCAAATGGTATGAAACTTGACAGGCGGTCTACCGGTAGTAAACCAAGGCCGCTTGGCAAGTCTCGGTCCAATCTGGAAATGTTTAATCCCCACACACGAAAGAAAGGTAGAAATGACCACCGGAGGAGAACGAAGCGCCGGAATGCAAAACGGACAACGGGGAAATGCTCGAATGCATGAGAGGAACACGTATGCAAATGCAATGCACATGATGACATGATATTAGATGCATGACAACGACAACAACACACGGAGACAAAAACCCGAACTCGAGAAAATAAAATAACTTAACGCCGGAAACGGCAAGAGTTGGAGTACATATTGGGTAAATCACATCCGGGGTGTTACATAGTTTTTGCTGAAAGCCAATTTTTTCCTACAACAAAGGAATAGATTTTAATTTAACTATCATGGTAGTTGAAACAATATGGAGAAGGTTCCTCCAACTCAATCCCAATTAAAGTGGTTAACAACCCAACAGTATTAATTAAGAGTGATGAGATACATGTGATAACCCAAATACTAGATACTCAAGATTTGTCCATAACCGGGGACACGGCTTACCATGATTAGTTTATACACTCTGCAGAGGTTTGCACACTTTTCCCCACAAGACTTGATCTCCTCCGTTGGATTTCTCGCACTACATGGTGTTTGAGAAACGGATGACCGAAACACAGTCTTTCAGAAACATTAACTCTCTACTCCGGACAGACCATACCAAACCTACATCCCACTACCTGCTGATCTGCCTCTTCAAGAGCTTCACATAACTTACTCAACTATGCTACACACGGAAGTTTCTAGCATGAATCATCTCAGTTCCCTTTGAGCCTGGTGGCGGTCCATAGGAAGATCACATGGTTACTCTGGGATTTCCAAAAATACAGACAACACAGGGTACTCCAGGTGCCTCAATCCACCCAGATGTGTATTTAAGTTGCCACCTTAAGTTGAACCATTAATTAACAAACTCACATCTGTCATGGATTTCACTCAAACCCAAACCACGTCTACGAGCATAGCATATCATAGTAATATAAGCAAGCGTAGAAGTAACTCCCTAGGGTTTGAATATAACAGGGCAATAGGTTCTACCTCAACAACTACTTCCCAACACACATGTTAAAGATATCCTAATCATGCAATGTTTGGGGGTGTAACTAATGCATAAAAACTGGGTATGAAAAGAGTATGATCAATGTGTTACTTGCCTTGCCGACGATCTGCAAAACCTAGGGACTCATAGTAGCACGCTTCGCACTCCGGGTGTTCTATCGCAAACAAACAATAACATACATAAGCAACAAGCAAAGATGCGCAAGCAAAACTCAAATAAAAGAGTTTGACCGGAAAGTTCAACTTAAGAACTCCGGTTAGCAAAAGAAATCAAATCAAACGGAGCAACGAAACTCAAACGGTGAAAGAAACAAGATTCGTTTACTAGTCTGGACCTAGGTCAAATTTTACAGTAGCAAAAACTTGTTCAAGTTGACTAAACACAAAGAGGATCTTGAGATGAAGATCTAGGCGCTTGAATCGCCTAATTCCGACTAACGAGCGAAAAGATAAACAGAAACTAAGATCGGATCAGAAATCGCGATTGAGAATAATCGCAGATAAATCCGATAAAAGCAAACTGATGAAGAGACTAATGAACGAGCGTTCGTTAGCTGTAACTAACGGGCGAAGAATCGTTCGTTAAACGAACATACGGACAAACGTCCGCTAAACTGGAAAACTGAAAAAAACCGGTGATCCAAAAAAACGAATCTAGGGTTTTCTATAATAAACCGAACGGTTCAAAAAAAACTGGCGGCTCGGATTCCGGCGCAGTACCTCCAGCGAGGGGCTCCGAGAGGCGGGGCGGCGGCTTGCAGGGCGGTGGCGGCAAGAGGCGGTGGCTAGCGCAGGCGGCGACGGCGGCGTGGTTGGCGGCGGTGGTGGTGTGGTGTTGGGGCTCGAGGGGGCGTATATAAAGGGCGGGGGCGGCGACTTGGAGGAGGGGCTAGGCACGGCGGAAGCGGAGTCTGACTCGAACTCCAGTCCGAGCAGCGGCGGCGGTGCGCGCGCAGGAGGCGGCGGCGGCGGCCGGGCTCGGCTGGGCCTTAGGCCCAGTCGGGCGCGGATTTTTTTTTAAAAAAAATTCGCCAACGGAAATAAAATCCTAGAAAAATAAATCAATATCTAAAAATGCCCAAAATAAATTTTCACCGTCTAAATAAAATATTTAGAATGAGATGAACACTTTCTTGGCACTAAAATGCAATTTTGAATACGTGAAATTTTTCTAATGCAAACAAAATTGCAATAAAATCCAAATAAAACAAATATTTGATTTTAATATTTTTCCTCCAATATTTCAATTATCTTGGAGAAGTCATATTATCTCCTCTCATATATTTTAATATGAAATATTTTCGGAGAGAAAAATAAGTAAAACAAATATCCTTGTTTCAAAATTTGATAAAATCAAATTTGAAAACCGGGGAAATCCCCAACTCTCTCCGAGGGTCCTTGAGTTGCTTAGGATTTCGAGGATCGCGATACGAATAGCAAATAAAATATCATATGCAAGAATGATCTATGTATAACATTCCAAATTGAAAATTTGGGATGTTACACGGGGAAGACGCGGTAGTGGATGCCCACACATAGAGGAGTACGAGGGTTCACTGGTTCGCTGTGGTGTGAGGCTGTCGTCGCCGCAGAATAACAGGGGGTGTGGGTGAGTAGAGGGATGGCCTGGCCAGCGGTGGGAGTAGTAGGGGGCGATGAGGCCCTCGCCGCATCGCAGCCGGCCACGGGAGGCAGGAGCACGAGGTACGACCGGCGCTGGTTTGGGCAGCTGGAGCAAGAAGACTAGAGGTTGAAGAAGCACTATGGTCGTTGGATTGACATCGTACGATCACTGGATCTAGAATCGTTCATATTGACTAAGTTGACAAAGCACTCCGTCCCCGTCAACTTAGTAGGCCCACAAGTCAGCCTCCCACCAAGGTGGGTCCAAACTAGCAGGGGGAGTATTCGTTTTTTTATGCGTAATAAGGAGGCACTACCGGTGGGTCCGAGCTGACAGCAAGGGGAATGTTTTTTTTGCATAATACGGTCGCCCGTCCGGTGGGTCCCAGCAGTCAGGGGGGGAAACATTTTTTCGCCAAATATGGTGGCCCATCCGGTGGGTCCCTGCTGTCAGGTGGAGGAATAATTATTTTCCGCGTAATAAGGAGGCACTTCCTTGCGGCTGCCATGGACCCAGCTGTCAGCCTCTCCACGACAGTACTCTTCCGATGGAAGTCGTTCCTTGGCCATGTTGACCACGCCGCGCCGAGAGCACCAGGGCGGTGGAGGACGACGAGGCCTGGGTAGGGGACAACGCGGAGCCGGGGAAGACGCGGCAGTGGATGCCCACGCAGAGAGGAGTACGAGGGTTCACTGGTTCGGCTGCGGTGTGAGGCTGCCGTCGCCGCAGAATAACAGGGGGTGTGGGTGAGTAGAGGGATGCCCTGGCCAGCGGTGGGAGTAGTAGGGGGCGGTGAGGCCTGCACGGGAGGTGGGAGCAGGCGGTCCCGCTGGCGCTGGATTTGGCGGCTAGAGCAAGAAGATCAGAGATTGAAGAAACACGACGGCCGTTGGATTGACATCCAACGGTTACGTCTTCTAGAATCGTTTGTTGACGTATATAATAACTAAAAAAATATTGCATACATGTCAACTTAATAGGCCCATAAGTCAGACCATTCCCTCTTTTTTTTAATAATTTATATATAGCTCATTGCGACTTCTTATGCAATTTATTGCGGTCTGTTTTTTGGTTGGCCAGGGCCAATTTCGCATATTTCTGTGGGTTCCAATCTATTTTTAATACCGAAATGTCGAGCCAGATTTAAAGTACTTTGAAGATATATTTAAATTAGGTTAATGCCCAGTGAAATAGGAATCTGGAAATGTGAAAAAATTCAGAAATTATAAAGTAATTGCCAATTTGTCATCTGTTTTTATAGTAGCAACCCATTTCATATTACTTTCAAGATTTGCAGGCGTCTTGAAAGAGTTGCATCCCAACAGGGCGTAGAAAAACTGGATTGGGTATTCTTCAGAAAAAATAAACTGGGCTCATTTTCACAAAGAAAAAATAGCTGGGCTGGTCACATGGTGAACCTAAAATATAAACCAGGGCTAGACGGGCCACAGCCCAGTTCAAACCCTGCTCCATCTCAACAATAACAAAAAAAAATACTGCTCGAGCTGCTACGTCCCAGGTGTCAGCTGATCTTGTGTTGTTCTCTTGTCTATTGACTATATACGCTCACAATGTCGTGGGTCCCAAATGTCTGGAAAACACTAGGAGGGAGCATTTTATTTTTCCATACGCTGACATGGTGGGCCCTAATGTCATCCTCTCCACATCTTCTGCCGATTCCTGTTGTTTGTTGACCATGTTGACAACGCAAGAGGGCGGTGCCGCGGCGAGCACACCAAAGCGCGTGGAGGAAGACCGCGAGGCCTCGGACGTCGGTGTTAACAATTTAGGAGATGGTGGGGCGGCGATGCGTGCGCTGAGGCGCAGCCAGCCGTGGGAGGCGGAAGCAGGCGGCCCCACCGGCGCTGGTTTGGTTTTGGCGGCTGGAGGAAGACAGGACTGAATAAACACGACAGACTGTAAAAGCAGCAGGAGTACTTAACAACCTTAACTGAAACCAGCAGGGGCACTTAACAACCATAGCTGAAAGCAATATGAGTACTTATACAGGTTCAACCATACAAAGCACGCCTCGAACAGTGCTACTTTGCCTATAGTTAACCAAGGGTGAGGCCACCAAGCCCCAGGACAAGGCCCAGGCGCCACCCCGCACATCCACTACCTTTTGAAAGCGGCTTCATCTCGCAATGTGGTCAATAAACATGATATTCACTTTAGATCCATGGAAAAGCAGGAACATAATCTTCTGTTCTATTCTCCAAGATGGACGGGCCTTCATTATTTGAGACCACCCATGAATAAGTATCTTTTCACCTCCAAGGGGAATGGAGTAGGTCGACATAAACATGATGTTGTGACCAAGCGCAAGTTTGACCCGACCATGGTCAGGCATCTGTATAGGAACAATAGAACTGGACAGTTTCTGTTTCAAGAAGATCACAACTATAAAACTGTGTATAAGCAATAGTTTATGAACAACATATATAACAGAAAATAGCTCGTACCATAAGTTTCTCGACATAGTTGGACCTGTTCAACGAGTGCAGCAGTGGCACACATATCCCACATGGCCTTCCACCATTGAAACTCCCCACAAGGACCTCAAGATGATCAATAAAGTGTAGGAACTTGTGGATGTCGTCCCAGTCAACTTCAGTGCCATCAGTAACAGCCGAGTTGTTACAGAATAACAAACGAGCAGCCTGCTTAACTCTGAAAAAACCTACACGTGCCACCAATTATAAGAAAATATTAGTTAGAAGTAGCATCTTCGTGAGAGATTCGTTGCCACTTCTAAAGTTAAATTGTGATCGGTTAGACAGAATAGGTGGATTAAGAAGTAATCAAGGCAACAAGCAAGAACCAGATACAAAACTAACATGGATGAACAATTGGAACAATGTCGGGGTGGAAGATCGCAGTGAAGATGAGACCAGGTTCTACTATTTCCATCAACATTCGTGCGCCAACTTTCAGTCTGTAACACTTGAGAAAGTTTGTCCAAGTTCGGCCATAAAAAACAGCGATCTTCTTGGTTCATGAACCCAACTCGAAACTTATATCCATGGCTTGTCTTCACTGTTACCATTAAACTGATGTATTCAGTTATGGCAAGGCCGAGCATCTTGAGTACATGTGTTCTGGTAGAGCAAGGAATGCACTGCAGGAAAAATAATATGAGAACACAATGTATTCCCTATATCCAAATCTAGGAATACTTTCCTCCTTCACGCCAGTGTTGACCATGGTACTAGTACCTTTTATCCAAATATAGCAATCCAAATTTCCAAATTAGTCGACATCATGTTAGAAAAACCCACCCTCCCAGATAGAAAAGAGGATTCTAGGAACATATTGTGTGCGTTTTAAAATCCTGTGTTAGGATGAGAAGGAACAAGTGTGGCGTCTCGCCGAGGGCGCAGAAACCTGTAGGGTCCTCGCACTTTGGGCACTGCAAATGAAACACACTAGATTCAGTAGGAAGAAAAATGCATCAACGGCGGCAGCTGCCATCCTAGGAGTACCCGTGACCAAGGGACTTGGATTTATCAGGGATGGGTGAAGAATTCATACCAGGTTCTCCATGAGAAAACCCTATGCAATCGCCGAGCGGGGGTTTTCTCTGAACAAGCAAACAAGGGAGAAGGGATTCAGGCCGAGTGGAATATTGCCGCTTCATCCGTCCAGCTTACTGCTAAAGCTGGAAAGGTGGGGTTTTTTGTGATTTGACGGCTCATTGGGCATTAATGCGGTGCTACGACCGGGGTGTATCTACCGTGCAGTTGTGCACTCTAATTTGGTGCATATGGCATGTGGACCCCGTTGCCGGATGCCCCACATATCAACGCAAGGAAGTAGAAAGACAGGAGTAACTAGTTATTACACATAAATATTTTTTTGACAGAGAGATATTCCCTCTGTAAAGAAATATAAAGATCTTTTATATCACAACTTTATACATAAGAAAAATCAAGGGGAATATATATAACATATATAATTATAAAAAATAGAGTTTTTTAACACGGTATAGACGAGTTGGTGATGATGGTGTGCCTGTCATCCTGCAATATAGGCTGTCCGATTTATATCTGACAGATAGGAAGGAAACTATGGCAATTTTGCAAAAAGGTACCCACACACCTCTCTGCATTTGCAAATAAGGCCTTCCCTGTTTCATCCTTTTCTCTCACAAGATAAAATACTCATACAAATGCATCTTGATGTTACGTGCAACGCATGGGCATTATTGGGGTTCAGCTGAGAAATACTCACACAGGCTCACGGTTCTGGACTTTGGGCCATAGGCCGGTGGGCCTGCATGTTTGGGGGGCCATGTGTTCTACCTCAGCGCTTTTCATATTGCAAGCGCTCGGTACGGTGCTGGTTTTAGATGCTGTCGCAAGGCGAATACACAAAATTGAATAAAGCACAACAACTGTTGGAATGAAATCAAACGACAGTTCCTAACCAGCAATCAGAGTTGCAATTCTATCAATGATACGGTCGTACTACTTATACACACAGGACACTTGTTTCACCATGCCAGAGTATTACATCAAAATCTCTCGGCGGATAGATCAGTTCAGCAGTACTAAAGAATTTCAAAGTTGATTTGGACCAGCTCTCCTTGCCGAGAAAGTTTGATTTTGACATCATCCCCTACCGCAAGATATGATTTAGATTTGAACCTTGACCATCCTTTAGCATCAATCATCATGCGACCATCCTTTGTACTTACGGTGTATTGAGCAGGTTCATTCACACCAAGGCTGCACATGGTAAGAGAAACTTGGCCGCTGTCGCCCGGATTGTTGAACGACTCCCTCGTTGCTCTAGGAATTCTCTGTTTGCAAACAAGAAGACATACCCAAATAGTTAGATCAACACAGTGAATCATGCGAAACAACATGGAAATAAAAAAGAATGAAACACTAGGGCGGCCAATGCTTACCAAGAAGGTGGACATGTCGGTTTTTGTAAGGACTTTGGTATATGAAGTGTGAACTACAGCCCAGTCTATTGCCGGTGCAACTGCTCGTTTGGTTGCCGCTGCACGGGCCGGAGCAGATGCAAGTGCAAGTGTTGGTGCAGGTGCCGAAGCCGCTGCTGCTGCCGAAGATGGTGCTCCTTGTAGAGCTGGTGCCGGTGTCGGAGCACGTGCCGGTGTCGATGCCCGATCCTCCAGTAGATCAGCCTGATCCGCTGACGCAGTTGGTGCCCAATCCTCAGCTAGATCAGACTGAGTTGTTGCCACTGTCAGTGCTAGAGCAACTGCCAGTGCTCGATCAGTTGCTGGAGGTGCTACCGATGTGCGAGATAGCGGCGATCGTGTCTGGTCTGCTATGATCAGCTTTCTAACTTGACTAGGCTTCGTGACCGTTTTAAACGCGAGAAGGCTAATTGTGGCGTTTTTGTTAAGCCAAACTATAGTTCATCATAGGGATTCAGCTTGTACTCAGATAACAGACTGATCCAATTTTTTCCAGTAATATAAGTGATGGATAGTGCCTTCGTTACTGACATGACATAAGAAGTGAAACCTGCAAAAATAGCCATCGTACAGCAAACCAAACGGTTTATTCTGTGATGAATGTCACATGGCAAAACCTGCATCATAAAATAGCAGGAAAAGAATGAAAACATGACATTAAATCAATAAGATTTAGACAGTAAATCAATATGATTTACTTGATGTGACACGAGTGAATCCTTACCAGGAAATCACTATGTTGAAGTACTAAACAGAAGACCAATCGTCCAACTACGGGTGGCATGCAGGGGCCCCGCCTACTCCCACAAGCAGGACAGTCCAAAGGTCGTGACAAATCGTATGGACCGAACATCCATGGGACTGGAAATCCTGGTGGGTGCGATAAACCCTGCAATGCATAGAGATATTGGAGTGTAACCATAATTGATAAATCATCCTCACAAAAAAGATGATCTGGATACTTCAAAATATACAAACTGAATTGAGTGGACAAACATTAACATAGACCGTTCTCAGGACTGACCACACACCAAAAGCGGCAGTACTAATAAACAATACAGGGTTCACAAACACAAATCAAGTACTGAATAATAGTACTTACTACAGACAAACAAAGTTGCACTAATTAAACTCTGCAGACTATTTCTTGCCACCGACCTACGGGATGAACCCCGCATAACTAACTAGGCCATGGACTTCGTAAGAGATGTCTACATGCACCATCACCATCTTGTCAACCTTGGAGAACCTAACAGAGTGGTCTTTCCACTCATAAACATGATCATGAAGACAGGCCGCATCAGATTTGTTGGGAAGATTTACAAGAACCACACCCTTCGTAATCGAAGGCACAACCAGGAAATTGTTGTGGTCAAGTACAGCCTCGAGAACACGCCTGACAACAATGCTACAGGAAAACACTAGTTCAGGACATGTGGCGACAAGGACACAACAGCTGGATAGTTTAGCAGTAGAACTCATCCTCAGGTCTTCCAGTTCACAAGGCATGACTTTGAGAACTTCATCTCCTTCGCGGACCTGGTTCTAATTCAAACAGAAACCATATTTTATTACTACCTCCGTTCAAAAATATAAGATGATTTTTGATATTATACTCCATATATGACTACATATACGCACCGAAATGAGTGAACAAAGACACTAGAACATGTCTTCAAAGGCATGAGAGCAGAGGGATTACTTGCAATATCCATAACACAAGTTACTCAGGAAAATATACCCTCTTCAAAGGTAGCATTGATTTTCATAAGGTACTCCCTTCGTCCCAAAATTCTTGTCTTAGATTTGTCTAGATACGGATGTATCAAGTCACATTTTAGTATTAGATACATCCGTATCTAGACAAATCTAAGACAAGAAATTTGGGACAGAGGGAGTAGTTGAAAGTAATCTATAAGAAATCAGTGTCAACCTCTCGCATGTTTTGGTCAAAAGAGGAATTTAGAACCGTCATTTGGCACACAAAAATCACATGCAAGATCACCCAGAAAGTTGTACTACTAGTACTAGTACTGCGTGTTAGATGAAAAGACACGATCAAGATCGAGAAAAAGATCGTCAAGAAGAGATATTACCTGGACTTGCTTAACGAGGGATCCCGGAGAGGGGGGCTTGGACAGGGCGATGGCTTTGAGCTTGTATGTGGTAGTTTCGGCGGGGTGCTTGCGCTTCTTCGTACCATGAGCCTCGACGGTTTTGGCCATAGCCATGGACATCACTTCGGCCGATGCTCCAGCATCCATCAAGAAACTGTCAAATAGAAATAAAAGAAAAGAAACCATAATCACAAACCCAAAAGAAGAAAAGAGTGGGAGTTATAGGATCAGTCTCGGGGTTGCAAGATCGGGCCTTGGCCAGAATCAACACCATTGATGCGCTCACCTTTCCTTCTTTGGGAGAGAAGAACAATGGCAGAAGCAGGTCATGGTTTTCTTGAAGAAATGAGGAACAATATGAGGGAGAAGCGAGGGTTGGGTAGAGAGGAAGCTGAGAGAGAAGAGTGAAATGATGGTTGCTTCGTCCGTCCAACTTACTGCTGGAAAGGAGGGGGTTTTGTGATTTGACGGCTCATTGGGCATTATTGCGGCGCTTCGATCGGGGTAGTCTACCATCACTCTACTACGGAGTAATTTAGTGCATGGCTAGTGGAACCCGATGCTGGTTGTCCCACGCGTCGGCGAAAGTGAGTAATTTAGTGCATGGCTAGGGAGGATCCGCACGATAGAGCGTGTCCACTATTTTTCTGAAGAAAAAAATGATTACAACAAGCGTTTCCACTCTTACGACAGAGGAGTGCGAAACACGGCAGCCACTTGAACATAAACAGTGCTCCTACTACTAGGCATGTGCAGTGGTTCATACGTTAGTACTACATAATCTTGTTGCTAGTGTAGTAAGATATGACGACAACAAATGATGTTGTGCGCATGTCAACTATATGAACAGTAATGTAGTAACATAGTACTGCTTTCTCGACTGTCCGGTCGAGAATGAACTGTAACGCCCTCGATGCAGCTATATCTCCCACGTGTCAAAGCATGACTTAGAGGCATAACCGCATTGAAGGCAATGTCGCAAGTGAGGTAATCTTTGCACAACCCATGTAATACATAAGGGAAAGAGATACATAGTTGGCTTACAATCGCCACTTCACACAATACATGGATAAAGCATTACATCATCCAGATACAATCAAGGTCTGACTACGGAAACAAAATAAAAGAAGACTACCCCAAATGCTACACAGATCCCCGATCGTCCCAACTGGGCTCCACTACTGATCAACTGAAACGAAACAACACAACGAACAAGGTCTTCATCGAGCTCCTCCTTGAGCTCGGTTGCGTCACCTACACGGAATCATCGGCACCTGCAAACTGGGTTTGAAGTAATCTGTGAGTCATGGGGACTCATCAATCTCACACCCTCGCGATCAAGACTATTTAAGCTTATAGGAGGGGTAAAAAATATATGAGGTGGAGCTGCAGCAAGAGACTAGCATATATGGTGGCTAACATACGCAAATGAGAGCGAGAAGAGAAGGCAAAGCACGGTTGAGAAACTATGATCAAGAAGTGACCCAAGCCTACTTACGTCAAGCATAACTCCAACACCGTGTTCACTTCCCGGACACCACCGGAAAGAGACCATCACGGCTACACACGCGGTTGATGCATTTTAATTAAGATAAGTTTTAGGTTTTCTACAACCGGACATTAACAAGTTCCCATCTGCCCATAACCGCGGGCACGGCTTTCGAAAGTTCAAATCCATGCAGGGGTGTCCCAACTTAGCCCATCACAAGCTCTCACGGTCAACGAAGGATATTCCTTCTCCCAAGACAACCCGATCAAACTCAGAATCCTGGTTATAAGATATTCCGACAATGGTAAAACAAGACCAGCAAAGCCACCCAGATGTGCCGACAAATCCTGATAGGAGCTGCACATATCTCGTTCTTAGGGCACACCGGATGAGCCAGACGTCGGGTGGGCCAGCCCAGAGTTGCCCCTGGTAGCTCCGGACATCGCTCAGTCTGGACCAACACTTAGACAAGCACTGGCCCAGGGGGGTTAAAATAAAGATGACCCTTAGGCTGGCCTAACCCAAGGGAAAAAGAGGCTAGGTGGCGAATGGTAAAACCAATGTCGGGCCTTGCTGGAGGAGTTTTATTCAAGGCGAACTGTCAAGGGTTTCCCATTATAACCCAACCGTGTAAGGAACGCAAAATCCGGGAACATAACACTGATATGACGGAAAACTAGGGCGGCAAGAGTGGAACAAAACACCAGGCATAAGGCCGAGCCTTCCACCCTTTACCAAGTATATAGATGCATTAATATAAATAAGAGATATTGTGATATCCCAACCAAATAACCATGTTCCAAACATGGAACAAGCTCCAATCTTCACCTGCAACTAACAACGCTATAAGAGGGGCTGAGCAAAGCGGTAACATAGCCAAACAACGGTTTGCTAGGACAAGGTGGGTTAGAGGCTTGGCTTAGCAATATGGGAGGCATGATAAACAAGTGGTAGGTATCGCAGCATAGGCATAGCAAAAGAGCGAGCAACTAGCAAGCAAAGATAGAAGTGATTTCAAGGGTATGGTCATCTTGCCTGAAATCCCGCAAGGAAGAAGAATGAGTCCATCAAGAAGACAAACGGACGTCGAAGCAGGCAGCGGCATTGGCGTCGGGCCATGCGACGGGAGGCGAGGAGGTTGCGGGCTCCTGGTGGAGGTCGGCGGCGACATAGGAAGGACGGCGGCGGCACGATGGAGGAAGGACGGCGGTGGCGGCGAACTTCAGCCGGCGAGGTGCGCGGCCCCCGGCGAGGTCCGGCACGGTGGTGGACGAGGACGCTCGGGGACGCGGTTACGGACGATGCGCAGGCGGATCCGGGCCCGGGCGCGGTGCGGAGCGGGCTGGAGATGGGCCTGGCGGGCTCGCGCGGTGGAGACGGCGGCGCAGGAGTGGACGGGGGAGGCGGCGGTGACACGTGTCGGCCTCTCATTGGCCGGAACGCGTGGCGGCTGGCGGTGGACATGTCCGGTCGTCGGTGGACGTGTCCGGCGGCGCGGGGAGGTGGTAGACTAGGGTTTGATCTGCGCGAGAAAAACGGAGGGAGACACACACACACACACACACACACACATATATATATATATAGGTAGAGGGAGCTAGGAGGCTCCAAATTGAGCACGGTTTTCGGCCACGTGATCGTGATCGAACGACCGAGAGGATGGAGGAGGTTTAGGTGGGTTTTGGGATACTTTGGAGGGGTGTTGGGCTGCAACACACACGAGGCCTTTTCGGTTCCTCGGTTAACCGTTGGAGTATCAAACGAAGTCCAAATGGCACGAAACTTGACAGGCGGTCTACCGGTAGTAAACCAAGGCCACACGACAAGTCTCGGTCCAATCCAAAAACATTTAACTCCTGCACACGAAAAGAGGTAGAAAGGGACACTGGGTGACATAGAAGCGTCGGATTGCAAAATGGACACTGGGGAAAATGCTCGGATGCATGAGACGAACACGTATGCAAATTAAATGCACATGATGACATGATATGAAATGCATGACACGCTAGCAATGAAAAGGCAACAACATTGAATAACTGGAAGATACCTGGCACATCGGTCTTGGGGCGTTACAACGGTGAGACCAATGTTAACAGAACTAGGTTTACAGCGCACGGAGAGTACGGTGCTATAGTACTCCACGAAACATGAACCATATGAAGCACGAATAGTTTTAGGCAGGGTGTATGAAGGGTGCACGGGATGGGCGCAAAAGTTCCCTTCTCGACCCACTTTTGGGTGTTTGGTAGAGTGCCTGAAGGGTGCATGAGTCCACACTAGTAGGTTAACACAAATACATGAAGAGGAAACAACTACTCCATCTAGGTGTGTAAGTCATCTTACATTGTGCACTGCGACCAAGGCGGGGAGGAAAATGAGAAAACTTAATGTCTTTTTGCTAATTAATAGCATTGCATGCAATGAACTAACCACTGCATGTCATGTTTATTAGTCTCAAGTCACTGAAAGCATGCACGGCCCACGTCTCTTATTGGTTGATATGTCACAAAACAAGAAACAGTGAGGGAGTTAATGTACGGTGCCTATGTGTTTTGGGATTATTTGGTTTTCGTAAGTTGACTTACACACTATATTGAGATGAGAATGCAACCAAACATACACACACACTTTGTGCTACAGTGACTGATATGCACCGTCTGAGTTTGATCCAATGGTCATGTTGCGCCGAGACATGGACATGCCCATGCAGAGGGCACCTAAACACCACCGAAGTCCCTCTGCTTCTCGAGGCGCACGACGTTGGTGATGCAGGGGGCGAAACGGCTGAAAGGCAATGCAATCTATGGGAAGGCGGAGGGAGCCAGCCGAGGAGCGGGGAATCTTTTGGTTTTCACCATGGTAAAACACCAGTCGACGACTTCTCACATCAGGGAGTAGTGGGTTTTACAGGCGGAGTCATCGTGACTAATTGCTGCCGCGCCTGCTCCCGTCAATCAAAAAATTAAAAATCCTGCCGCGCTTGCTCCCGTCAATCAAAAAATTAAAAATACTGCCACACTCAAACACCAGAGCAACACCACGATGGATGTTTAAATTTACATGCTGGCAAGTAGATAAAAAAAGGGTGAAAAACAAATGTGGCGGCGGCCTAGCTAATCAGTCGAACTAGCCCAACTAGCTAGCCACCGTGCTTCACTGATGTACTCGATGGGAAAAGTGGTATTTCGTGATTTGACAACTCATTTATTTACTTGCTTCGGCGAAAACGCGCGATAGGCATCCCACGTTAGGAAGAATATATGTGTGCACCACCCGGGAGGATCCCGAAACCGCGTGGTAGGGTGTGACATGTCTCGGCACGGAGGAAAAATGTGCGTGTAAAAATTTACTGTATCAGACGTAGTACCTATGGTTCGACCTCGGGACCCAGCCAGTCGGTCGAAAACACCCCACTAGCCACACAGCTTCATCATGCTAACATGGCACGGAGGATAGGTTTGGTTAGCTCCGTCTCGACCAGCCACAACGTCTCTTGTTCTAGGCAATTCTTCTATTTTCCAAGCTTTTTTTAGTTGTAATAACACCACGGCACGCTAGTGCTGCTCTTCGTGTGTGCCCGTGCAAAGGTTAGACGATGGAGAGAAGAGAGAGATCGCAGACCTGGGACCCACCAGTAAGTGAGTCAACGGTCATGCACGTGTAGACGAGGCACTCCCTCTACTCTACTCAATGTAATATTGTATAAAATCAAGTTATGGGACAAAGCCAACAACCGTTGTTGTTTCAGGCTATCGACTTACGCTTTGTAGTCCAGGTTGCCAGTTCGAATCTCGTCTTTCAGATTTGTTAGTTTTAGGTCCAAATTTGATTAATGACAAGTGGGACCCCCGTGTGTTGTTTCGATATTTCAGTGTAGGATGGTTTTTTTAACAAACAATTTGCGTGATTAGACAAGTAACGACACAAGTTACACATATTTTGCAAGTTTACGAACAAAAATGACAGCGGCATAGAATATCACATCCACCCCGCAGCTTAGATGCTATCGTGATATGAGTTTTTACACCGTTGGAAGTGAGATCCAATGGCTTGGGAGTAGTCTTTGTAATTATGCGCAATTTCCAAACTCTCCAAAGGTTTTTTTGCAAATAAAACATTCAGGCCTCTTGTGTGCCGCTGCAGCTTGGATCCAACGGCTCCCCATTGCTCATATTAGGTGCTCCTCGTAGCTTAATTACCCGCTATGATGATATGAGCATCTAGGTCGTATGATCAGTGATCAGATGGCACATGCGTAGTACTTGTACTTCCTATGCAATTCCCAAACTCTCTCATCCGTATATTGCAAAAACATTCAAACCTCCTACCGTGGGCCATTAGATCTCCGTGAACTCGTATCACCATAGAATCTACGGTGCGGGAGCACCTCATATTCTCCCGTGCGAGAAAACATAAGGTGCTCTCGCAGCTTGGATGCTACGGTGATACGAGCTTCGAGGTCGTTTGATCTGAGATCTAATGGCATCTGAGCAGTCTTTGTGCTTGTAAGCAGTGGCCGAACTCTTTGGGGGCTTTTCTGCAAAAAACCATTCGAACCACCGAGGAGGCGTTGGGTCACAAATCCAACGGCTCCAAAGAGCTTGTATCTCCAAATCATCTAAGGTGTGGTAGCACATGATATTCTTACATACAGGAGAATATGATGTCCTCCATCATCTTAGATGCTACGGTGATACGAGCTTCGAGGTCGTTGGATATGGGATCCAAGGGCATCTGAGTAGTTTTTGTACAAATTGTGTGCAATTATCAAACTCATCAAGGTTTCCTATAAAAATATTAAGACATCATGTGAGCTGCTATATCTCAGATCTACAAGCTCCAAGCAACTCATATCGGCATATAGCATCTAAGGTATGGGGGCACATGATATTCTTCCGGGGAGGAGCGGTGGGGGTGCACAACCAATAGGTGGTTGGGAGGGTGGGGACAAATATAATCTAAACAACCCTAAATAGAGCTTCACAATTTTATCTAAGGTCGAGGGGGTGACCCCCGACAATCATAGCTCCGCCTAATTAAACACAACATTTGCATGTACTGTAGTACTAGACTTAATATTCATGTTTCAGTTTCATGTTCGTTTTAAATATTGAATTGAGGACCGTGCATGTCTTACATTTTACTCCCTTTGTTCCTAAATATTAGTATTTTTAGAGATTTCAAGTGGACTGGCACATACGGATGTATATAGACATATTTTAGAGTGTAGATTCACTCATTTTGCTCCGTATGTAGTCGCTTGTTGAAATATCTAAAAGACTAATATTTAGGAATAGAAGGAGCACATTTGAATTCGTGTCATACATGCATGGTTTGGAAAATAGATGCACTATACTTATTGGATTGTTGTTGTGTTCGTGTGTGGGTGTCTATTTGTGTGTCTGGTCATATGCTTGATACATACAAAGTTTTCTCACCTCCATATTGTTCATCTTTTAAATTTGAATTTGCATTGAAAAACTTAGCAGGGATACCATGAAATGTGAAATCCACGTTGAGATCACTATATCACAAACTCACTCTAATTCAACAACTCGTCATAAATCAATTACCACGTTGAGATTAGTATTTGCAAGGAAAATACGGGAATTGTAATACACATAGATTCGTTCGGCAACTTAAAAGGTTCCTTTCGTATTCTCGAATGGTAGGACCCAACGGCGTACCAGCCAGACCTTGGCTCGCGTTGATCCTAAAAATAAAAAATAAAAAACCGGGCTCGTGTCCTTCTGGTGGCGTGCGTGGTACGCACATTAGGCAACCCCAACTAGTCGAGCCTTCGCATTTCGAGTCGAAATATCTGACGGCGAGAATTCCAGCCCTAGGAAATTCCCCTCATGTCCCCGGTCCATAATGACTACCGATGAACAACGGAGGGATGCTTTAGTAACTAGACACCGTTGTGTTAAAAAAAGTAACTAGACAACGTTACCTATTGCTGAGCACGGTTCAATTCCCTCGATCGCCCCTCGCCAAGGTCACCCATCAACTGCATTGCCTAGTACTACTACTACTATATCAGGATGAGCACAGAATTGAGCCCGTTTGTTCGTGCCTAGTACTTGAGTTAATATATCAGGCAATGCACTGGTACGGAGGGATTATCCTTTTGCTCTGCATATATAACTTGTCTGAAGTCTAACTAAGAAAAATGTTTGACCAAATCCTTTCTTAAGAAATACAACAAGATAGATATATGGCTTGAAAATTTATTGCATGATGCAGATTATGATATTGTTTCGGATCCTGGATCTTAAATTTCCAAAAATCCAAAAGTGACCATAAATTCTTGAAACTGAGCATGGTCACGTGATATGGCACAAATATTACTTCGTAATTTTTTCTTCAATTTAAGACAAGCTGCTTATGACAAGTTGCACAAATGAAGAGCCAAGGTATTTTGGAACAAAGACCTGTCACGTTAAGGCGAACGCTTTCACTATTGAAACCGTGGGCATTTACGTGCCGCCACGAGTCCCGCTTCTCATCGGCAGGTGCCGTCCAAGCAAGCGTGTGAGTCGATGGGAGGCGTGCAAGCAAACCACTGCGCCGGCTGACAGGAAGGCATGCGAGCAGGCCGCTGTGCAGGCTCACCAGGAGGCGAGCCCTTTGACCAGGCTCCGCCACCCACCTTCGTCCCAACTACTCCCACTTTTAATGTCGCCGGTGCCGCAGTTTAAAATCAACCCCGCACTACCCGGTATCACTACAATCTTCTCTCTTCCTCTCCGATTCTCCTGTCGTCTACCTCCAACCAGCCTGACCTAAACGTACGCCACGCCGCATCACGATGGTCTGCTCTTAGTCTTCCAGTTTCCTGAGGAAGACACCCAGCCGGAGTCTCAAGAACATAAGGCGCTTCGGGACGAGCTTGAACTGGCCTTGCGGGAAGACGTCGTGCCTCTCCCCGCTCCCGTTCCGGCTCCCCTTGCCCCGACTGTGCCAGCGCCCATCCCCATGGCATTGATGGGCTGGGAGCCGCACATTGTCGCCTAGCTTGATGCCATGGGGTTCCACGAGGTCCCCGCGGACTTTCACGCGCATGTGCACCTGCCAGCGCATGCGCCTGCGCGTGCACTGACGCGCACGCCCGTGCCAGTGCCCGTGCACCTGCCAGCGCATGCGCCTGCGCGTGCCCTGATGTGTGGGCCCGTGCCGGTGCCCGTGCACACGAATGTCTCCACCGCGCCGTTGACAGCACCTGTCCCCGCGCGGGTGCCAGTGCCCCCCTCAGCGGCATGGATGGCCGCCGTCGACCGCTTCCTTGCACCAATGCCAGTCGCCTCCTGCCGCCAGTTGACTCGCTCCTGGAGACCGAAGTCCAGAACATTGTGGCCTTCCTTGAAGCTAGGGCCAACGTCCAGGAGTACGCCAACAACGGCGGAAGACGCCACCGTCGCCCTTTGTCAGTGGCTCGACGACACACAAAGCACGGCAGAGGAGCCGCTTCCCACCGCAAGACGCCCCCGCGCTGCCACGTAATCTGAATTTGCCATGAAAAATGTTTGGATTTCCATGCTTAAAATTCGAACGTTTATCATTTCCGTTTATTTTAGATCGATCGTCGTATAATTTAAAGTTGGAGTCAGACTGAATGAAATATATGGTTTGATTGATTAAATGTTCTGCTAGAGGCTTATCAAATTAAATATAAAACGTCATCAAGCCACATGTATTCCTTGTGCTAATCACATAATAACATGCCAAAAATAGCATGCAGTTAATTTCATGCCAAAAATAGTGCTAATCACATAATAACACACAAATAATTTCCAACTTAATATCCGCATGCACTTAATATACTTACAAATTAACGTGCATTGCACGTACACACTAATTAGTGCTGCTAGCATGTGAAACTGGTGCCATAACTTATGAATGCGTCCAGATATGGTCAACGGCAACATCGCCCGCGAGTTCTTCGTGTTTGCCCGTGCGTCTAAACGCAGAAGGGGAGGAGAGAGAGAGCACACATGGAACCCACCAGTAAGTGAAGGCGAATAGTACTAAAAATAATATTACATGCTATCAATTAAATAGGCTGTGGTAATATAAAAACATTATGTGAACAAAGGGAGGTACAACAAACATTGTTGTTCTACGTATGTTGCTTATTAACGTGCGGCTTGAAGGCCCTGGTAACATGTTTGATCCTCGTCCTTTATTTTTTAATTTGTATATGGGTCCAAATTTGTTTCATGACATGTGGGCCCCTCGGTGTGTAGTTTGTAGCACTTTAATTTGTGGGTCCAAATTTGTTCCATTCCAAGTGGACTATCGGTGTGTAGTTTTGTAGCTTATTTATAATAATTAAAGAGAACACAAGAGTTTTTGCAATAATACCATGGTGCGACGTTGAAGGCGAGAAAGGTCATGCGAGAGAGTGATGACCGAGCCAGAGGGAAATCAACTAGGGGAGTTGCGGGGGTTGCAACGGTGTTTCAGTAGTTGTGGGCCGAATGCTATGAAAATATAATCTAAACCGACCGGAATAAATGCCTACACAAATTAATCCAAGGTTGGAGTGCCCCTCGCAATGTAAATAGTTCTGGCTTTGCGAGGGATGGAGAGGTAGCTTCAATGTGTGGAAGATATGGCGTGAGAAAGTGAGGTCAATCGAGAGACATATAGATAGAGGGACAAAGTGAGTGTGATCCGACATTCATGGAACAAATATATATGCTTTGGAGAGATATTGTCTGATTGAGCTTTTGGCAAGGGTGAGGGCTGTAAGATAGAGCCTTAGAGATGATCCAGTCACAGACGTGTAGATATATTTTGTGCGTAGGAGGAAGCAAGGTCGATCGATCACATAGGGTCGTCGTGCGATCGAAAGAGTGAGACGGGTTGGAGAGAGTGACCTAGATAGACAATGTGCGTTAGAGAGTATACAATGTGAATAAGTCGAATTGGGCTCAAACATGGTGATATATCGTTTTTGTCCGAGAAAGAGTGAGGTCAATCGATACATACAAAGAGAGAGAGAGAGAGAGAGAGAGAGAGAGAGAGAGGGAGGGAGAGAGAGAGCGAGCGTGGCCCTCCATGAGGTCGAAAGAGTGGGGGCGGCTTCGATGGACTGACCTAGATAGACAATCTGTGTGAGAGAGTATAGAGTGTGTCGATCGAGGCTTGAACAAGGAGATATATCATTTGTGTGTGAAATAAAATGAGGTTAAACGAGACTCAGATAAAGAGAGCGAGATTGAGCGAGTGTGGCCCGCCATGCGGAAGAAAGAGTGAGACAGTCTCGAGGGAGTGACCTAGATAGACAACGTGCGTGCGCATGAGAGGTTGGGGGGCTAGATAGGCAATGTATGTATTTAGCGCGAAAGGGTGAGAGGGAGAGGGAGAGAGAGAGAGCTCGGCATGGGGTGCAATGGCGGGTGTGTGAGGTAAATACATTTCATAACAGAGTGGGAAAAGGGGGTTGTGTAGTTGAGAGAGTTAGAGATCGAAACATGGAGAGAAAGAATGGATGTGTGTTGGAAACCGATACCTTCCTAAGGTGGTTAGGAGAGGAAGATTGACCGATAC
>NC_041384.1:467557840-467591195 GCF_002162155.2 Triticum dicoccoides
ATGTAGATAGTACGAGACTTAATATCGATGTTTCAATTCGGTGTACATTGTAAGATTTGAACTGAGGACCATGCATATGGGTAATTATTTCGAATTCGTGCCATACTAGGTTTCGAAAAGTTGACATTGACTCGATTTGTTGTGCTATTTTGTAGGTCATATGTTTGAATCCATCCAAAAGTTTTCTCACTACCATGGTGTTCATCATATACATATGAATTTGTATTAAAAAGTAGCGTGGATACAGTGAAATGCGAAATCCACATTAGAATTGGAGATAGCTATGTGACACACACTCTAATTCAAATAACTAATTATGTGACATACACTCTAATCCACGTTAGCGTGGAGACCGTTTTGATTTTTTTTCAAATAAATCCTCATTAATTAATTTATAGTATCTTGTTTCGAATGACTAATTATTGCAAGGAAAACACGGGCATGGTAATACATACAGATTCGTTTGCAAATGAAAGAAGATTCGTTTGCATTCTCAAATGTAGGCGCACCAGGGTTGTGTCATGGTGGTCGCATGTGTCGGACAAACGCGTAGCACCCAGCCACCCACCCCCAAAAAAGGATGACGACAAAATAAGTTCACGCTTCCACGTTTCGGATTGAAATATCTGGCGGCCCCAATTGCGGCCTTGCAAAATCTCCCTTCTCCACTATCCTCTTTCGGGCCCAGGTTCCTCAAATCCCTAATTCGCCGCCAACCCAAGCAAAGTTCGAATCGCCCCTCGTCTCGTCACTTTCCCCACCTTTGTGCCGGACGACGACGACGAAGACGACGGTTGTGCTTCACCACCGCACCAGAGCTACCTCATCTACGCCCTCGTCCACCGCACCGGGTGGTGCACCGACAACGTCGGCCGCCGCAACCGACGTGCCTAATAGACACCGACTTCCACCGCATCAGGTGCGCTTCACCGACGCCGTCTCCCAGCTCACCGGGGCTACTTCACCGAGCACATCGTCGCGCCTCCGCCCCCCGAGGCCGCTGGGGCTTCACCAACGGTCTCGTCCACCGCAACGTAGCACTCTGCTGCCACTCAAGATCTACATCCATGCGGGGCCAGCCAACGCCAGCGCATCACCCTCAACGGCTCTGAAGTGACCCGCACTCTAGCTAGGCGAGCATGCCCAAACCGGCCCGAACTAGGTATCCACACATCACTCCCTTGTGCACTGTTTCGACAATGTTTGGATATCCTTTCACTGCTCTCTTAGCTTACACGCCTATCCAACATTGACTTTAACTCTTATTTCTTCTGGAGATATCATCTGAAACAAGCAAATCCATTTTTTTAAAGAAGCACGACGGCGCTACGGGATCTGGTACACATCCTGCACAACCGTATAACCTTGTAAGTATTTGTCCTCCGGTACAACATCAAGGTCGATTCCTCTTATTTGATCAGCCATTCGCCGTGTCAAAAATCAGAGGGGGGGGTGCAAGGAGCACATGGCCTGCACATCCAAGCAAGTGGTAACATGGACTTGTACATGGAACATCCCAAGCGCAAGCAGAGCTGCAGTGAGCCTGTACAACGAGCTAGCGTAAGTCCCTGCATTTCATTTAATTCGTACTGGCATTCGTGTATGATTTGTGTGCAGTGGCGGATCCATGAATTCAAGTTACCAGGGGCGAACATTTAACTTAAAACATACGAAGGCACTTGCACTCCGGAAATCAACATAACTTGATAAATGTGAAGCTACATGCACTTTGAAAACCAGCTAATGATCCAAAGTAGTTCAGATTATAAACACTAAATGATGCAAGCACCAAAAAACACAAAATGCAACATGGTGTACAAGGAATAAAAACATGGTCTGTGCCTGCTTGAATTATTCGTTCTCTGGCTGAAAATATCGAAGTGTAATTGCACCTATAACCAGTGCGCAAACCGCATATCAATATATCTATCCTGCACAAGTATGCGAATAGTTTCAAACAACAGATTAGAAAAGTATTTATGCTACGTTGTCATGATATCGGGACTTTCTGGTAGATGGCCTCGATGTTTCCTCAAGCCATGAAAATGCACTATAATTTGCTTGTCATCAATGCCTGCAAATCTCTATGTCTCTCTCAACATAGCAGATCATCATTAGACAATAAATCCTTCAATGGGAGCTTGCAAAATGCTTGCATTAGATGCCTCATTAGACACTATATGTTCATCACCAGGAGCATGTAAAATGTTTGCATCAAATCCTTCATTAGTAGTCTGTTCATTAGACACTTTAGGCTCAAGAAAAGCATGAGCTTGGATGTTTGCACCGGAAACTTGATTAGATACACCAGCTTCAGTCAGTTCAGTATCGATTGGGGGAGTTATAAAATAAGTAGAAATTGGTTTCATTTTCTCATAGATTCCCTACATACAAGCAGTTTTACAACACCGTCAGGCTTAACTATTGGCCAAAAATTGAAGAGTTGAATTAGAAATAATCAGGGATGTGATGTACCTGCTCGTTGCGCATGCTACTCCTGCAAGCTGCGACAGTCCATTTGCGCAAGCTCGATGCCATGCCCGTGTTGCCGCCGCTGCCTCCCACGCAGGCTACACCCAGGGTTGGATCTTCATCTTCTTGTCCTTTCGTTCGCTTGAAGCCCGGCGACCGCCCTCCAACGAGGGTGCGAGGAAGTGTTGTGTCGGTCTGTCTGGCGGCGGCTAGGTTAGGAGCGAACCAGACTGGAGGTTGGAGCGGATGAATTGGGATTTTTCCTGCTATCGATCGATATGGGAGGCGCTCGTTTGGGCCGCGAGTCTGCTATAGGGCCTGCCTTGCACTTATGTTATTGTCCTATCCAAATTGAAACATTTTTCTTCATTTTTTACATTGCCTGCTCGTGCGTTGGGACGAACAAAACTAGCCTGGGCTAACCTGGACGACTCAAACTAGGTGCACACTTTCGAGCCACCCGAGGCGGCCGCCCATACCAGCCCCTATGGTGGCGTCCCCCCTTTTGCATGTATGATAGGAGTAGTGAAAAATATTCCAGTGGCACTTTTGATTGACCCACAGAATGGTTGAATTGCTTGTTTCTATGAACTGAGTTCGCCAATAATGTGAAGGATGCCAGTATTTTCATCCTATTGTAGATTGCTTAGATCTCGATATGCCAAAAGTAATCGCATGAAATATATAGTAAAATCCAGTGTGATGTGTGTGGCTACAACTAGTCTGACTACACGTCTCATGTAACATATCAAGGACGCACCATCTTACCAGATTAACAATTCAACTTACCAATGCAGTGTGGGAAGAAAGAAGTATTGGGACTGTGTATCCAAGCAATTGATGCCATGTACTCCTTCGTACAACCTTGTAAGCGAAAAAGAAGTTGTAGTGTGCCTGTACGAAGAACTAGCGTAAGTTCAGTTACCTGCTTCTCAGAATTTTAGTTAGCCACTTATTGCAAAATTGTTCAATTACGTTTCTTGGCTTAATTTAGTTTGCTACTGATTACATAATGCCACAGCCTGTTAATCCTATTATAGACTGCACCTATCTATGTGTTTGATACTTACTGTTAAGAATTACCTGTTTGCCTGAACTTAAATAGCTACTTGTTTGTTTAACTGCTGCAACAACGGGTTACAATGATGTTAATAACTACTTTTCAGCATCGAATTGAAACTCTTTAATTCCTTGTTTGTTTAACTGGTTTCTGTTATAACTCCCAGTTGAGATGTTTTGCTAACTTCAACTTTTCTGAATCCAGTCGGAACTTTTATGGCAAAACAGGTTAGCCCAAGATCAAAGAGCGAGGTCCCCATGGACGTTGTATCATCCCACAGCAGTGGAACCGGCCCAATCATGCATTATGAATTGCCAACTGCTGATGCTCTAGAGGCTAAACAAGTGGTAGAAAGAGATTCTGCTTCTGCACTTAGAGATGAAGTTGACATGTTGAGGAAGCAAACATCACAACCAGTAGTAGTTCTCAAGACAACCATTAAATATTTGGTGGATTTCAAAATGAAGCAAGCTAAGACTGACTACATTATTAAGGTCCTGAAGGAAAAAAGGAAATTAAATTCCCACTTGATAAATCATAGGTGAAATGTTCTTTCCATTGTTGAATAACCTTTGTGTTGTTTGTTCATGTAATCAATCAAACCATTTGTTTTTTAGATCATGTAATAATTGTTTTTTTTGTTTTTTGTTTTTTGGTTTGTAATTTTATTTGAGCATAAGTCTGTATTAATTGATAAGACTCCGAGACATTTCATTTTGATTGCTGTGCTAGACCTACAAATATGCCAATCGGGCTGAATGTGCATTCAGCAATAATAGTAGTATAGATGGACCATAAGTGGAACGCATCGGAAAGGGCCAAGATGCTGTAGTAGCTTGTCTAAAAAAAGGATGCTATTGTAGCAAACAAAAGTACAGCGGCCTGGCTTATGTATGTTAGTTGATATTATTGATCCATATATTCTATGCGTGTTTATATGTATGTTAGTTCTGTACATTCTTGGTTGATTCACTCGGTATTTGAATCTTGATACATCGCTTGTGTACATATCTAAATGGGAGTACACATTATGCTATGTGTGACATTTGAGTTGGACATGAAGTGTTCCAAACATTCGAATTCACCTTAAACTGGATTCTAGCTTCTGAATTTGAGTATCGGCATTTGTAAACCATATTCATATATGACAATGGAATACATCTTTGTCGTCCTTTTGAACATATATAAAAACACATAGAATGATTTATAAAGATTCGTATAGGAATACAAAATGGATTCGAATTTAGTTGCCAGGGTAAACATGGATGCTTATTGTCCCAAAATTCAAAAGAAGCGGCAAAATGTCCACTCCCACATCGGCTGCCCGAAGCCAATTGTTTGGGAGATGGAAATTACTATCTACCCATTACACGGACAATCCATCGGCCCAATTTCCACTGCTCTAAATAGGTGTAGGATAGTAACTTCAATAAGACGTGACACGACTGCCTCTAAGCCCATTCCGACACGGTGGGCGCCAAACATGGGCGGCAAAACACATTTGATTCAAGCTCATCTGAAAGACCTCTGTTTCTCCCTACATTTCCCCATTCATACATGGTGGGCGGCAAAACAAACTCGACTCGGCTGAAATCGATGTAGGCAAATATTTTCAATAGGGACAGGTTCGTAACTTCACTCAAACGTGACACAACCGCCCTACCTGTCAGCCCCGTTCATACATCGTGGGCACCAACCACCCTCTCCTCGCCCGAAATTGCTATGGGCAAATATTGGCGAGATGCGAGATTACCGTTGTATCCCCAACCGACGAGATGTGCAAATTTTAAACGGGGGCTAAGTTCGTAACTTTCCCATATTTCAGACAGGCGCGTCCCAAAAACATGGTTCCCCGTACCTCTCCCTCCATTTTCCCATTCATACACCGTCAGCGCTAGAACACCATCCCCACACCAGCCTCCGTCCGCCACCCCATCCATCGCCGCCGTCCTCCACCACATCCATCGCCGCCTTCCTCCACCACATCCATCGCCACCGTCCTCCACCATGCCGGAGCGCCTACCAAGACTGCGTCGTCCACTGCTAGAGATGGACGTTTCTCATCCACGGCGGCGAACCAAGAGCCTTGCATCACGTCCTCTCGCTTCATCGGCGCCGTCGTCCTCTTTGTCGGGGCTGCTCACACGACCTTCTCTTCCACCGCAATGGGACTTATCCCGCGATGCACCCGTCTACCGTCGCAGATTTGCTTCAGCGCCACCGACAGCCATCGCAACCCCGATGCCTACACAGCGCCTCAAGAGAGGTGGCACTTCATATCTCCTCAACTTTTTGATCTCAACCAAAAAATAGATCTTAACTTGGTTACTCTACTTTCTTTCTAGCTCTTAGAATTTAGTTCTTAGTTCGAACCAAACAATGGCTGCTAAATATCATTTCTCCGGTTTCCCCCTTTTATGATCACTATACGGTCAGAATACATGCTTCGTGTCATAATAGCACTGCTCGACCCATCAAGCTAAACAATCTTAGTTGTTCAAATATGAATCTGATATTATTAAAGTAGATTCATTTAATTGGTCAGCTAAATGTTCCTAAATTAGTTTCAAAAATGCATGTTCGCCGCTCGGGTGTGTATCTCTACAAGGTGCCCATGGTGGACCGGCTCACCCTGGGATTTTGGGTCGTCCCAGGCCCCGATTCCCCTCTATTTTGCTGCGCACTTCCGATCTCTACTCGCCCCCAGCCGCCTGCCTCACCGGTCACTTGCCGTCCCCGGATGGCATGACTCTAGGAGGAGACGCCGGACTAACAGCAGGTCAGGAGCCGCTCGCCCAACAACATCACCGCTGCCCGAGCGCGCCGCCATGCCTACCTTCCCAGTCCGTTCAGGGCTCAGGCGTGCAGCACCCACTAAGACAACCCGATTTATCCTGAGATAAGTCCTCAACACTCAGCAGCCACTCCTCATCACCCATTTCCTAATTGATTCATTGCTCATCACGCAGGACTTTCATTAGGTTTTGTTGTGTGCTCAGTGCTACCTACACTTAATGGTTCAGATGTATTTCGGTAATCTTTAGTACTTGTAAAGTTCACAGGGTTTTCAAAATTCCGGCCCTAGGAACAGACACTAGTCATTTTGGATTGTTGGTCGTAGTGACATTGACCCAGATTACTACTGCAAGCCAGGTTTGTTGAAAATTTTACTTGTCTTTCTTACTCATTCGATATAATATCCAATTAGTCATGTCGATTAGTTGCAAACAATAAGTGCTAGACAAACTTCTTGATTCAGATTTTGGACGGTCTCTTACTACAGTTACAATTCTGCATACTTGTCCTAGTGAGCTCACAAGTAAATGATTGATTCACTACATCTATGCTTGCCTTGTCATATTTGTTGTCAATATTCTTTTAGGGTGGACCACCGCGTTTCTAAATACTGCAACCGTAGACATGAGTGAATAGTATTTCTCTATGTGATCTCTTCCATCATGTGTGGGCAACGAACACTGCATTGTATAGAAAGAAAGTGTCATTTCCAACTTTTACATAGGCTTCGATCTTTTACATGGAATACAATCTGCCTACTTGCTTTGTGTCGCACTACCAACACTCCACCCTTGAAGCTAAACATTATGCCACTCATAATTCCTTAGTTTATTTGTTCAAATACGAATTTCATATAATCCTAATGTTCCTACTTTAGTTTTGAAATGTGTGTCTGCCTGTTATAGAGACATAAGGGGTTTGTATTTCTGTGTGTGGTCTGGTCAGCACGGTTGGGGGGTGAACTTTGCATATGCAGGGGTTTATAGGGAGACACTCTTCGAGTTGAATCCGCAATGCATTCCATAGATAATCTGACTACTTTTTATGTTTTCATGAATCTCAGATTCTGAACAACATCATAATGATTATGAGCTTGCGCGCATGAAAAGAATAAAGCAGAATAATGCCATGGCTGTCAAACTTGGCATTAAGGGACTGAAATCAAGTCTGGATGCAATGCAATGCAAACGCTCTCCACCTACAGATTCATGCCCAGAATATGATCCTAACCGTGATTCTGAGCTAGAGGGAGACCTAAGTCAATGTAGCTCCCTAGTGGAGGAGTCAGAGGAAGATGCCCTATCTTATTCACCCATCAAGGTGCTTGCTCTAACTTTCCAAGGTTATATTTGTCGCACATATCCTGCAACTGATGCTTTGCATTGCTTCTACTTTGTTGAACTGCCATTAGCTTAGTTTACACATCATGTATGTGAATACGGCCTGCCTATCCATTTTCAGTACATATTCCATCTGTCATCATACCATATTTATCCATTCAAATGTTGTTCTTGTGTATCAGACGTTCAAAAGGAAGTGGGAGATTGCTGATCGTGGAGGAGCACAAGCAAAGTATTTGGAAAAGGTAGTGGCACCTGATAAATCAAATAGCCCATTAGGTGTAGTTGCAATATCACTTGACCCACAAAACACCCCAACTCTAGCAGACTCTAGCCCTACTACACTGGTCATTTCTGATGCCCCAACTCAGCAGACCCCGACTGCAGCAAACATTATGATTATGCCAGTTGACATAGCACCACCTCTACGACACAAAACCCCCATTCCAGCAAAGAGTACACCAAATCTAGTTGCCAAATCCCTTTTCGAACCAGAGAGAGCTCCAATTGCAACAAATAGGACCCCTATTCCATTTCTTCTCAGTTTAGAAGACAAAGCTTATATTGTTGTCAGGAACTTTGTGCGCATCTTTCCTTCATGGAAAGATTATACCACAGACACATAACAATTTCCAGTCTTCCTCCGCAACTTACGTGTAAGTAATGTACTAATGTTATTCATGGTCATTACTGCATATGTGTCTGCTGACAGAAGACACATGATTTCATTCTTTTAAATAGGTGAGGACCAAACTGGATTGTGAAGACGAGCAAGGGTTGGTTGCGCTTTTCAAGCACTCATTGATGAAGTATCGTTCCTACCTGAGGCAAGCGCACTTCGATGGCAAGCCTCTAAACGAAATTTCTGTAAAGTCTCCGGTGCTACATTTATCCGACGGTGACTGGAATAATCTTCTAACACATTGGTCTCGGCTGCAGCGTAAGGTACTATCTATGACATCACATCACAATTTGAACTACATTTCTGCATTTGCCTTAACGTCTCACTTGTACGAAAACTGTTAGTAGAAAAACGTTCGTTCTCAAGGGACCACAGAATCTCGCAACTATACTGCACACTACATTGCTCTTGTGAGTACCTCTTGCCCTATATGACCATACTTACTTTCATAGCTGTTTGATTATGTAGCATCACTACACATGTTAGCCTCGTTATCGTCCATTTGGTGGGCATTATAAGATATGTATGGACTCTTACATAAATTTAGAATCAACCCAATGCTTTTGAAGAGGTTTAGCTCTGCAGTCCTCTTGTAAGGACTGAACGTCGTCTATCACTGTACTTACATTAACAGTTACTCCCTCCGTCCCATAATATAAGAATGTTTTGTACAGTACACCAGTGTTCAAAACACTCTTGTATTATGGGAAGAGGGATTGGTTCATTGTGTAGCATTCTGCATCTTATCTCCCTTGCCCACCATTTACTAAAAAAGATCAGATCTATTTAATCTTACCAAAAAGTAGAATACACAGACAATGCCAGTGCAGAAGTGTAGCCCATTGCTCTTGTCAGTACATTTTGTCCTGTAATGCTTGTACTTCCAGGGATTGGTAGTTGATTATGTAGCATCAATCTGCATCTTATCTTCATTATCCTCTATCCCTTCCAGTATTATCATATCTATAATTACTCTCTACAAAATGTAGAGTACAGGCAATGCTTATGAAGAAGATTTTGTGTTGAAATTCTTGAGTTATCCTTCCCTTGACATGGAGAAGGGCATTATAAAGCCGGTGTTAACTGTTAATGTAAGTCAGTCCTTCTAAAGCCTTTATCCTCAACTGCTGTTTAATTTGCTCATACTCCCTATCGTTTACTGCTGTTTAGTTTGCTGTTTCTACCAAAATGCATGTTCGCAAGAACCGTAAGTTCTAAGTTTTACTTGTAGAACCAAATTCCTTATTCATACCATGCACATTACTCAATACTCCCTATATGTATGCTTGTTTTTGTGGATCTATAATCTAGTGTGTGGTGAAGCAGCCCACGTTTGCACCTTGTCATCTCCTATTTTATCTTACTGATGTGGCTGATGATATGAACAACATGCCATGCACATTAACCAAAATAGATACAATGATTTTCTTTGCCCTTCATCTATGCTTGTTATGTTGACATGGTAATCCAGTAGTGTGGTGAAGCTCCTCGCATTATGAACAATGCCAAATTATGCTATTGATATTTTGAACTTACTCTTTATTTTCTAATTGGAAATTGGATGGAATTGACAGCACAGTTATCATCTTTGTTTATACACGTGCAAAACATGTCATCTCTCTACTTTGTTTCAGGGTGATATGCCTGATGGCATGCACAAGTCTGCTGAAGGTTGTGTGATAAACCCAACATATATTGCAGCAAAGAAGGCAAAACATCTTGAAGATAGCGAGACAACCCCAAAGTCTTGTCTTGACGCAGTGTTCAAGTTACTTGAGACTAGCAGTCACACAAGCTCACAGAATTCGTTGTCTGAATCAGTTCGACTTCTTCAGTCCCAAGTTCTAACAGAAAGGCATTCTGCAACTCAACTTCGACTTGGAGTCCTATCTCTAAGAAAGATTGCGGAGAACACCAATGAGAACCTCATCGCTAAACAACTACACCTGGAAGCTATGACCGACATGCTAGGCTGGTCTCACAGCCTTGCTCAGCAGCTTGCGCAGCAGTTCCCGCGCAAGGCTAACCTTTCTTGAACTGTCTTGGAAGTGGTCTCGGTTCAGTATTATTTTGTTACGCTGCAATGGTGCCCAATTTTTGTAATCTGCTTCTTCGTTGCGCTTTATGATCACTGGTGGCAAACTTCGATGCCCAGTGGATGTAATATATCATAAATCCTTTATTGTATAGTGTAGGTTTATTCTTAGTTACTATGCTGTAATTTCTTTATTGTATAGAGTAGGTTTGTTCTTAATTCCTACTAGTTACTGCCATCATTCGCTATCTGAAAAATTAGATGTAGTCGACCGGGCCGAAACATTCGCCTCTAACGGGCCTGGTGTTTAGCGGGCCACAATTGGGCCAGCCTGCATCTTTCTTGGGACCGAATGATTGGGGCCTTCACACTTTGCGCGACGCCCACAACTTACATCGGCTTATATTTTAGTTCGGCCTTTTGTGGACTCAGCGCTTAGTTTGGCACATGTAGCGTTGGGCCATTAACAGGTTGAATATTGTACTGGCCTGTTATGGCCCAGATGAAACCATGGGCCTTTAGCAGGCCGAAATGCATATTGGGCCTCAATTTTCACTAGTCGTCGACGGGCCTTCAGTAGGCTGAAATGTAGACCGGGCCTTTTTGGGCCCAGTTATATCACGGGCAGTTACCAGGACAAAACTTATCTCGGGCCTTAGTTGGCCCACTGATATCATGGGCCTTTAAGAGGCCGAAAGCTTAGTACAGACATCAACGGGCCGAATTATGTGACAGGCCTTTAACAAGCCCAAAGTCACGTTGGGCTTAACTGTTGCCACCTTTATCACGGGCCGTTAGTGGGCCCGATGTCCTGTTGGACCATATATGGCCCGTGGGCAGCACGGGCCATTCCCAGGACGAAAGTCACACCAGGCTGAAATGGGCCCATGTCTACATCAGGCCTCTAATAGGACGAAAGTCACTGGGTTGTAATTGGGCCCAAATATTCAGCGAACAATTAACGGGCCAGATCCGGCTTCGGGTCGTAAATGGGCCCAAATATTCGACGAACAATTAACGGGATAGATCTGGCTTCGGGCTGTAAATGGGCCTTTATTAAGCAGGCCATTATTGGACTGGCCCACTAGTACCTGAGTAAGTACTACGGGCCTTTGACTGGGCCGACCTTTTTAACCTATATGGGCCTCTGTTGGGCCATGCCACGTGTCGACGTATCGTAGGCGCTTTGGGTCCAATGAGTGGATGACATCTGTCCCAACGGGGAGCCGACACGTGTTTCCTCGAGCCAATGATGATTTTACACGTGGAAAATACCCATTGGTCGGGGCTGCTAATGGATTATCGGATCCAAAACCGGACCCGATAGCTTAACGGCGTTCTGTTACGGTGGATGCCACGTGTCGGTCACCCTTGATGAAAGCACTTCTATGACGCACGATATATCATCATGGAAGTGGACACTTTCATGATGATAATTTTGGTAATGTCATGGAACACTTCTCCGACAACACAGGTATGACTATCTTGATTCTGTCATAAATTTGTCATGGATGTACATGCATGACAGAAAACGTGACCTACTGTGACAAACACGTATCATCACGGAAGTGTATTTTTTTGTAGTGCATGGGTCGCGCGGCGGCACGTATTTTTTTCTATTTGGATGATTAATGCTGCCAGTTTATTGCTTACCCTAAGCATGACACGTATCCATTATTGGTCTAACACTCACGGTTCGAATAAATAATCCGTTTGGGATATTGGTTCCTAATTATTAATAATCTCCCATTTGTAATTAGATAAAGATTAACTGGTCTCAAATTTGACAAAAAAGTACAATGCCACTTTGTATTGGTGTCCATACGACAACACGATAAGTTTCATGAACTTCAAATAAGTTTTGGATGTGCTAGAATTTAAAAATCAAGATTCTCAATGTTTGAAATTTGTTGCACGGGGAGTAAACATGCACCCAGTGAGACAGATGTGTTTTTGCAATCCATTTAGGTGCACTGTCACGTGTACATGTATCTCAAATTTGATTTTTACACATTATACCCGTAGAAAATCAATCAATTAATGTACTAAAACGTCTTAATGATCTCTGTGGTTTTTTCGAAATTAAAACATCCCTCCTTTGGTAACATATGTTCACGGCCGGATAATTAATTTAACATGCATTGTTAAAGAGGTGGGAGGGGACTAGCATATATACTATACGTACGCGTCCGTGAACAAGTACACCTCACTCAGTGTTGGGACTTTTCGGTTTCCGAGGCACGTGCCACATCAAAATTGTGAAATTGGCTATTCAAACATCACACAACACCTCTTTGGGCCACATGCATGCACGCGGTGGTTATCCTAGCTAGGACACTCACGTGTGACGCTTCCATCTGTGGGCCCACGAGGCCATCGTCGATGCATGCATGCATCACTTTGACCTACATCGGGAGAGGTTAATTAATTTCACCATCGATGAGGATTCTTTTGGGTTGTACATACTACGGCAGGAGCATATAGTATGCGGTGAAGAGGGGGGAAGGGGACCATCATATGTAGTACGCTTCATAAACCTCGCTCTGTGTGGGTGCATGGTTTATGGTTTTTGAGGCATGTGGCACATCAAAGTTGTGCATTTTGGGTATTCAACATATATATGTTTGGCCCACATGCAAAGCGGTGGTGGTTATCCTCTCGCACCCACTTAAGTGGTTATCAGTGATATCGATGCTTTCCATCTGTGGGCCCGCTTGGTCCATCACTACTTTTTTTCCTGACAACAAGAGAGGTTAATTTGACTTAGGAGGGGATCATTTTTTTGCTTGTAATACAATATATATATATATATATATATAGGTCATGCTCTGGGATGACATGCATGATACAGTTTGAGCACACACACATGCATGTGTACGCATGAATCCATCCCATGGAGTCAAAGTGGCTAGTACAACGACACGTCATGAACCGATCTCGCTCTGTGTGGGGAGCTAGTGTATGATTTTTGACGCACCCGCCACGTCAATGTTGTGAAATGGTATTCAAACATACATGCACGCATCACCTCCATACATATGCATGTAGTGGTTGCCTTCGAATGGTACACTCCCTCGCGTGGTTATCGGTGACAAGCCTATATATTCGTGGGCCTGCGTGGACATCCATGATCACCTTGACTGACAACAAGATAGGTTACCATGGCGGATTCTTCATTTGGTTCGTGTTATCGTAGTATAGGTCATGGTGAAATTCATTAAGTTTGAGTGCATATACTATGCATGCATGCATGAATCCCCGTCGTTGGCTTGAAGTGTGGTGTAACATACATATGCATCGTCAACCTAACCCTCACTCAGTGTGGGGATTTCTAGTTCGAAATCACGGTGCCACATCAAAGTTGTTCCAATGTTACTCAAAAACACACCTCTCCATACATATGTTTGGGCCACACGCATGCAGTGGTTGTCTTTGGGGACTAGCTACTTGCGTGATTATTGGCGAGCTAGCCCATCTTCGAGGTTGCACGGACGGCCATCACTTTGACCAACAACAAGAGAGAGGTTTGATGTCGCTTGAAGCTACGTCGGTATTTCCCCAAAGAGGAAGGGATGATGCAGCACAGCGGCGATAGGTATTTCCATCAGATATGAAACCAAGGTTATCAAACCAGTAGGAGAAGCAAGCAACACAACGTAAACAACCCATGCACACAGATAACAAATCCTCACAACCCGACGTGTTAAAGGGGTTGTCAATCCCTTTCGGGTAACGGTACCAGAAATTGGTGTGTGACGGGAAAAAGTTGTAGTAGAATGAATAAATAGATCACAAATAAAATAAAGTGCAACAAAGTAGTCTTGGGTTTTTGGATTAATAGATCTAAAAATAAAAGCAAATAAAAGTAGATGCTCATGACGACATCCAGGCAATGATCATTACATAGGCATCACGTCCAAGATTAGTAGATTGACTCCTCCCTGCATCTACTACTATTACTCCACACATCGACCGCTATGCAGCATGCATCTAGTGTATTAAGTTCATGGAGAAATGGAGTGATGCAATAAGAACGATGACATGATGTAGACAAGATCTATTTATGTAGAGATAGACCCCATCGTTTTATCCTTAGTAGCAACGATACATATGTGTTGGTTCCCCTTCTGTCACTGGGATCAAGCACCGTAAGATCGAACCCACTACAAAGCACCTCTTTCCATTGCAACATAAATAGATCAAGTTGGCCAAACAAAACCCAAATATTGGAGAAGAAATACGAGGCTATAAGCAATCATGCATAAAAGAGATCAAATAAACTCAAATACTTTCATGGATATAAAAAGATAGATATGATCATAAACTTAAAGTTCATCGATCCCAACAAACACACAGCAAAACTGTTACATCATATGGATCTCCAAGAGACCATTGTATTGAGAATCAAGAGAGAGAGATAGAGAGGAAGCCATCTAGCTACTAACTACGGACCCGAAGGTCTACAAAGAACTACTCACGCATCATCGGAGAGTGATGACCCACAAGTATAGGGGATCTATCATAGTCCTTTCGATAAGTAAGAGTGTCGAACCCAACGAGGAGCAGAAGGAAATGATAAGCGGTTTTCAGCAAGGTATTCTCTGCAAGTACTGAAACAAGTGGTAACAGATAGTTTTGTGATAAGATAGGTTGTAACAAGCAACAAGTAACAAAAGTAAGTAAAGTGCAGCAAGGTGGCCCAATCCTTTTGTAGCAAAGGACAAGCCGGAACAAACTCTTATAATAGGAAAAGCGCTCCCGATGACACATGGGAATATCGTCAAGCTAGTTTTCATCACGTTCACATGATTCGCGTTCGATACCTTGATAATTTGATATGTGGGTGGACCGGTGCTTGGGTGCTGTTCTTACTTGAACAAGCATCCCACTTATGATTAACCTCTATTGCAAGCATCCGCAACTACAACAAAAGTATTAAGGTAAACCTAACCATAGCATGAAACATGTGGATCCAAATCAGCCCCTTACGAAGCAACGCCTAAACTAGGGTTTAAGCTTCTGTCACTCTAGCAACCCATCATCTACTTATTACTTCCCAATGCCTTCCTCTAGGCCCAAATAATGGTGAAGTGTTATGTAGTCGATGTTCACATAACACCACTAGAGGCTAGACAACATACATCTTATCAAAATATCAAACGAATACCAAATTCACATGACTACTCATAGCAAGACTTCTCCCTTGTCCTCAGGAACGAACGTAATTACTCACAAAGCATATGCATGTTCAAAATCAGAGGGGTAATAATATGCATATAGGATCTGAACATATGGTCTTCCACCAAATAAACCAACTAGCATCAACTACAAGGAGTAATCAACACTACTAGCAGCCTACTAGCACCAATCCCGGACTTTGAGACAAGAATTGGACACAAGAGATGAACTAGGGTTTGGAGATGAGATGGTGCTAGTGAAGATGTTGATGGAGATTGCCCTCTCCCGACGAGAGGAGCGTTGGTGATGACGATGGTGATGATTTCCCCCTCCCGGAGGGAAGTTTCCCCGGCATAACAGCTCTGCCGGAGCTCTAGATTGGATCCACCAAGGTTCTGCCTCGTGGCGGCGGAGTCTTGTCCCGAAAAGTTCCTCCTTATTTTTTTTCTCATCGAAAGACTTCATATAGGAGAAGATGGGCGTCGAAGAGCCACCAGGGGGGCCCACGAGGTAGGGGGCGCACCATAGGAGGGGCGCGCCCCCCGCCCTCGTGAGCAGGGTGTGGGCCCCCTGGCCTTCGTCTTTGGCGAGGATTTTTCTTTATTTATTTTAAGATGTTCCGTAGAGTTTCAGGACTTTTGGAGTTGCGCAGAATAGGTCTCTATTATTTGCTCCTTTTCTAGACTAGAATTCCAGCTGCCGGCATTCTCCCTCCTTATGTAAACCTTGTAAAATAAGAGAGAATAACCATAAGTATTGTGACATAAAGTGAAATAACAGTCCATAATGCGATAAATATCGATATAAAAGCATGATGCAAAATGGACGTATCAACTCCCCCAAGCTTAGACCTCGCTTGTCCTCAAGCGAAAAGCCGATAACAATAAATATGTCCTCATGTTTAGAGGTAGAGACGTCGATAAAAATAAAATACGGACATGGAGGCATCATGATTATTCTCATAACAGCAACATATATAGGTTTTGTCATATGATTACTTATATTCAAGTGTTGATCTATTCACAATGCAAAAGTATAAATCATAAACCTTATTAGGCTCCGACAAACTATAATCTCAGTCATTGAAGCAATTGCAATTTATCATAACATCGGAAAGAGTCTATGTCAGAGCTGAAAAGCAAGTCGACATACTCAACTATCATTTAGTCCTCCATAATTGCTAACACTCACGCAATACTTGTGGTTACGGAGTTTTAATCAGACACAGAGAAAGATAGGGGCTTACAGTTTTGCCCCACAACCTTTTACCTCAAGGGTAATGTCAACAATAATGGTTCATGCTCCCCTACATCCAATTAGATATATATATATCATGTTCTTTCCAACATGTTGAGCTTGCCAAAGGATAAAAAGAAAAAGAAAAGGTGAAGATCACCATGACTCTTGCATAAGGTAGAAGATAATAATAAAGGATAGGCCCTTCGCAGAGGGAAGCAGAGGTTGCCATGCGCTTTTATGGTTGGATATATAAAATCTCAATGCGAAAGAACGTCACTTTATATTGCCCCTTGTGATATGAACCTTTATTATGCAGTCTGTCACTTTTATTACTTCCACATCACAAGATCGTATAAAGCTTATTTCTCCCACACCAATCAATCATACATATTTAGAGCAATTTTTATTGCTTTGCACCGATGACAACTTACTTGAAGGATCTTACTCAATCCATAGGTAGATATGGTGGACTCTCATGGCAAAACTGGTTTAAGGGTGTTTGGAAGCACAAGTAGTATTTCTACTTGGTGCTAAGAATTTGGCTAGCATAAGGGGGAAAGGCAAGCTCAACAAGTTAGAGGATCCATGACAACATACTTTATCTCAGATATAAGAAAGACATAACTCATTACGTTGTCTTCCTTGTCCAACATCAACTCTTTAGCATGTCATATTTTAATGAGTGCTCCCAATCATAAAAGATGTCAATGATAATATATCTATATGTGAAAACCTCTCTTTCCTTATTACTTCCTATTAATTGCAACAATGACCAAAGCTATGTCTACCAAATCCCAACAACTTTTAATCATCATACTCTTTCTATGTGAAGTCATTACTCTCAATAAGATCAATATGAACTTTTTGTTTCTTCTTATTCTTTTCTCTTTTCTTTTATTCACCCAAGATCATGGCAAAATAATCAAGCCCTTGACTCAACACTAACCTTTATTATATATAGCTCACAGACTCGATTACATAGAGGGATCATAAAGCAAAACTCAAAACTAGATCATGCCATAAACTTTATTCTACTAGATCAAGATACTACTAATAGGATCGAACTAAGAAAAACGGTAAAGATAGGAGTTGTGATTGTGATACGATACCGGGGCACCTCCCCCAAGCTTGGCAGTTGCCAAGGGGAGTGCCCATACCCATGTGATTATGTCTCCTTCTTTGTTGTTGGTGTAATATTCTTGGCGAATATTTCCCTCAGAATACGGTTCTCCTCCTCGAGCTTATTGACTTGCTGCTTGAGGTCCATTATTTCCTTACGAAGCTTTCCTGTGACAGCTAAAGCTCCTTGCACCCAAGGGTGTTGCATAGCTGCAGGAGAACAAGTGACACTCCTCTTCATATTTTCATAGGTAAGAAATCTAACATTAGAAGGGATAACCGAGTTTGGAATAGCTGAGCTCTGTAGTTCCCCCATTGTGAACCCAGCTCGGAAGCGAGAGGTGACTTCTTGATCCTCCATGGCATCTACCCTCATCAAGTCGGCCTCCATCTCCTCCTCCGTTGCTGGCCCAAAGTGGTCAGCATCGCTGTTTGCCCTTGGTTCCGGTGCCGGATTAGATACCCAGCTCTCCCCGATTGACTCTTGAGAAGACATCTTGCTCTAATCTGCAGTAGTAACAGCTCGAAAACAAAAATAGAGGAAATTTGCGTGATACGGGAGTCAAAACCTTCGGGAGAATATATAATGAATTTTTACCGACCAAAATACATATCATGCAAGAAAACGGAGTCCGAAAGGCACACGAGGTGCTCACGAGGTAGGGGGCGCGCCCACCACCCTTGTGGGGCCGTCGTGTCCTTCCCGGACTGCTACTTATTTTTCTATTTTTCTAAATATTCCAAAACAAAGAAATATTGCCTTAAAATTGTTTTGGAGTCAGTTTGCTTACCGTACCACATACCTATTCCTTTTCAGAGTCTGAAACGTTCCGGAAAGTGTCTCTTATGTATTCCTCCGGGGTTACAGTTTCAATAATATTGGTTTCAACATTTATGGGATTACCTGAGGTATAATGTTTGACTCTTTGACCGTTTACCACCTTCAGATTTGTGCCCTCGAAGTTGTTGATCTTTATATCATCGAAACGATAGACCTCTTCGATAACATAGGGGCCTTCCCATTTAGAGAGAAGTTTGCCTGCAAAAAATCTTAAACGAGAGTTGTATAGTAATACATAATCACCTACATTAAACTCACGCTTTTGTATCCTTTTGTCATGCCATCTTTTAACTTTTTCTTTAAACAACTTGGCATTTTCATAAGCTTGGGTTCTCCATTCATCAAGTGAGCTAATATCAAATAACCTCTTTTCACCGGCAAGTTTAAAATCATAGTTAAGCTCTTTAATAGCCCAATATGCCTTATGTTCTAGTTCGAGAGGTAAGTGACATGCTTTTCCATAAACCATTTTATACGGAGACATACCCATAGGATTTTTATATGCAGTTCTATAAGCCCATAATGCATCATCAAGTTTCTTGGACCAATTCTTTCTAGACCTATTAACAGTCTTTTGCAAAATTAATTTGAGCTCTCTATTGCTCAACTCTACTTGACCACTAGACTGAGGGTGATAAGGAGATGCAATTCTATGATTAACATCATATTTAGCAAGCATTTTACGGAAGGCACCATGAATAAAGTGTGAACCACCATCAGTCATTAAATATCTAGGGACTCCAAACCTCGGGAAAATAACTTCCTTAAGCATTTTAATAGAAGTGTTATGATCAGCACTACTAGTTGGAATAGCTTCTACCCACTTAGTAACGTAATCAACAGCAACTAGAATATGTGTGTATCCATTAGAGGCAGGAAAAGGTCCCATATAATCAAAGCTCCAAACATCAAACGGTTCAATAACAAGAGAATAATTCATAGGCATTTCTTGACGTCTACTAATATCAATTCTTTGACATTCATCACAAGACAAGACAAAACTTACGGGCATCCTTGAAGAGAGTAGGCCAATAAAAACCAGATTGCAATACCTTATGTGCAGTTCTATCTCCAGCGTGGTGTCCTCCATAAGACTCGGAATGACACTTGCGTAGGATCTGTTCCTGTTCATGCTCAGGTACACAACATCTAATAACACCATCTACTCCTTCTTTATAAAGATGTGGGTCATCCCAAAAGTAATGTCTCAAATCATAGAAGAACTTTTTCTTTTGTTGGTATGTGAAGCTAGGTGGTATAAACTTAGCAACAATATAATTAGCATAATCAGCATACCATGGAGTACTACGAGAAGTACTTATAACATTTAATTGTTCATCAGAAAGCTATCATTAATAGGTAGTGGGTCATCAAATATTCTCTAACCTAGACAAGTTGTCTGCAACGGGGTTCTCAGCTCCCTTTCTATCAACGATATGCAAATCAAATTCTTGTAGCAAGAGAACCCATCTAATAAGTCTAGGTTTAGCATCTTTCTTTTCCATAAGATATTTAATAGCAGCATGATCAGTTTGGATAGTTACTTTAGAATCAACAATATAAGATCTGAACTTATCACAAGCAAATACAACTGCTAAAAGCTCTTTTCAGTAGTAGCATAATTTCTTTGAGCATTGTCTAGAGTCTTACTAGCATAATGACATTTAATTTCTTATCAACTCTTTGCCCTAGATCAGCACCTACAGCATAATCACTAGCATCGCACATTATTTCAAAGGGTAAATTCCAATCAGGTGGCTGAACAACAGGTGCAGAGACTAATGCTTTCTTAAGTATTTCAAATGCTTCTACACAATCATCATCAAAGACAAACGGTATATCTTTTTGCAATAAATTAGTCAAAGGTCGAGAAATTTTTGAGAAGTTGATGTCTACTACACAACCTTCTTCTTGTAGACGTTGTTGGGCCTCCAACTGCAGAGGTTTGTAGGACAATAGCAAATTTCCCTCAAGTGGATGACCTAAGGTTTATCAATCCGTAGGAGGCGTAGGATGAAGATGGTCTCTCTCAAGCAACCCTGCAACCAAATAACAAAGAGTCTCTTGTGTCCCCAACACACCCAATACAATGGTAAATTGTATAGGTGCACTAGTTCGGCGAAGAGATGGTGATACAAGGGCAATATGGATGGTAGATAAAGGTATTTGTAATCTGAAATTATAAAAACAGCAAGGTAACAAGTGATAAAAGTGAACATAAACGGTATTGCAATGATGGTAAACAAGGCCTAGGGTTCATACTTTCGCTAGTGCAAGTCCTCTCAACAATACTAACATAATTGGATCACATAACTATCCCTCAACATGCAACAAAGAGTCACTCCAAAGTCACTAATAGCGGAGAATGAACGAAGAGATTATGGTAGGGTACGAAACCACCTCAAAGTTATTCTTTCCAATCAATCCGTTGGGCTATTCCTATAAGTGTCACAAACAGCCCTAGAGTTTGTACTAGAATAACACCTTAAGACACAAATCAATCAAAACCCTAATGTCACCTCAAGTATCCGTGGGTATGATTATACGATATGCGTCACACAATCTCAGATTCATCTATTCAACCAACACAAAGGACCTCAAAGAGTGCCCCAAAGTTCTACCAGAGAATCACGACGAAAACGCATGCCAACCCCTATGCATAGGTTCATGGGCGGAACCCGCAAGTTGGTCACCAAAACATACATCAAGTGGCACGTGGTATCCCATTGTCACCACAGATATCCACGGCAAGACATACATCAAGTGTTCTCAAGTCTTTAAAGACTCAATCCGATAAGATTACTTCAAAGGGGAAACTCGATTCATTACAAGAGAGAAGAGGGGGGAAGAAACATCATAGGATCCAAATATAATAGCAAAGCTCGCGATACATCAAGATCGTAACATCTCAAGAACACGAGAGAGAGAGAGAGAGAGATCAAACACATGGCTACTGGTACATACCCTCAGCCCCGAGGGAGAACTACTCCCTCCTCGTCATGGAGAGCATCGGGATGATGAAGATGGCCATCGGTGAGGGTTCCCCCCTCCGGCAGGGTGCCGGAACAGGGTCCCGATTGACTTTTGGTGGCTACGGAGGCTTCTGGCGGCGGAACTCATGATCTATCTTGCGTTCTGGAAGTTTTAGGTCACGTAGGTATATATGGGTGCAGGAGGTACGTCAGGGGAGCCACGAGGGCCCCATGAGACAGGGGGTGCGCCCTAGGGGGGCGCCCCCACCCTCGTGAGCACCTCGTTCCTTCCTTGACGTGGGGTCCAAGTCCATCAGGTGTGTTTCCTTCCAAAAATAACTTCTCCAGTTGATTTCGTTCCGTTTCGACTCCGTCTGATATTCCTTTTCTTTAAAACACTAAAATAGGCATAAAACAACAAATCTGGGCTGGGCCTCCGGTTAATAGGTTAGTCCCAAAAGTAATATAGAAGTGGAAAATAAAGCCCAATATTGCCCAAAATAGTAGATAATATAGCATGGAGCAATCAAAAATTATAGATACGTTGGAGACGTATCAAGCATCCCCAAGCTTAATTCCTGCTCGTCCTCGAGTAGGTAAATGATAAAAAGATAATTTTTGATGTGGAATGCTAGTTGGCATAATTTCAATGTAATTCTTCTTACTTGTGATATGAATATTCAGATCCAAAAGATTCAAGACAAAAGTTCATATTAACATAAAAATAATAATACTTCAAGCATACTAACTAAGCAATTATGTCTTCTCAAAATAACATGGCCAAAGAAAGCTATCCCTACAAAATCATATAGTCTGGCTATGCTCCATCTTCACCACACAACATATTTAAATCATGCACAACCCCGATGACAAGCCAAGCAATTGTTTCATACTTTTGATGTTCTCAAACTTTTTCAATCTTCACGCAATACATGAGCGTGAGAATGGATATAGCACTATAGGTGGAATAGAATGGTGGTTGTGGGGAAGACAAAAACGGAGAAGATAGTCTCACATCGACTAGGCGTATCAACGGGCTATGGAGATGCCCATCAATAGATATCAATGTGAGTGAGTAGGGATTGCCATGCAACGGATGCACTAGAGCTATAAATGTATGAAAGCTCAACAAAAGAAACTAGTGGGTGTGCATCCAACTCGCTTGCTCACGAAGACCTAGGGCATTTTGAGGTAGCCCATCACTGGAATATACAAGCCAAGTTCTATAACGAAAGATTCCCACTAGTATATGAAAGTGACAACATAGGAGACTCTCTATCATGAAGATCATGGTGCTACTTTGAAGCACAAGTGTGGTAAAAGGATAGTAGCATTGTCCCTTTTATTTTTTAATTTTTTTATTTGGCCTTTCTTTTTTTTATTTGGCCTTTCCTTTTTTATTTGGCCTTTCTTTCTCTTTTTTTGGGACAATGCTCTATTGAATGATGATCATCACACTTCTATTTATTTACAACTCGATACTAGAACAAAGATGACTCTATATGAATGCCTCTGGCGGTGTACCGGGATATGCAATGAATCAAGAGTGACAAGTATGAAAGAATTATGAACGGTGGCTTTGCCACAAATACTATGTCAACTACATGATCATGCTAAGCAATACGGCAATGATCGAGTGTGTCATAAATGGAATGGTGGAAAGCTGCATGGCAATATATCTCGGAATGGCTATGGAAATGCCATAATAGGTAGGTATGGTGGCTGTTTTGAGGAAGGTATATGGTGTGTTTATGGTACCGGCGAAAGTTGCGCGGTACTAGAGAGGCTAGCAATGGTGGAAGGGTGAGAGTGCGTATAATCCATGGAATCAACATTAGTCATAAAGAACTCACATACTTATTGCAAAAATCTATTAGTTATCGAAACAAAGTACTACGCGCATGCTCCTAGGGGGATATATTGGTAGGAAAAGACCATCGCTCGTCCTCGACCGCCACTCATAAGGAGGACACTCAATAAACACCTCATGCTCCGACTTTGTTACATAACGGTTCACCATACGTGCATGCTACGGGAGTCACAATCTTCAACACAAGTATCTCTCAAATTCACAACTACTCAACTAGCATGACTCTAATATCACCATCTCCATATCTCAAAACAATCATCAAGCATCAAACTTCTCATAGTATTCAACACACTCATAAGAGAAATTTATTATTCTTGAATACCTAGCATATTAGGATTTTAAGAAAATTACCATGCTATTTAAGACTCTCAAAATAATATAAGTGAAGCATGAGAGTTCATCTATTTCTTCAAAATAAAACTACCACCATGCTCTAAAACATATAAGTGAAGCACTAGAGCAAATGACAAACTACTCCGAAAGATATAAGTGAAGATCAATGAGTAGTCGAATAATTATGCAACTATGTGAAGACTCTCTAACATTTAATAATTTCAGATCTTGGTATTCTATTCAAACTGCATGCAAAACAAAATAAAATGACATTCTAATAATAGCAAACATCATGTGAAGAAGCAAAAACTTAGGATCAACCGAAACTAACCGATAGTTGTTGAAGAAGAAAGGTGGGATGCCAACCGGGGCATCCCCAAGCTTAGATGCTTGAGACTTCTTGAAATATTATCTTGGGGTGCCTTGGGCATCCTCAAGCTTGATATTTTGTGTCTCCTTAATTCCTCTCATATCAAGGTCTCCCTAAATCTCAAAAGCTTCATCCACACAAAACTCAACAAGGACTCGTGAGATAAGTTAGTATAAATCAATGCCAAAACCTTATCATACTCTACTGTAGCAAATCACTAAAACTAGTATTCAACATTGCATACTAAATGACTCTGCATATTTAATAGTCCTATCCTCAAATAGAATCATTAAAGAAGCAAACATATGCAAACAATGCAAACATAACAGCAATCTGCCTAAACAGGATAGTCTGTAAAGAATGCTGCAACATCCATACTTCCCTAGCTCCAAAAATTATGAAAGAAAATTCCCACTGTAGTAAATTTATCAGATATTAATATGCAAAAGGTTTCAACATTTTATCACATTCTGACTTTTCTAGGGAATTATTGCAACAGCGGTAAACTTTCTGTTTTCAAACAGCAACATGTATACTTGTAACATAGGCATAGTAAAGGATATCAATGCCACTTTTATTGAAGTAAAAGATGCAAGACAATGTTCTAAATAACAGAAAGAAAATCTTAACAAAATAAATTGATGCTCCAAGCAAAACACATATCATGTGGCGAATAAAAATATAGGTCCAATTAAAGTTACTGATGAACGAAGACGAAAGAGGGGATGCCTTCAGGGGCATCCCCAAGCTTAGGCTCTTGGCTATCCTTGAATATTACCTTGGGTTGCCTTGTGAATCCCCAAGATTAGGCTCTTGCCACTCCTTATTCCATAGTCCATCGAATCTTTATCCAAAACTTGAAAACTTCACAACACAAAACTTAACAGAAAACTCGTAAGCTCCGTTAGTATAAGAAAATAAATCACCACTTCAAGGTACTGTAATGAACTCATTATTTATTTATATTTGTGTTAAACCTACTGTATTCCAACTTCTCTATGGTTTATAAACTATTTTACTAGCCATAGATTCATCAAAATAAGCAAACAACACAATGAAAACAGAATCTGTCAAAAACAGAACAGTCTGTAGTAATCTGGATCAAACATATACTTCTGGAACTCATAAAATTCTCAAATAAATTTCTGGACCTGAGGAATTTATCTATTAATCATATGAAAAAATAATTAACTAAATATCACTCTCCAAATAAAAATGGAAGCAATTCTCGTGAGCACTAAAGTTTCTGTTTTTTACAGCAGGATCAACAAGACTTCTCCCAAGTCTTCCCAAAGGTTCTACTTGGCACAAACACTAATTAAAAGCATAAAACCACATCTAAACACAGGCTAGATGAATTATTTATTACTAAACAGGAAAAAAATCAAGGAACTAAAATAAAATTGGGTTGCCTCCGAACAAGCGCTATCGTTTAACGCCCCTAGCTAGGCATGATGATTTCAATGATGCTCACATAAAAGATAAGAATTGAAACATAAAGAGAGCATCATGAAGAATATGACTAGCACATTTAAGTCTAACATGCTTCCTATGCATAGGGATTTTGTGAGCAAACAACTTGTGGGAACGAGAATCAACTTGCATAGGAAGGTAAAACAAGCATAACTTCAAAACTTTAAGCACATAGAGAGGAAACTTGATATTATTGCAACTCCTACAAGCATATATTCCTCCCTCATAATAATTTTCAGTAGCATCATGAATGAATTCAACAATATAACCAGCACCTAAAGCATTCTTTTCATGATCTACAAGCATAGAAAATTTACTACTCTCCACACAAGCAGAATTCTTCTCATGAATAATAGTGGGAGCAAACACAACAAAATAAATATCATGTGATTGAAAATTAAGATCATGATGACAAGGTTCATTGTTATTATTATTATTATTTAAAGCATACGTGTCATCACAATAATCATCATAGATAGGAGGCATGCTTTCATCATAATAAATTTGCTCATCAAAACTTGGGGGACAAAAAATATCATCTTCATCAAACATAGCTTCCCCAAGCTTGTGGCTTTGCATATCATTAGCACCATGGATATTAAAGGAATTCATACAAACAACATTGCAATCATGCTCATCATTCAAATATTTAGTGCCAAACATTTTATAGATTTCTTCTTCTAGCACTTGCGCACAATTATCCTTTCCATCATACTCACGAAACATGTTAAAAAGGTGAAGCGTATGAGACAAACTCAATTCCATTTTTTATAGTTTTCTTTTATAAACTAAACTAGTGATAAAACAAGAAACTAAAAGACTCGATTGCAAGATCTAAATATATACCTTCAAGCACTCACCTCCCCGGCAATGGCGTCAGAAAAGGGCTTGATGTCTACTACACAACCCTCTTCTTGTAGACGTTGTTGGGGCTCCAAGTGCAGAGGTTTGTAGGACAGTAGCAAATTTCCCTCAAGTGGATGACCTAAGGTTTATCAATCCGTAGGAGGCGTAGGATGAAGATGGTCTCTCTCAAGCAACCCTGCAACCAAATAACAAAGAGTCTCTTGTGTCCCCAACACACCCAATACAATGGTAAATTGTATAGGTGCACTAGTTCGGCGAAGAGATGGTGATACAAGGGCAATATGGATGGTAGATAAAGGTATTTGTAATCTGAAATTATAAAAACAGCAAGGTAACAAGTGATAAAAGTGAACGTAAACGGTATTGCAATGATGGTAAACAAGGCCTAGGGTTCATACTTTCGCTAGTGCAAGTCCTCTCAACAATACTAACATAATTGGATCACATAACTATCCCTCAACATGCAACAAAGAGTCACTCCAAAGTCACTAATAGCGGAGAACGAACGGAGAGATTATGGTAGGGTACGAAACCACCTCAAAGTTATTCTTTCCAATCAATCCGTTGGGCTATTCCTATAAGTGTCACAAACAGCCCTAGAGTTCGTACTAGAATAACACCTTAAGACACAAATCAATCAAAACCCTAATGTCACCTAGATACTCCAATGTCACCTCAAGTATCCGTGGGTATGATTATACGATATGCATCACACAATCTCAGATTCATCTATTCAACCAACACAATGGACCTCAAAGAGTGCCCCAAAGTTCTACCGGAGAATCACGATGAAAACGTGTGCCAACCCCTATGCATAGGTTCATGGGCGGAACCCGTAAGTTGGTCACCAAAACATACATCAAGTGGCACGTAGTATCCCATTGTCACCACAGATATCCACAGCAAGAGATACATCAAGTGTTCTCAAGTCTTTAAAGACTCAATCCGATAAGATTACTTCAAAGGGGAAACTTGATTCATTACAAGAGAGAAGAGGGGGAAGAAACATCATAGGATCCAAATATAATAGCAAAGCTCGCGATACACCAAGATCGTAACATCTCAAGAACACGAGAGAGAGATCAAACACATGGCTACTGGTACATACCCTCAGCCCCGAGGGAGAACTACTCCCTCCTCGTCATGGAGAGCATCGAGATGATGAAGATGGCCACCGGTGAGGGTACCCCCCTCCGGTAGGGTGCCGAAACAGGGTCCCGGTTGACTTTTGGTGGCTACAAAGGCTTCTGGCGGCGGAACTCCTGATCTATCTTGCGTTCTGGAAGTTTTAGGTCACGTAGGTATATATGGGTGCAGGAGGTATGTCAGGGGAGCCATGAGGGCCCCACGAGACAGGGGGGCGCCCTAGGGGGGCGCCCCCACCCTCGTGAGCACCTCGTTCCTTCCTTGACGTGGGGTACAAGTCCATCAGGTGTGTTTCCTTCCAAAAATAACTTCTCCAGTTGATTTCGTTCCGTTTCGACTCCGTCTGATATTCCTTTTCTTCAAAACACTGAAATAGGCATAAAACAACAAATCTGGGCTGGGCCTCCGGTTAATAGGTTAGTCCCAAAAGTAATATAAAAGTGGAAAATAAAGCCCAATATTGCCCAAAATAGTAGATAATATAGCATGGAGCAATAAAAAATTATATATACGTTGGAGACGTATCAGAAGTCCTTAATGAACCTCCTGTAAAATCCGGCGTGACCAAGGAAACTTCTTATACCTTTGATGTCCTTGGGACATGGCATCTTTTCAATAGCATCAACCTTGGCTTTATCAACTTCAATACCTCTTTCAGAAACTTTGTGCCCCAAGACAATACCTTCATTAACCATAAAGTGGCACTTTTCCCAATTCAAGACAAGATTAGTTTCTTCACATCTCTGCAAAACTCGACCAAGATTGCTCAAGCAATCATCAAAAGAGGAACCATAGACGGAAAAGTCATCCATGAAAACCTCACAAATCTTTTCACAAAAGTCAGAGAATATAGCCATCATGCATCTTTGAAAGGTAGCAGGTGCATTACATAAACATAAAGGCATATGTCTATAAGCAAAAGTACCAAAAGGGCATGTAAAAGTAGTCTTTCATTGATCTCTAGCCGACACGGGTATTTGAGAGAAACCAGAATAACCATCTAGAAATCAATAGTGTGTATGTTTGCATAATCTTTCTAGCATTTGATCAATAAAAGGTAAGGGGTAATGATCTTTCTTAGTAGCTTTATTTAATTTGTGAAAATCAATTACCATCCTATAACCTATGATAATTCTTTGTGGAATCAATTCATCTTTATCATTAGGAACAACAGTAATACCTCCCTTCTTAGGGACACAATGGACAGGACTTACCCACTCACTATCAGCAACGAGATAGATTATACCTGCCTCCAGAAGCTTTAGTATTTCTTTTCTTACCACTTCTTTAATTTTAGGATTCAGACATCATTGAGGATCACGAACTGGTTTGGCATCTGCTTCCAAATTTATTTTATGTTGACATAGAGTGGGACTAATGCCCTTAAGATCATCAAGAGTATATCCAATAGCAGCACGATGCTTCTTCAGAGTTTTCAATAATCTTTCTTCTTCATGCTCTGAAAGGTTAGCACTAATAATAACATGATATATCTTCTTTTCGTCAAGATAAGCATATTTAAGATTATCAGGCAAAGGTTTAAGCTCAAACACGGGATCACCCTTAGGTGGAGGAGGATCCCCTAAGATTTCAACAGGCAAGTTGTGATGCAGAATAGGTTCCTGTTTAAAGAATACTTCATCTATTTCCCTTCTTTCATTCATGAACATATCATTTTCATGGTCTAGCAAATAGTGTTCTAAAGGATCACTAGGAGGTACGGCAATAGAAGTAAGACCAATAATTTCATCCTTACTAGGTAATTCTTCCTCATGATGTTGTTTACTAAATTTAGAGAAATTAAACTCATGAACAATATCATCCAAGCCAACAGTAACAACATTCTTTGTGCAATCTATGGTAGCATTGACAGTATTTAAGAAGGGTCTACCAAATATAATGGGACAAAAGCTATCTTGCGGAGAAGTAAGAACAAGAAAATCAGCAGGATGTTTAGTTTTCCCACACAAGACTTCAACATCTCTAACAATTCCAATTGGTGAAGTAGTATCTCTATTGGCAAGTTTAATTGTGACATCAATATCTTCTAACTCAACAGGTGCAATATCATGCATAATTTCTTTGTATAAGTCATGAGGTATAACACTAGCACTAGCACCCATATCAAATAAGCCATGATAACAATGATCTCCTATTTTAACAGAAATAATAGGCACGCCTACCACAGGTCTATGTTTATCTTTAGCACAAGGTTTAGCAATTCTAGCAGTTTCACCTTCGAACTGAATAACATGCCCATCAATATTATCAGACAAGAGATCTTTAACAATAGCAATATTAAGTTCTACTTTAACTTGCTCAGGAGGTGTATAAGTTATAATATTTCTTTTACGAACAACAGTTGAAGCTTTAGCATGATCCTTTATTCTAACAGGGAAAGGTGGTTTCTCAATATAAGAAGTAGGAACAATAGGATCATTATAAGTGACAGTCTTTTCTTCAACTTTAATAGGTGCAGCTACTTTTACTTCTATGGGAGGATGATATTTAAACCACTTCTCCTTAGGGAGATCAACATAAGTAGCAAAAGATTCACAAAAAGACGCTACTATCTCAGAGTCAAGTCCATATTTAGTGCCAAACTTACGAAAAATATCGGTATCCATAAAAGATTTAACACAATCAAACTTAGGTGTCATACCTGACTCCTTACCTTCGTCGAGGTCCCAATCTTCAGAGTTGCTTTCAATTCTATCCAATAAATTCCATCTGAATTCAATAGTCTTCATCATAAAAGAGCCAGAACAAGAAGTATCGAGCATGGTGCGATTGTTTTTAGAAAGCCGAGCATAAAAACTTTGCGTAATTATTTCTCTCGGGAGATCATGATTGGGGCATGAATATAACATTGATTTAAGCCTCCCCCAAGCTTGAGCGATGCTTTCTCCTTCGCGAGGCCAAAAATTATATATATAATTGCGATCACGATCAACAAGATGCATAGGGTAATACTTTTGATGAAATTCCAGCTTCAATCTTTTATAGTCCCATGATCTCATATCATCACATAGCCTATACCATATCAATGTGTCTCCCTTCAAAGATAAAGGGAAGACCTTCTTCTTAGCAACATCATCGGGTATACCTGCAAGCTTAAATAATCCAGAAACTTCATCCACATATATTAAGTGCTCATCAGGATGCTTTGTTCCATCTCCTGTAAAAGGGTTAGCTAGCAGTTTTTCTATCATACCCGAAGGATACTCATAAGGAATTTCATTTTTAATAGGTTCAGTAGGTTGAGGAGCAACTCTTTGCTCTACTGGATGGGGTGAAGATACCCCGAACAAGCCCCTCAGAGAATTACTTTCCATAGTAACAAGTGACAGTTAATTTCAGCACACTATATAAATTTTTCCTTACCAAATTCCACCTACCAAAGGCGCTACAATCCCCGGCAACGGCGCCAGAAAAGAGTCTTGATGACCCACAAGTATAGGGGGTCTATCGTAGTCCTTTCGTAAGTAAGAGTGTCGAACCCAACGAGGAGCAGAAGGAAATGATAAGTGCTTTTCAGCAAGGTATTCTCTGCAAGTACTGAAACAAGTGGTAACAGATAGTTTTGTGATAAGATAGGTTGTAACGAGCAACAAGTAACAAAAGTAAATAAAGTGCGGCAAGATGACCCAATCCTTTTGTAGCAAAGGACAAGCCGAAACAAACTCTTATAATAGGAAAAGCGCTCCCGAGGACACATGGGAATATCGTCAAGCTAGTTTTCATCACGTTCATATGATTCACGTTCGATACCTTGATAATTTGATATGTGGGTGGACCGGTGCTTGGGTGTTGTTCTTACTTGAACAAGCATCCCCCTTATGATTAACCTCTATTGCAAGCATCCTCAACTACAACAAAAGTATTAAGGTAAACCTAACCATAGCATGAAACATGTGGATCCAAATCAGCCCCTTACGAAGCAACACATAAACTAGGGTTTAAGCTTCTGTCACTCTAGCAACCCATCATCTACTTATTACTTCCCAATGCCTTCCTCTAGGCCCAAATAATGGTGAAGTGTTATGTAGTCGGCATTCACATAACACCACTAGAGGCTAGACAACATACATCTTATCAAAATATCAAACGAATACCAAATTCACATGACTACTCATAGCAAGACTTCTCCCTTGTCCTCAGGAATGAATGTAATTACTCACAAAGCATATTCATGTTCAAAATCAGAGGGGTAGTAATAAGCATATAGGATCTGAACATATGATCTTCCACCAAATAAACCAACTAGCATCAACTACAAGGAGTAATCAACACTACTAGCAACCTACTAGCACCAATCCCGGACTTTGAGACAAGAATTGGACATAAGAGATGAACTAGGGTTTGGAGATGAGATGGTGCTAGTGAAGATGTTGATGGAGATTGCCCTCTCCCGATGAGAGGAGTGTTGGTGATGACGATGGTGATGATTTCCCCCTCCCGGAGGGAAGTTTCCCCGGCAGAACAGCTCTGCCAGAGCTCTAGATTGGATCCACCAAGGTTCCGCCTCGTGGCGGTGGAGTCTTGTCCCGAAAAGTTCCTCCTTATTTTTTTCTCATCGAAAGATTTCATACAGGTGAAGATGGGCGTCAGAGAGCCACCAGGGGGCCCACGAGGTAGGGGGCGCGCCCTAGGGGGGGCCACCCTCGTGAGCAGGGTGTGGGCCCCCTGGCCTTCATCTTTGGCGAGGATTTTTCTTTATTTATTTTAAGACGTTCCATGGAGTTTCAGGACTTTTGGAGTTGCGCAGAATAGGTCTCTATTATTTGCTCCTTTTCCAGACCAGAATTCCAGCTGCCGGCATTCTCCCTCCTTATGTAAACCTTGTAAAATAAGAGAGAATAACCATAAGTATTGTGACATAAAGTGAAATAACAGTCCATAATGCGATAAATATCGATATAAAAGCATGATGCAAAATGGACATATCAGAGAGGCACCAATGGAGGTGGTGAACCCCATTCTAGATAGTGTCTATATTGGATCTGGTGGTTCTGGACTCTGCGGCGGCTGGATCAATATTTCGTCTACTCCCCCAGGGTTTTGGGAATATTGGGGCATTTATAGAGCAAAGAGGCGGTCCAAGGGGCACCTCGTCAACCCACCAGGGCGCGCCTGGGCCTCCTAGCACGCCCCGGTGGGTTGTGCTCCCCTCGAGGTACCCCCTAGGCGCAGCCAGGGTCTGTTGTGTTCCTTCTGGCCCATAAAAATTCTTTGTAAAGTTGCATGGCATTTGGACTCCGTTTGATATTGATTTTCTACAATGTAAAAAAACATGGAAAAACAGCAACTGGCACTTAGCACTATGTCAATAGGTTAGTACCAAAAAATGATATAAAATGACTATAAAATGATTATAAAACATCCAAGATTGATAATATAATAGCATGGAACAATGAAAAATTATATATACGTTAGAGACGTATCAAGGTTGTACGACCAAGGTGGATTATTCTTGGTCCATTTTACGATCCATCTTGGTGAGATATGCCTCTCTGGCCCGCTGACTGAAAGTGTGTGTGTGTATGGGGGGGGGGTTGCTAT
>NC_041384.1:467591347-467615813 GCF_002162155.2 Triticum dicoccoides
GGCTGCTAGCTACTTCACACTTTACTAGGTGAACCTCGGTTGGGGGGCATGCATTCATAGCTTAGGATTCCCTTCGTGCCGACATGAGGGAGGGGGCTGCTAGCTACTTTGCACTTTGCTAGGTGAACCTCGGTTGGGGGGCATGCATTCATAGCTTAGGATTCACTTCGTGCCGACACGAGGGAGGGGGGCTGCTAGCTTTTTTCGATAAAGGGTGTCTTTATTTGAATAATAATGTAGCATCGAGGGATACAATCATAATGAATACACACCCGGCCTCTACGTAACTAGGATGCAGACAGCCAACACGACACACACACACACACAAAATGATCACACCAGCAAAAAGCAAAGTCATACAAGACCAAAACTCTGCCTGGACGGAGAGAAAAATAAAACTAAAACAACAATTGATGAAATATAACAGTGACCATCAGTGCCAACCATCTCATGACAACACGAATACTACGAGAAGGGTTCTTCAAAAGCGATGCCTCTAAGAAGGGAATGACGTAAATGCGTCACCATCGCCGGATCCAACCACCAAAGGTCAGATCATGGTTTTCACCCTGAAGATCAAATCCAAGCAAAATCCGAGCAATGCCATCATCAGGGTAATGATGCAAAGAATGCTAGCATTGCCAGGTCTAACCAACTAGGGTCAGACCAGAGTTTTCACCCCGGAGCTCAAGACTGAGTACTCGAGAAATACTGCCCAATTGAAGTCAAATAGTGTTGTCTCCTCCACTTGCCTCTGTCCCAATAGTTGCATACGTGCATGGTCCTTACGACGAGCAATGACCACGCCCATACAGGTAGGATGACGAGACTCGAGAAGAGCTACTCACTACCACCCAAAGAAGTTTCGGCGAGGAGAAAGGATAGCGGCACCGCCAAATCCCAAGTTTGGGACACTCTGGAGGCCTGCACCATCCTCACAAGTGGCAGCCGAGGTTGATTTGCATGAGACGACAGCACCACTCGCAGCCACTATCTTGTCGTCCTCATCTATGGACGGAGAGCATACAAGTTTAGTCCTCTTAGGTGACCATCGTGGCCAATGACCGCCCAACATATGTTCGCTAGATTCATGGCGCCACCTGACCTAGCGCCCGAGCCCAAGAAGAAGACCAGCATGACCACACCTTACCTTCCTCCAGGAGATGCGGGCGATGGCAGCAACAACTGCGCTCGAGCCACTGCCTCAACCTGCCGCATTGCGATGCCAAAGAGCCACTCCAGGAGCATCGGCATGGCATGAGCACGCTGCACATTCTCAGGATGGATCTCCACTTCCCAATCATGCAGCAGAGCTTCTCCGGATGGAGAAGCCACAGGATGCGGCTGTTCGGACCAGTGCGAGCAGATCTCCACTCTTTCATGGGAAAAAAGGAATGGATCTCGTGCTTCTGTCGAGGAATTGACGACACTGCGAGGCTCCTCCATTGGTAAACATGGCATCCATGAATGGCGGCAAGTAGCATCTTTGATGCCGATCTGGCCACCCAACAACCATGCAAACATCAGATTGAACCCCACATGTAGCGCCGTCGCCGCCGCTGCTGCTTCATCTTCCGCCTTCACAGCATCCAAGTTGCTGCTGCACCTCGTCAAGTGTTGTCTAAATTGCCACGGGGATGCAGCTCCACCATCACTGTTAGCTGCGCCAGCGAGCCGGAAGCACCGACCGGTGGCGGAGAGGGAAGGAAGCACGAGGAACTGCTGAGGGGGGCTGCTAGCTACTTCGTACTTTGCTAGGTGAACCTCGGTTGGGGGGAGGGGGTATCGGAGTAATGGGCCACAGGTAGGCTAACCCGAGTCCCAGAACCTTTCAAGACATCAGGGCAGGCTGCGCCCCTCAAGACCCCAGGACAAAGAGCCACCTTCTAAGAAGTCGGCGGCAAGGCCACCGACTAGCCACTCGCGGCCGAGTCCCAGGGACGACTTCAAGATAAGCCGACTCCTGACTGACGACTTCCCAAGAAGCCGGCCTTGGGGAGTCAGCCCGCGACTCCAACAAACCCCACGTCCTCATCAAGAGGGATAGGACAGGGGAGTGGCTACAGTGAAGCCTGCTCCCACCCCTTTCCAGAGGCAGGCATGGCCACAGTACGCCGTACCCGTGGAGATCTCCGTGCGGCATGGCACTGTTGCCGCGCCGGCCCTGACATTAGCACCGGTGGACCGAATCCTGCGCCCATGACGGCTTGTCTGTACGACCCTGGGCGACGGGTCCCACCAGCCAGCGGGATCCCAGCAGACGGCAAGTGCGCCACCAGTCGGACCCGTTGGAAGTCGGCCCCCGAGAGTCGGCCAGCTCCTTCCTCGGGGCCCACGCGCCATTAACCAGATGTGATAGAGAGTGGCAATAGTGATCGCCCGCCAGGCGGCGGGGCTGTTGCCACGACTCCATGACCAAGCCCGCGTCATTAGAAGCACGGCTACAGTAATCAGCAGCCGACAAGACCCGCCCGCGGCGGGCGCGGCCTGTCGACTCCGTACCGGGCCAGTCGGTGGGGCCCACTAGTCGGCGGGCCCCAGGAGTCAGCGGATAAAACGGCGGCCAGAGAGACTGACGGCTGGGCCCGCGTCCAGCCGGATTACCATTGTACCCCTAGGGGGTAAGCCTATATAAACCCCCAGGGCACCCATGCAAAGGGTTGGAATCCATTAGTACTAGACCAGATCATATAGGGAGGAGGGAGCTAGCCTTGCCTTCTCCTACCTCTAGGAAACAGCTCAAGGAGCAGTCGTGTAAACACTTTGCCATAGTGATCATGCGGAGACCCCGCAAAGCAGCAATAGGGGTATTATCTCCCCGGAGAGCCCTGAAGCTAGGTAAGATTCGTCGGCGTGTATGTCTTTGCCTCATCCCATTTCCAGGCACCGGCGACGTTCTACTCGCCCCCACCATGATAAGCCATCCTTTGGCATATGTCGCACCCAACCCCCGACATTTGGCGCCCACCGTGGGGCATGGTGCACCGCCGTCCGGGAACCTGCTCTGGACAGGAACCCTTTTCCTCCCTGGCAAGCGCAGCCAGCCAGGCACGCCAGACGGAGTTAGCACTGACGCGCTGCACGGCGTTGAGATCGCCTACGCAGCCAGCTGCCTCGCCGAACTTGTCGGCGAGGTTCGCCTCTCCGACGAACCTGCATCCAATGCAGGCACGGGCGGCTCCGAGAGCCTCCTCGCGGGCCTCCTTGATCAACTCCACATCGCCAGTGAGCCTGCCGTGGACTTGGAGTCTGTAGGTTCCATCGACCCGATGCTGGTTGACTCTGACACCGCATCGCTCGACACGTTCCCCACTAATGTGGTGGTCTATGACGAGCCCCTCCCTCGTGCGGAGAGCGGCGGAAGCACCGTCACCGAGGTGCTCGTCATCAGTCATGACGAGCCTCCCGGCGGAGGAGCGCATGACCCACTTGGCGCGGCGCTACAAGACCTGACTGTGCCCATTCCGGAAGACGCTGACGCGGAGACGTTGGAGGCGCGCCGCCTTCAGCTTGTCGAAGGTGCGAAGAAGCTGGCTAGCATGAGACTCTTGTCAGAAGCCTACCAGCGTGAGATGGATCACGCTATTGGCGGCTCGCCAGCCCCAGCAGAGCCCAGCCACCTTGGCACGGTCCAGCAGCGCGGCGTAGCCATTGCCAATCTGTTCGGGGCAAGTCGCCCTGTGTATGCTACACCAGCGGAGAATATCCGAGCCGCCCAGGAGGCGGCGGACGAGCTGGACAATTTCGAGGGCGAAGAGCGCTGCCTGATGATGGAGCGAGTCCAGCGGCTCCTCGACGTGGCTGCCGCGCAGAATGAGGCCGGCTGCCGCACGGAGGCGCCACAGCGGCAAAACGACGACCTTCGCCGAGATCAAGGCGCGACGTCTCGAACGCCGACGGGCGGCGCCCGAGGAAGAAGAGACAAGGATCCGACTGTCAGCCACAGTCGGACTCACATTACCATAGAGCGTGACCGAGACGGCCGCCCAAGAGCAGTGGAACGACGGGACGACTGTCCGCCTCCTCCTCCTCGCAAGGAGAGGCGAGTCTCCCCGCCGCCTGTTGACCATCCGACTCTAGGCGACCGCCTTGGCCGTCCAGAGGGAGTCGGAGAAAACGCCGCCCGCCACCGGATCGACCAACTTCACCGATCCCTGGCGCTGGAAGAAGAAGACGAGTTGGATCCGCCTTGTTTCGGGCCCCGCATTCGAGACGAGCCCTTTCCCAAAGGGTTCACACTCCCAAGAGACACGCCCAAGTACACCGGCTCCATGAAGCCGGAAGACTGGCTGGTCGACTACTCCACGGCTGTCAGCATAGCGAACGACAACAAGCGTATCACCGTAAAATACGTTCCGCTCATGCTCCAGGGCACGGCCCGGACATGGCTGAACAGCCTGAAGCCCCGCAACATCAATAGCTGGGTCGACTTCACCGAGGCATTCGTCCGCAACTTCACCAGCACGTACAAGCGCCCTCCCAAGCCTCGTCAGCTTTCCTTGTGCATGCAAGGTCCCGACGAGTCGACTCGCGATTACCTCACGCGTTGGGCCGAGCTTCGGAACTCCTGCGAGGGCGTGCACGAGGTGCAGGCTATCGAGTACTTCACAGCCGGGTGCAGAGAAGGAACCCTCCTCAAGCACAAGCTCCTCTGCGATGAGCCAGAACCCTCGACGAGCTACTGATCATAGCAGACAAGTACGCCACGGCCGACTCCTCCATGAAGGCGGATATGCAAGTTAGCGCAACTGGCAAAGTGGCCCCTCAGGCTCCAAGAACTCCGGCGGGAGACGCCAGTCGGCGGCAATAGCAGAACAAACACAAGCGCAAGGCCCCGCAGCCGGCTTCCAGCAGCCGGCATGTCACGACAGTTGAAGCCCAGCAGTCGGATGGGCAGCCTCCACCCAAGCGACAGAAAGGTGGCAAGCCCAACTGGTTGCCAGCCTTCTCCTACGAGAAGACTCTGGATGGACCTTGCAAGTTCCATAGCGGCGCGAAGCCGTCGAATCACACCACCCGGAAGTGCCACTGGCTCACCAGGATCGCCAAGGGAGACGGCCTCCTACCTCCCCCGCCTGCTGGGCAGCCGCCTCCGCCTCCGCCCCAGCAGCCGGCTGTCAGACCAGTCGGCGTGGTACAAGACGAATACCCCGAAGAGCACAGAGCCTACGTGGTGTTTACCAGTATGGTTGACGCTCGACGCAGCAGGCGGCTGCGGTGACAAGAGGTGAATGCAGTAGCATCAGAGACGCCAGAGTTCATGCACTGGTCCGAGAAGCCTATCAGCTGGAGCAGGGCTGATCACCCAGAGGTGATGCCGAGTCCGGGCTCCTATGCCTTGGTCTTGGATGCCACTTTTGCCACGGATAGACGAGCCGCTCGTTTCTCCTGAGTTCTGGTAGACGGAGGCAGCAGCATCAACATCCTGTACAAGGACACCATGGAGAAATTAGGAATCAAGCAAAGACGGCTTCAGAACAGCCGGACTGTGTTCCACGGCATTGTTCCTGGGCTTTCCTGCTCACCAATTGGCAAGATCCTGATGGACGTCCTCTTTGGAGACAAAGATCACTTCTGCCAAGAGTCAGTTTGGTTTGAGGTGGTGGACCTCGAGAGCCCATACCATCCACTACTTGGCCGACCCGCCCTGGCCAAGTTCATGACGGTCCCCCACTACGCCTACCTCAAAATGAAGATGCCTAGTTCCAGGGGAATTCTGACTGTAGCCAGAGACTACCGGAAGTCGCCTGCCTATGCGGCTGAGAGCAGTCGGCTAGCCGAGTCCCTGGTGATCGCAGCCGAGAAGCGGCTCCTTGAGCAGGTTGTGGCGATGGCCGGCAAGCAGCCAGAGGTGTCGCCCAACCCAAAGGAGTTGGAGGCTGAGGGTTCGTTCAAGCCGGCTAAGGAGACAAAGAAGATACCCTTGGATCCGGAGCACCCAGAGAGGTACACTGTCGTTGGCGCAAACCTCGAGAACAAATAGGAAGGCGAGCTCGTCGATTTCCTCCATGAGAATCGGGACATCTTCGCATGGTCCCCTAAAGACATGCCAGGTGTACCGATGGAATTCGCCGAGCACAAGCTACATGTCCGATCTGATGCAAAGCCGGTCAGGCAGCCCCTACGCCGCCTATCATAAGAGAAGAGAAGAGTTGTCGGAGAAGAGATAGCCCGACTCCTAGCAGCCGGCTTCATTATGGAAGTATTCTTTCCAGAATGGCTAGCCAACTCAGTCCTGGTACTGAAGAAGAACAAGCAGTGGCGAATGTGTATTGACTACACGAGCCTCAACAAGGCCTGCCCCAAGGACCCATTTGCTCTGCCAAGAATTGATCAGGTGATAGACTCCACCGCCGGATGCGAGCTGTTGAGCTTTTTGGATGCATATTCAGGATATCACCAGATCAAGATGAACCCAGCTGACAGATTGAAGACCGCCTTCATCACGCTGTTTGGAGCTTTCTGCTACATCACCATGACGTTCGGCTTGAGGAATGCTGGCGCCACCTTTCAACGTTGCATGCAGAAGTGCCTCCTCAAGCAGTTCGGCAGGAACGCCCACGTCTACGTGGATGATGTGGTGGTGAAGACGGAAAAGCGTGGAACACTGCTGGAAGACCTCAAGGAGACCTTTGAGAACCTGCGCCGATTCCAGATCAAGCTCAACCCCGAGAAGTGCGTCTTCAGAATACCAGCCGGCCAACTCCTTGGTTTCCTGGTCTCTGAACGCGGCATAGAATGCAACCCTGTAAAGATCAAGGCCATTGAGAGGATGGAGGTACCCAGCCGACTGCTGGACGTGCAAAAGTTCACCAGCTGCTTGGCGTCCATCAGCCAATTCATTAGTCGGCTGGGCGAGAAAGCTCTCCCCTTATACCAAATCATGAAGAAGACCACTTTTTTCGAGTGGAACCACAAGGCGGACGAAGCTTTTCTCCAGCTGAAAAAGATGCTGACTACTTCACCTGTTCTGGCGGCTCCGACTCCTAAGGAACCTATGCTCCTGTATATCGCCGCCACCAGCCGGGTAGTCAGCACGGTCATTGTAGTAGAACACAAGGAGGAAGGCAATGCACTACCTGTACAGAGACCGGTATATTACCTGAGCAAAGTACTATCGGCCTCCAAGCAGAACTACCCCCACTACCAGAAGATGTGCTATGGCATGCACTTTACCGCCAAGAAATTGAAGCCCTACTTTCAAGAGCACCCAATCACTATGGTCTGCACGGCCCACTTGCCGAGATCATCGGAAGCCGAGATGCTTCTGGCCGAGTGGCCAAGTGGGCCATAGAGCTGGCTCCCTACACCATCCACTACCAGCCCCGCACCGCCATCAAGTCACAAGCACTGGCCGACTTTCTCGTCGACTGGGCCGAGACCCAGTACCTACCTCCAGCGCCCGACTCCACCCATTGGCGGATGCATTTCGATGGCTCCAAGATGCGCACCGGCTTGGGAGCCGGTGTTGTCCTCACTTCTCCTAAAGGCGACAAGCTCAAATACGCACTGCAAATCCATTTTGCCGCCTCCAACAATGTCACCGAGTACAAGGCGCTCATTCACGGGCTCCGGCTTGCCAAAGAACTCGGCATTCGCCGGATCCTGTGTTATGGCGACTCGGACTTAGTGGTCCAGCAGTCGTCTGGAGACTGGGAGCCAAGGATGCGAACATGGCGAGTTACCGTTTCCTCATGCAGCAACTCAGTGGGTATTTCGAGGGGTGTGAATTCCTCCATGTGCCAAGAAACAACAATGACCAAGCAGACGCCTTGGCACGAATCGTCTCTACCCGCCAAGCAATACCATCCGGTGTCGCCCTTCAACGCCTCCTCAAGCCGTCTGTCAAGCCTTCACCAGAATCAGACTCCATCTTCATGCCGGCTCCTCCCGAAGAAGTCGGATCCGACTCCAGAGCCCCGGCAGACGGTACGGGGATTTCAGCAGATGGTTCCAAAGCTGCCACAGTCGAGGCCGGCCCAGGGACTGCAAAACCCGGCCCAGGGACTGCCGCGGCGGGCTCGAAGACTCCAGAACTCGGCCCAAGAGCCACGCCAGTCGGCCCGGGGACTTCATTAACCCAGAAAGCGGTTGTTGACTCCACCCCGCCGCCTCCTAGCCCAGCCGCCCTCGTCCAAGTCGCAGTTCTAGCAGTCGAAGAAATAGCAGCACCCTCATGGGCCCAGCCCATCCTCAAATTTCTGGTGAGCAAAGAGCTACCAACTGATGAGACCTTAGCTTGGCAGGTACAACGTCGACCGGCAGCCTACACCATAGTCAACAGAGAGCTGGTTAGGCGCAGCATCACTGGTGTCTACCAGCGCTGCGTAGAGCCAGAGCAAGGCCAAGCAATCCTCAAAGATATCCACCAAGGCGAGTGCGGCCACCATGCGGCTTCAAGAGCACTCGTCGCCAAAGCTTTCCGACACAGCTTCTTTTGGCCAACGGCCTTAGAAGAGGCCAAGGAATTGGTCCAAAAATGCAAAGGGTGCCAGAAGTTCCGCTCCAAGTCGCATCAGCTGGCTTCCGCACTCAAGACCATCCCCATTGCCTGGCCTTTCGCAGTTTGGGGTCTAGACATGGTGGGACCATTCAAGACGGCACGAGGTGGCTTAACTCACTTACTTGTCGCAGTGGACAAGTTCACCAAGTGGATAGAAGCAAAGCCAATCAAGAAACTGAATGGTCCGGCTGCCGTGCCTTTCATCTCTGATATCACAATTCGGTACGGCATACCACACAACATCATCACCGACAACAGCACAAATTTTGCCAAAGGCGCCTTGGCCCGTTTCTGCGCAACACAGGGCATCCGACTGGACCTAGCGTCCGTCGCCCATCCACAGTCAAACGGTCAGGTGGAGCGAGCAAACAGCCTCATCCTGTCCGGCATCAAGCCCCGACTGGTCGAGCCTCTGGAGCGTTCGGCTGGCTACTGGCTCGATGAGTTGCCAGCCGTCCTCTGGAGTCTGCGCACGACTCCAAACAAGTCAACCGGCTTCACGCCTTTCTTCCTCGTCTACGGTGCTGAAGCCGTCATCCCAACGGACATAGAGTTCGACTCCCCGCGAGTCACCATGTACACCGAGGAGGAAACAGAAGAAGCACGTCAAGACGGCGTTGATCTACTGGAAGAGGGCCGGCTGTTGGCACTTAGCCGGTCCAGCATCTACCAGCAGAGCCCATGCCGATACTACAACAGGAAGGTCAAGCCGAGATCTTTCCAAGAGGGCGACCTTGTGCTCCGACTGATCCAGCGAACAGCCGGCCAGCACAAGCTGTCGGCGCCTTGGGAAGGCCCTTTCATCATCAGCAAAGTACTGGGCAACGACTCCTACTACCTGATTGACGCTCAGAAGCCCCGAGCACGCAAGAGGGACGACTCCGGCAAAGAGACGGAGCGGCCATGGAATGCAAATCTCCTCCAAAGATTTTACAGTTGATGCAGTATGTACCATGCTACCTTTTATATTAAAGTACCAAGACTTCGGGCCCCCAAGACGAACTCGGGGACTGCCCTCTTTTGTCTATATGATAAAAATTATGCCTACGAGTATGTTACTCTTTGTTATGCCGCTTGGCACCGGGCTCGACAGGTCGGCCCGGGGACTTGCCGCCTTGCACAATGAAATGCTTCCTACAGCCAGACAAGTAGTGTGTGGCACCTAAGCCATCTCCTGTCAGAAGCCGCAGCTCGCAGAGCGACTGTACGGTGGGAAGGAGTAAGGTAGAATGGGCGTTCGCATGAAAAATGGCTAAGGACTCAAAACATAAAACATAGCTTAAGACGGCTTCCAGCCTTCCTTTTTTCTTTTCGCAAACCGACTATTAAGCAGTCGGCTCACCGCCTTCTATCCAACTTGCTAAAAAACTCTAAAACGGCTAAGTACTTGCCTTCCCAAAGTAGCCAAGCATTCGATCCAACGGCAGTCCGCAGAGCGGCTGTCCGACTGGCAAGACAGGCAACTAAGGGAAAGAGGCAAAGGAAAAGGCCAAAAGAGCAATGAGCAAGAAAAGATAGAATTCAGATAAATATTTACGTAACATAGGCCCTTGGCCGAATCTTCGAGCAGAAGTTCAAAATACACCCCGCGGGTGGAATTGTGCGAATTAACAAGTTCTTCAAAGACTACTAAAGCAGATAAAATAAAGATAAGGCGGCAGCTTAGGAAGCGGTAGACAGATTCGAAGGGTCGGAGGAGGCGGCAGCGTCAGGCGTTGGGGTGGCCGTCTGGGCAGTCTTGGCTTGATCGCCTCCAGCGGCAGTCGGCTCGGTCGCACGCGGCTCGTTGCTGGAGGTGCGGTCGAGCTGAGGCTGGCTGTCTGCTCCATCTTCTGGTGCTTCCGTCTCGCCTCCGTCCTCCGCCTCGCCTTCCTCCTCGACGCTGGAGCCGATCACCTCTGCCGAGTCCTCGCCATAGTCTGGGTTCATCCCAAACCACTCCGGCGGTACCTCCTCGCCGTCTTCAGACCGCTCGGGGATGAAGATGCTGGTGTCGGTGTACTCGGCGATCGCCGCGGCACGCTTGACGAGGGCGTCTTCCGCGGCTACCAGCTCCGGCTGGGCCTCTGACCGGAGTGTGGCCAGCCGGTCTAGGTCCAGCCCCGGATACCACGCCTTGACGAACTCCAAGACCCGGCGCGCTCCAGCTCGGGCCGAGCAACCCTTCCAGGCCTCAAGACGACCAGCCACGACCTCCAGCCAGTCGACAGTCCGACTGGGTTGGGCGGAGCCTGCATGTCCGACCACAAGGCAGCAATCGCCTGGGCGCCGACACGCTGAAGCCGGCGCAGCATTCGGTGAGTCGGCCGAAGGCGGGCCTCGATGCTCAGGATATGCTCATCAAGGGTTCAGGGGGCGTCGGCGGCAATCTCTTCGCCTTCCGCCCTCCGACCTTCACGGTCAGCCTCAATGGTTTGGATGGTGGCCTGCGAATGCCCAGGGAAGAAGTCTGCCAAGACGGAAAAAACGAAGAAGCAAGTCAAAAATCAGGAGTCGGCACGACTTATAATTGGCAGCTCGAAAAAAGAAAGTAAAGAAACTCACCATCAACAATGTCTTCAATCTCATGGAAGCAGGAGGCTAGCATTGCCTCTTTGTCAGTCCAGGAGGAGCGCTCGCTCGCGAACTCGGCCAGGAGGGCGGCTTCCGCCTCTTCCGCCTCTTTCTGCGTATTCGTAAGAAGCTCCCTCTGCTCTCCCAATTGTGTGGCCAGCAAATCACGCTCTGTGGCGAGCTTGCTGCACTCCTCCCCCTTAGTGCGCAGCGCGGAGTTGGATTCGCTCAGCTGCTGTTGAAGAGCAGCGTTGGCTCCTGAAGAGAAGGAGGAAAGAAGGCGTTAAGTCATCAATAAAGAAGGTCGCCGGGGAGATCCGGCCCGACTACTCAGCAGTCGGCCCGAATCTCGGGGACTACAGCCCATGGGTGCGCCAGCGTGCCCCCGCAAAGAAGGGAAAGGAGTCACTCCGGCTCTCCGACAGGTCGGCGGTCCGCTTGCCCAGCTCTTCAAATTGCGGTTGAAGGCAGTGACATGGAGGTTGTGGTAGTCCTGCAACAAGTATTTCAGACAAAAATTAGTACCTGGAACTCACCAATTGGAAGTTCCGGGCCACCTGCTCAGCAGCCAGCCCGAAACTCGAGGACTACACCCAGTGGGTGCGCTGGCGCGCCCCCATAGAAAGGAAGAAGAAAACAAGGACCAACAAGAAAGCATACCAGGACGGCTGCCCGTGAAGCCAGATACGCCTTGGTGCAGTTCTGGATGGCGTCGCCCTCAGCTCGCAGCTTCGTTTGGACGTCCAGAAGCGCCTGGTTCAGCGGCCCTGTGCCGCCTCCTCGCACCCACCCAACAGGCGCGGCGCTCGTCGCTTCGGCGTCTAGGATCGCCGAGCTGGCGGTGCTCGTCTCCAGGGGGCGTGGCGCCGAAGTCGCCTTCTCAAGACGGCGGCGCGTTGGTGAGCCGACTTGGAGGAGTAGCCTTGCCACGACCTCGTCTTCGGTCGGCGGCACCGGTGGGTCCGCCGGCTGTTTGCCTTGCACGCTCCTAGACGGCGGCGGAGGTGGCAGCGGAACGATCATGTCCGGCGTGGAGGAGTTGCCGCCTTCCCTCTCCATGATGGGGTTCTCGCCGCCGGCTTCCCCAGTCTGCCCCGTGAACTCCGGAGGCAGCGGCGCAGAGTTCAGCGGAGTGACGAACACCGCCGATTGGCGGTGCGCGGCCTCCTCAACCTGCCGCTTCGTTGCGGCGACGGCTTCGGCCTCCGCCAGTTTCTTCTTGGCGGAGGCCTCCGCCTTATCGGCCTCCACATTCTCCAGGTGGGCGGCCTCTTCCTCGTTGCACTTCTCCTGCGCATTCCGCTCCGTCGCCTCCCGGAGGTCGTTAGCGGGGTCAATCCGCCGAGTGGTGGCGGACGTCTCCACTGACCCCATGATGGAGGCGGCGACAACCCTCTCAAGAGTGAGGGGAGCCCTGAAGCGAGGGAAGCAAGTAAAAGACTCAGACAAAAGCTACAAGAAAGAATAAAGCGTTAAGACAGGAATACTCACGCGGAGACCAGTGGCGGCTTCTTTACTTCCTTGCAGAAGCGGATGGCCTTCGTGGCCGCCTCGTCCCGCTTGGTCGCCGCAGCCGAACTCTTGGGCTTCTTTGGCCGACTGCCGAACAAGGTCGGCACGACCCTACGCTTCTTCCCGCCGCTTGGAGCACCCGACGCGGCAGAAGAGCCCGCGCCGGGATGGCTGGCTCCTGGCCGATGGCGGGGGGCGACCTCCTCCTCATCATCCGGCCAGTCCTCTGGACTAGCCCCGAGCCGCGGGCCGCCTCCCCCTCGGCGTGTCTTCCAAAGCCGCCCCCAGATCGGGGTCGTCAACGTCGCTCTCCGCCCGGTCGACAAGGAACTCGCGGGCCGGCCCCGAGGTGCCGGCTGGTGGATGGAGGAGGGGATTCTGACAAAAGCTGACTGGTCAGGTCGCACAAACTCGGCAAGAAAGAATATAATCCAAAGAAAGAAAGAAAGGGCAACTCACTATGGGTGGGGGGTTGGCGCGGGAGTACGGCTCCTTGCCGAACCGCCAGTCCTCCAGGAGCTTGCTGTCCGAGAGGTAGTTCACCATGTAGGGCACCTCCTTGTGAGGCATGTCCTTGGTGCACATCCGACTCGGGTCACGGCGCCCGCTCATTTGACATATCATGTGGGGGCGGCCTTGGAGCGGGAGAACTCGGCGCGCCACGAAGGCGGCCAGCAGGTCCGGACCAGTCAGGCCCTCCGACTGCGTCAGCACTCGGAGTCGCGCGACGGCGCCGGCTCCCGCAAGCGTCAGCGACTTGGCCCGGAACAACCAGTTGGGCAGTCTCCCAACCGGCGGGCCGGCTTTGAAAGCCGGCAGGTTGACCCAATCGCCCCTCTCGAAGACGCTCTTCACGTAGAAGTACGATCGTTGCCACATCTTCACCGACTTTATCAGCTTGATGGTGGGGAAGGGGTTGTCGGCCCCCGACCTCCACACGGTGATGAATGCGCCGCACTGAGCCGGCACGCCTGCAGCCTGGGTGCCGAGCTTGGAGTAGAAGAACTCCCCCCAGAGCTCGAGGGTGGGGAGGACTCCGAGGAAGCCTTCGCATAAGGCCACGAAGGCGGACAGCAGCACCACCGTGTTGGGCGTGAGGTGGTGCGGCTGGAGGCCGTAGAACTCCAGAAAGGAGCGGAAGAAGCTGCTCGCCGGCAGCCCCAATCCGCGTAGGCAGTGCGAGCGGAAGATAACCCGCTCGCCCTCCTCCAGCGCCGGAGAGATCTCCCCTCTTGGCGCAAGGCGTACCCGCATGTAATCTTCGTCGGGAAGCCGACGAGTCTTGCGGAGGAACTCGATGTGGTCGTCATGGACTTCCGAGCCATCCCAGGTGCTGGAATGCACTAAGGGAGGTGCGGCGGCAGAAGAAGAACTCATCGTGAGCGGATCGCCGCGGCGTTCGGCAAAGCTTGGGCGCGCGGCGGTGCGAGGAAGAAGAAGAAGATGAAGAAGAACAAGGAGTAGCATGGAGAAGGGGCGCGCGTGCTCCGCCGTGCCCCCCTCGTCCCCCTACTTATAGCCTCATGGGCTGCGAAGCCGAGGGGGCAGTCGTGGGATTTACTGCGCCCACGACCCCACGACCCCCACGTTTCCATGACAAAGTTACTGTGTGCAGTAACTCCACGGGAATCCCAACCGTCCGCCTGGGCCACAGCGGATCCGCTCGGGCGCCGAGGCGCGGTAGTGGCGGGCCCCGCCTACGGGCCTATCCCATCACGCGCGTAGGCTGGCGGACTGACCCGGCCGCGTGTTATCACGTGACAGGCCCGGAACGGGCGGCGGCCTGGAGGCTTAGCCAGCAAGCTACTTGGATCCCGCCGTGACGTTCGAAATATTATGCGAGTCAGAGTTGGGCGAGTCCGACTCCTCCTAGCTGGCCCGGTAGAAGTTAAGCAAGATCCATGTCTCGGGCAGCCAGAAAGAGAAACTGCTGAGGCTCCTCAGCCAATCGTCCGTGGCGCCTCATCAGCTTCGGGGACTATTGTCGGAGTAATGGGCCACGGGTAGGCTAACCCGAGTCCTAGAACCTTTCAAGACATCAGGGCAGGCTGCGCCCCTCAAGACCCCAGGACAAAGAGCCACCTTCTAAGAAGTCGGCGGCAAGGCCACCGACTAGCCACTCACGGCCGAGTCCAAGGGACGACTTCAAGATAAGCCGACTCCTGACTGGTGACTTCCCAAGAAGCCGGCCTTGGGGAGTCAGCCCGCGACTCCAACAAACCCCACGTCCTCATCAAGAGGGATAGGACAGGGGAGTGGCTATAGTGAAGCCTGCTCCCACCCCTGTCCATAGGCAGGCATGGCCATAGTACGCCATACCCGTGGAGATCTCCGTGCGGCATGGCACTGTTGCCGCGCCGACCCTGACATCAGCACCGGTGGACCGAATCCTGCGCCCACGACGGCTTGTCTGTACGACCCTGGGCGACGGGTCCCACCAGCCAGCGGGATCCCAGCAGACGGAAGTGTGCCACCAGTCGAACCCGTTGGAAGTCGGCCCCCGAGAGTCGGCTAGCTCCTCCCCCGGGGCCCAAGCGCCATTAACTAGATGTGACAGAGAGTGGCAATAGTGATCGCCCGCCAGGCGGCGGGGCTGTTGCCACGACTCCATGACCAAGCCCGCGTCATTAGAAGCACGGCTATAGTAATCAGCAGCCGGCAAGACCCGCCCGCGGTGGGCGCGGCCTGTCGGCTCCGTACCGGGCCAGTCGGCGGGCCCCAAGAGTCGGCGGATAAAATGGCGGCCGGAGAGACTGACGGCTGGGCCCACGTCCAGCCGGATTACCATTGTACCCCTGGGGGCAAGCCTATATAAACCCCCAGGGCACCCATGCAAAGGGTTGGAATCCATTAGTACTAGACCAGATCATATAGGGAGGAGGGAGCTAGCCTTGCCTTCTCCTACCTCTAGGAAACAGCTCAAGGAGCAGTCGTGTAAACACTTTGCCATAGTGATCATGCGGAGACCCCGCAAAGCAGCAGTAGGGGTATTATCTCCCCGGAGAGCCCTGAAGCTGGGTAAGATTTGCCGGTGTGCATGTCTTCACCCCATCCCGTTTCCAGGCACCGGCGACGTTCTACTCGCCCCCACCATGATAAGCCTTCCTTTGGCATATGTCGCACCCAACCCCCGACAGGGGGCATGCATTCATAGCTTAGGATTCCCTTCGTGCCGACACAAGGGGTGGGGGCAACAAATACCGTGCGCTTTGCAAGATAGGTGCCACATCGAAGTTGCATTTGATATTTGAAAATCAAACCACCCTTTTCATGCATAAATTTGGTCCTCATGCAAGTGTGTTCGTGTTCTGACCCTCTCCCGCATCATTTTTCACCAAATTTATGAACATTAGACAAGTCAGATGATGCAATATACACGGTTCACTCAAACTAGCCGTGTGCATTGGGCTCCACGAGGCTTCCCCTCTCAAAAATTTCTACCCGCATGCAGCTTTTTTCTGTTTGATAATGCATGGTTATTGTGTTTCGACCGTGTGTGCTGTTTCTTGTTCCCAATCCCGCCTGCATCCCTCAAAAATATCTGCCCGGCTCGAGGGTTTTTCTGTTTCATAACACACGGTTGTTATCTCCGGACCGTGTGCGATGCACCATCGTCAAAATTTTCAATAGCCCCAGCATTTCACACTGGTGCGCATCGGTCCTAAACAAAAGGTTTTTAACCCCTTTCCACAACAACATTTGGAACCGTCGCCATGTGAGTGTGGGCAATAGGGGTGTCCTTCCCACACGACCCAGAAACCATCGGGGATAGGGAGCCTCGATGCATACATTTGTCCCTCTATAACCATTTTCGATATCTCGAATATCCCAAACGCTTCATCCTTCACTACTGCAGGATGCTGCTAACGCGACACTACGATCAGAGACCCTTCGAGAAACTATGTGCGATGCAGTGATCGCAAACGGTGGTGTATGAAAACTGTCAAAAAGGTGCAAAATGTTTGCGATGGAGGATGCATCAAACATGGTTCAGATTTTAGTTGCGTGTGCGATTCAGGCCACACGGTTAGCCCGTTTGAACTGTTTGCGATGAGGCAGAACAACAGAAACGGGAAGCCATATCAATGTGTGTGCGATATACGGCATACAGTTTGCTCTGATGAACCGTTTGCTATTAGGGAGTGCAACATAAATAGTTAGCCACATCAAGGTGTGTGTGATATAGGGCATACAGTTCACTCGGACGAACTATTTTCGATTAGCAAACGCAACAGAAATGGTTCAACTTAACAAGATGTGTGTGATACGTGGCAAACAGCCGACTCGGATGAACTGTTTGCAATGAGAATTTACAACACAGACGGTTAATACAGTTAGTTCGTGTGCGATTCCGTGTGTACAAAAAACTTTGAAAAATGCAAACTAGTTGCTTGCGGTGGCTAGGAGTATCGCACACGATGCGTTTGCGAGTACTCGTGTGCAATGATTAGTAAGTTACACATGCATTTCCTTATGTTAACACTTGTGTGATAAATAACACGTGGCACTGGCTACGGTATTCAGATTGTGTGTGTGCTCCACTTAGTCTTCCTGCGCTCCAGTGAATGCTTCCCGCGCTCCAGCGAATGCTTCCCGCGCTCCACATGGGTGAATTGTAAAATCCATGCCTATTCCCTCACTGGTTTCCCGCCACCATCTAACGACTTGCTGCATATAACCCAGGCGGCAACGCACCGCTGTGACACTCTGCGAAGATCTAGTCCTCACCCATCTACCATTAGTTATTCCAAGCATGCCAGGCAACGACCAAAGCTTCGATGTCGATGCCTACCTACTTTACATTTTCGGCGAGGAGAACGAGCCAGAGCAGGTCGAGGAGCAAGAGCTTCATTGGGTGGTGCAGGCACCATGTCCCATTGGCAGCAATATCGGCGTCACAGTCGTTGGGAGCACAATCGACATATTGCAGAGGAGGTGTGATGAGCAGTTTGCCATCCACCATGCAAAAGATCCAGAGCTACTCGGCAGCATGATCGACGACCCACCCAAAGACCCATCGTCACCAGTGCTCATCGAGAGCCTGATGCCCCGCAAGGAATGGGCACAGGACCTCTGCGATTCAGTCAAGACAAAGGCAGCCTGCGGCTTCATCATTGCCCACGGCGGCCGTGTCAACCTTGATCCTGATGATGTGGTGGCCAGGCTCGAGCGCATCCTTGGCGGCGGTGACGTCCCCGACGAAGTAGAACATCGCCAGCGTGATATCTTGAGGATGCAGGTGATCGACGGAATTTGCTACCAGGCCAGAGACATGGAAATGGAGCGGTTCCCCGGAGTTGTCATGCGCGTGATTGCACGTTGTCAAGCTCTTCTGGAAGAGGCCCAACAGCCCCAAGAGCCTCCCATCAGTGCCAGCAGCTCCGTAGGCGGAGGCGGGTCGTGACACTCGGAGTGAACGGCCGCAAGGGTGCTATGCTGATCATGGAGTCTGAGAAGACCATCGCCGGAAGGCCGCCAGCTCAGCCTTTTAGCTTATATTTTATTATAATTGTACGCATATGTAGGTCGTGAGTGTTCTGGGCCTTGCCGCATTTGGCATTTTAAATTATCCTGAATATGTAAGAAAATTATTAACAGTTGCCATTGTAACTTTGCCTCAACGGGAGCACGCGCAAGGACGCCAGAGCGGAGCGCGCCACGGCCGCCTCAACGGCAAGCAACCACGTGGTCAACCTTCTGCCATCAATAAATTTTGAACTTGTTTCTCGTCACATTGCTGATTACAACACAATAAGTACTTGCAAATCTATTCACACCTCTCAAACTAATATGTGTTCACACTTAGCACCGGACTATAAAAACTACCAACTCGAAAATTACTTCACAGTTCCTCTCCTCATCACCCACAAAACTGGTTTTCTCTATCATGTAATTCCGCCATGACCGGTAGGAGGAGTTTAGGGTGGACATATAACTAGGCAGCAAAGATCAAGGCCGCAGAAGCACTAGAGAGGTCCCACCGCGAAGCCACAGCCGCAGCAGAGATGTCCGGGCGCGCCGCGGAGTCCTCGAACAAGCTCTCACGGGCACGCGAGGGCTCTCACAAGCGCATTCGCGGCGTCGGCCATCGCGACGAGCCAGCGTTCCTGAAGTCCTTTGCCGGTGACGATGACATTCTCGCTGGCGTCACTACGCAGCACGAGCTAGTCGATGGCTCGATGAAGCTGCTCAAGATCACTGATGCCTTGGTTGACAAGGTGACTGGCCTCGTCGAGCAACTCATTAATGACAATGCGAAGCTCCTCAAGTTGGTCACCGAGAAGGAGGAGGAGGCCACCGGATGGAAGATGTTGCATGAGCAGAGCAGTGCCTCGGAGATGACGCTGAAAATGGTCGTCGAGGAACTGATGGGTGGCTTGAGGAAGCTCCGGATTGAGCGCGAGCAGGAGGTGGAGGAATCCATGGCCTCTTTCAAGCAAAGTCGTGAGGAATTGAAGAAGGAGCTGGAGGATTTTGCCGCCCGGCGATCCATCGACGAGTAGAGACAGTAGCGACCCAGATCGTTGTCTGCAATTTCCTTCTTCTCTTGCCCCCGTGTCATCTGGGCTTTGCCGCATGTGGCATTTTAAATTATTCGGAATATGTAAGACAATTATTGTGTGCGCCATTGCAAATTTGTCGTCGTATTATCCGTTGCCATTTTATTTATGGTCGTATTATCTGTTGCCCTATGTGGCAATTTAAATTAGGGAGGAATAATAGTTGAAAACATGAACAAAGCAAATGTTGTCATGTGATCACAAGCAAACACCCTCCGTCTAGGTGCTTTAATTAACCCATTAATGGAGAAGTTGTGAGCGAGGCGGGCGGCGGCTGGTGCATGGGGGTCAAAGAGATCGCTTCCTGGTGAGCACGGGCAGCCTTGTTGCTCGCACATGTCCCATCGAGCCTGCAAGGTGGACAGTATGCACGCGTCCCGTCGAGCCTGCGCGGCGGACTGCTCGCACGCGTCCCATTGAAGCTGCACGGCGGACTTCTTACGCTCGTCCTGTCTAATCAAATAGCTGCACGCATGCCACCGAGTATGGTTAAATTTCGACACGGTAAATATAATACAGCCGTTTGCGATATTAACATGTCAGCTTTTTTTTTCAAAAAGGACTTCGTTGGCTACTAATGTGTTCGCCTCTTCTCAAACTGGATGATTTTTCTTACCACGGCATATATGTGCCATGTCATGAAACCATGCCAAGTTTCATGTATTTTGGGTGACTTTTTTATTAACTGGGATTTAAAAACTGAGATTCTCATTGTTTCAGGACGAAGACAAGTTTGTAATTCATTCTCATTCCTTAAATGAGACCTGAACATGCACCCAATGACACATGTACGATTTCCCACCCATTTTGCTTCACTGGAGCATGTGGTTGTAGTTCAAATTTGAATTATGGACCACATCAAATGCATAGAAAACTTAGTAATTAGTAATACATATACAATGGCCAAACGAACCTTGAACAGTTTCAAATTTCAACCTGACACTCCTGTTATTCTATGTTGCGTGTAGAAAACAAAGTTCAAGGTGAGAAGAGGTATCGATTATCGTTTCACCCACAAGAGGGGCATGCTTCCCTACCAAAACCACGAGGGTTCCGACAAGCTCCGGTTTGTAAAAGGCTTGTAATATAGCTTCGCCCAAATTGGACAATTATATATACCATGTAGTGACACCATACCCTGGTGAGTTTTGGATTTACAGACATTTAAAAACCGAGATTCGCAATGTTTGTGGCCAGGCCAGGACAGCGAGGCGGTTGAATTCATCCCCATTCGTTCCATGGGACCTAAACATGCACCCCAAGGAAACATGTACATTTTTTCTAGCCATTTTGGTGCACTGGAGCATGTATTTGTAGTTTGGATTTGAATGATGGACATTAAATGTCTAGAAAACTCAATTAATGAATAAAAAGGTCAGACGAACCCTGAATAATTTCAAAGTTCAGCCCGAATCTCCAGTTGTTCCGTGTCGCGTGTAGAAGAAAATATGAGGCTAGAAGAGGGAGTGATTATCGTTTGGCCCACAAGGGGACATGTTTCCCTATCGAAACCACGAGGGTTCTTGCGACAGGCTCTGGTTTCTAAGAGGTTTGTAATAAAGCTTGGCCCAAATTGGCAATGTTTTTACCACGGCATATATGTGCCATGACATGACACCTTGCTACCTTTGATGACTTTCTGCTGACTTTAGGATTTATGGGGACTTAAAAACCGAGATTCGAAATGTTTGAGGAAGAGCCAGGACACCGGTACGGTTGTAATTTGTTCTCATTCCTGGCATGAGACCTAAACATGCACCCAAGGACACATGTATAATTTTTCTAGCCATTTTGGTGAACTGGAGCATGTATTTGTAGTTCAGATTCGAATTATGGGCATTAAATGCCTAGGAAACTCAATTAGTGTATAAAAAGGCCAAACGAACCCTGAATAAGTTTAAATTTCAGCATGGATATCCTGTGGTTCCATGTTGCCCGTGGAAGAAAATACAAGGCGAAAAGAGGCAGTGATTATGTTTCGCCCACAAGGGGAACACATTTCCCTATCAGAACCACGAGGCTTCTTTGAGAGAAGCTCTAGTTTTTGTAAGAGGTTTGTAATAAAGCTTGGCCCAAATTGGACAATGTTTTTACCATGACATATATGGGCCATGACGTGCCACCATGCCACCTTTGATGACTTTCTGGTGAGTTTAGGATTTACGGGGACTTAAAAACCGATATTCGAAATGTTTGAGTACGAGCCATGACACCAGTACGGTTGTAATTCGTTCCCATTCCTGGCATGGTACCTAAACATGCACCCAAGGACACATGTATAATTTTTCTAGCCATTTTGGTGAACTAGAGCATGTATTTTTAGTTGAGATTTGAGTTATGGACATTAAATGCCTAGGAAACTCAATTAGTGTATAAAAAGGCCAAACAAACCCTGAATAAGTTTAAATTTCAGCACAGATATCCTATCGTTCCATGTTGCCCGTAGAAGAAAATACAAGGTGAAAAGAGGCAGTGATTACATTTCGCCCACAAGGGGACACGTTTCCCTATCGAAACCACGAGGCTTGTTTGAGAGAAGCTTCGGTTTGTAAAAGGCTTGTAATAAAACTTGCGCCACAATGGACGAAAAAATTCCTCGACATATAAGTGTGATGTCGTGACACCATGGCAGGTTTCACAATTTTAGCTTAGTTTTGGATGTACGGGGATTTTAAAACCGAGATTCTTCTCACGAAATGTTTTCAAATAGCACACGGTACACTCACGTAAGCCGATATTCAATGAAAACTTCATGGAAACCATATTTAAAGTTTCATAAAAATCTGAAAAAATGTGGGATGTTAAGAAGGTGATGTTTTATTGCGACACAAAATTTCAAGTTGAAAAACATTACGAGATGTGAGCTATGAAAAAGACAAATTCCGCCTTGAATAGTGACATTACTATTCGGCACTATTCAACACTGATTTTGTCTTTTTATTAGCTCACATCTCTTAATGTGTTTCAACTTGAAATTTTGTGTGCCAATAAAACATCATCGTCTTAACATCCCGCATTTTTTTGATTTTTTTTAAACTTCAAAACATCTTTTTCTCGTGATTTTCACCGGTTTCCACCGAATGTTGGTTTCCGTATGATACCCCCCCGCTGCGCACGCGATCTCAGTCATGCGTTCTTACTGGCCAGAACCCAAACCCAACGGATCGTACGTGTGCATCATTGGATGCTCCTAGATCGAACGGCAACCCTGAGCCCTTTCGATAGCACATGCAGTACATGGGTAAGCACTGTATGCATGCGTCGTGTAGCTCACGCTTCCTTCTCTACTAGGTTTTCACTCAAAATAGGCTACCGTTTCTCACCACTCCTCTCCTCGGTTTCCCGCCTCTTCTCCCAGATATGCATGATGTAGATGTTCGTTTAATTCTTATAGTTCATCTCATCCAAAATCAATTAGTTTTGTAAAAAAAACTATTTTAAGATTCATGGAATTGTGCATTGTAAAGGTAAAAACAAATAGTGACAATTCATTTAAAAAAATGGGTAATTAAGATATGGAATATTCTAGAGAACAAAGAAGTGCTTGTGTTTATATGTTTATGCATTATGCCGAAGTTCAACCATGGAGTCTTCAAGATTGTACATGTGGTAGAATCTGGTGGAATGTAGATGATATCCAACAGCCAGTAGTGGGACGACCCCCCCCCCCCGTTATCCCCTCGAAGTTGGGAAACTGACATCATAGGTATTGAACAGGCTTGGAGTCGGGTACGGTGTTCGGTTTGTAATGTACTTGGCGTGGCCCATCGAAGTTGTGCATTTGGGATTTAAACACATCATACACCATCATACCCATACATATTTTCGGGCCGCATGTGGTGTATACGGGGTCTTCTGATCGACCACGTCTCCCTTGTGCGGTTTTTTGTGACGACACGGATATATGTGGGCTCCCCGAGTGTATATATATCATCCCTTTGACCGATAATGAGGGGTATGTGTTTGCCATGAATGGATTCCTCCTAGTTCATGTTAGGGCCGGTCACCATCAAATGTCGGTCAACCAAAACTCGAGCTCATGCGTTGTCAGGATTCCCTCCCAGATGCTCGGATTGCTGGGTTTGACCTACATCAAACCCTGCGTACGTATCTCATCCTTAACTACCTTGCCTTCATGGTTGTTGCCTGTATCGAGAGGTAGGCACCACATCTAAATTGTACATTATTATATATTGAAAACACACATCACCCCTTCCCAATGTACATCATTTTGGGCCGCATGCAAGAGGTGCTGGTTTTGTGGTCCCTCTCGTGTGATGTTTATGATGGTTCAATCTATTGGCCCAAGCGGTTTATCGACAACAACAACTGTCATTTGACCAAAGGAAAGATTAATTGGTCCATCTTATGGTAGGTCATGTCGACATGCATGTATGATGAAAATATCGATCATTACATGCATCCGCCCCGCTGACACGAAGTGGGAGGTGGTGGGCCAAGCATCCTAGCTAGGTACGACATTATGGCATTATATATGTCCTAGCTAGGTGGTTGTTAGGGTGCTTCCGGGTTTGCGAGGCAGGTGCCACCAAAGTTATGCATTGTGTATTTAAAGTTTTAAACATCCCCAATATTCGTACATATATTTGGCCACTTCCAGGTGGTTCTTGACTTCTGGTCCCTCTCATCGATCTTCAATGACGCGCCCAACCGTGGGCTCGCGGGGTCAAAGTTGTGCATTGAAATTTTGAACATCACATACCACCCTTTTCACGCATATATATTTGGGCCACATGCTAGTGTGGTTGTCTTTTGACCCTCCCTAACATTATATTTTGCTGCAAAGACTTTGATGATCCTCAACGGACACAGGGTATAATATCTACACTACAAAAAAAGACACATCCGTGACATATTGGGCCAAACGAATTTTTTTTCTGTCATACATATGACACTTCTATGACGATAATTGTGACAAAAACCGGTATCATCATAGATGTGGTGGGCTCCTACTTCTATGACAAAAAATCATGACAGAAAATGGGCTTTTCGTCCTGGGCAGGCCGGAGACGCAGCTGCATGACATTCTTTGGGCCGTCCATGACGGAAAAAATCGTGGTAGAAGCGAGGGGGAGGAAAATTTCAGGGAGTTCCCGGTTACGGTGGGAGGTCGGGGGCCGAACGATGCGCGTTTCTATCGTACACGTACGCGCGTGTGTGTGAGGCGTTGGCTATAACTAAACCCGAGCGAGGCGTTGGGCTCTAACTGAACCCGAGCGATTGCACTGCAGGCTACGCGTTACTGAACCCGATCGAGCGATTCCTTCGCTACTACTGCTAACTGAAGCCGATCGATGTTGCCTCTGGATGAACAGTG